>NW_028175470.1:0-165359 GCF_951802725.1 Rutilus rutilus | reverse complement strand
AATAAAAGGGATGTTTTTTTTTTTTTCCTGTTTCGTAAACCACTGGAAAAGAACGGACTGTAATGTATAGAGGAATGAAAATATGGAATCATTTAGCCTACCATTGATATCACCCATTTTTACAAGAAAAATTTGTTTAAAAAAAAATATTTAAAGGAACATTTTTACAAGAAAAATTAGTTTTAAAAAAATATTTAAAGGAACATTTAATGGCACAATATATAGTAAATTGTTGATTTCGATATTTGGAATGAATTTTGGGTTAGTGTGTTTCATTGACTTGACTTTTTATTGTTGTTGATTAAATGTAGTTTTGTATTTTTTACTTGTTGGGACCCCAGGAAGAGTAGACACTGCCTAGGTAGTGGCTAATGGGGATCCAAATAAACTAATAAACTTATATCATTGATGGAAAATACCATTTACAGCCAATACAGGCAATTTACTTAGGAACGTTTTTTTGACAGTTATAGCACCACCACGTCTTGCCTGATCTCCACCACTTTTATTAGGTGTCCTTGAAAGGTGCCCATACATGTCAAGTCAAGTCAAGTCAAGTTTATTTGTATAGCGCTTCTCACAATACAGATTGCATCAAAGCAGCTTCACAGCATCAAATCAAAACAATACAACAAAGCTTGTTTCAAGAGGAATTCACTGATTGATAAAACCAAATCAAACATCCCCAAAATATCCCCAACTGAGCAAGCCAAAGGCAACAGTGGCAAGGAACCGAAAAACTCCATCAAGTGACCTAATGGTATCCTAAAACTCCATCAGGTGACCTAATGGAGAAAAAAACCTTGGGAGAACCCAGGCTCAGTCGGGGGCCAGTTCTCCTCTGGCATTTATGAGCTAGAGGCCGGATTGTAGTTTGAATTGTGGGATTATATGAATGCCTGGCCAAAGAGATGCGACTTTAATCTAGTTTTAAACTGGGAGAGCGAGTCTGAGCAACGAACAGTATCAGGAAGACTATTCCAGAGTTTTGGAATGTCTGTCAAATTTGTTGTAAATATAATTTTTTTTATTGAAGTTTAGACACTTCTATTTATGAGAGCATAAAAATGATCCATGGGTGATAATGATTGGATTTTTTTTTTAGTTTTTTTTGTTCCTATCATAATTTTGACATTTTGGCATTATTGTTTAGCTATTTACCAATGTTTTCAAATTTCCTTAGTTTTTTTGTTGTTGTCTCGATCGGACTAACGGCTTTGAAGATAACCACAATTTTTTAAAGCTCTAAATGACACTTACAAAAACCATAAGGCGAAACCTGGCATGTTTGGTATTGTTGGAATCGGCAAGGATTCAGGAGTCTTAGGAGGTCACTCCTGTGAAAAAACACTTTCTTGAAACTTCTAAGGCTCCTTCAAGGCATTGTGCCAATGACGTATACTGAGTTTTGAGATACACCAATGTTCTCATAGACCAGGGATCAGCAACTCCGGTCCTGGAGGGCCACTGTCCTGCAGAGTTTAGCTCCAACCCTAATTAAACACACCTGAACAAGGCAATCAGTGTTTTCAGGATTACTAGATAGATACAGGCAGGTGAGTTTTTATCAGGGCTGAAGCTAAACTCTGCAGGACAGTGGCCCTCCAGGACCGGAGTTGCTGATCCCTGTCATAGACTATCATGGCACCCTGGACAAAGACACTGCGTGCCAATTTTCAGTAGACTAACGGTTGGGTGCGCTTATAGCTATTTTCATGATTTTTTTCACTGTTATAGCACCACCATGTGGCCAATTGTCACGATTTTTTTCATGTCAACTCAGATTGAGCTTATGAACATGTGTCCCAAGTTTAGCGAAAATATCTCTTTCCGCTCACAAGTTATAACCATTTTATAGCGCCACCAAGTGGCCAATTGTCATGATTTTTTTTCACGTGACCTCAGAATGAGCTCATGAACATGTGTCCCAAGTTTTGCGAAAATATCTCTTTCCGTTCACAAGTTATAACCGTTTTATAGTGCCACCTAGTGGCCAATGGTTGCGATTTTTTTTCAAGTGATCTCAGACTGAGCTCAGGAAGACGTATCCCAAGTTTAGCAAAAAAATCTCTTTCCGTTCACAATTTATAACCGTTTTAGTAAAAGTGGCCCTGGTGCCATCAAATATTTTGGTTCCCCTTATCGATTGTTAATTGAAATTTTGAATTTTTTGGATGATTATTGATTGTCAGACTCCAGAGAATATTCTTGCAGTGGTTTGGTTCTGATCGGACCAAAAACCTAGAAGAAGTTCGCAAAAATAGGTTTTTCAAAAAAATGCAATTTACTCGAAATTGGCGCCTGAAGGGCGAGCAAATCCGAGGCATGCACCTGGTCCGCCTCGAGCCAAGGAATCCAACGATATAAGACACTTGAGCCTACGCCTCACGGTTGATGAGTTATGAGCCGTTTCGTACTTTTGACCGCTGTAGCGCCCCCGTCAGGCCGATCGGGGCGGGCCTTGGTGACGCTGTAGGCGGTGTGAGTACTATCAGCCCCCAAAGTTTCAAGTCTCTACGACTTACGGTTTGGTCTGCCCGATCAGTTTTATGTCTGAATGTTGCATCATGGGAAAATTAACAATAACAATAGGGTTTCAGCACTTCGTGCTTGAACCCCTAATAAGTGGCTAAAAAAGGGCCACAAAAAGGCCTCTAAAAAAAAAACTATAGGGTCTAGGCACTTGCCGCTTGCGCTGCTGCGTTCCAAAAACTTTATCAAGCCTTTTAACGTGTGCCTCGGAGAGGAAAAAGTATGTTTTTTGCCCTTTTAGCTCATTTATCATGGAAATGTGGTGAATTTTTTTTTTTACCTTTTAAACTGTGACACCTCCACTGATGGCCCGATCTCCATAAAAGTTTGCACGCTTCTTTAGAATAATATGGCGCATGTGCTCAGCTAATTTGGTGAAGTGCTGCTCTTTTTTCCCCCATTTTTCAGTCATTTAAATGTCATTTTGCATAGGATAATACAGAGGCCTTCTCACCTTTATGACAGTTAAAGCGCCCCACCAATGGCCCGACGTCCGTGAAAGTTTCCAAGCTTCTTTAGGATCACGTGACGCATGCGCATGCCCGATTTTGTGAGGTTGTATGCAAATCAGACAGCAAGATGGCCGCTTTCAGCCATTTCATGGGATTTGCCATAGAAATGCATCATTTTGACACCCTTTTAACAGTTATAGCGCCACCAAGTGGCCAGTCGCCACGTCCTTTTTCACGCGACCACAGAATGAGCTCGTACATACGCGTGCTGAGTTTGGTGCAAAAATCGCGTTTCCGTTCACGAGTTATAGCCAATTAAGCAAAATGGGCTCCTCCCACTTCAAACGTTTTGGCGGCCCTTAGGGACCGTGAGCCCAAATTTTCACTTTTTTTTGATAATTATTGACATTCGGACTCCAGAGAATCTTGCTGCACTGGTTTGGTTCCGGTCGGGCCAAAAACCTAGGACTAGTTCGCGAAAGTAGGTTTTGTGAAAAACCCCAAATACCCGAAAATTTTCCCAGGGTGACGAGCAAATCCGAGGCATGCACCTGGTCCGCCTCGAGCCAAGGAATCCAACGATATAAGACACTTGAGCCTACGCCTCACGGTTGATGAGTTATGAGCCGTTTCGTACTTTTGACCGCTGTAGCGCCCCCGTCAGGCCGATCGGGGCGGGCCTTGGTGACGCTGTAGGCGGTGTGAGTACTATCAGCCCCCAAAGTTTCAAGTCTCTACGACTTACGGTTTGGTCTGCCCGATCAGTTTTATGTCTGAATGTTGCATCATGGGAAAATTAACAATAACAATAGGGTTTCAGCACTTCGTGCTTGAACCCCTAATAAGTGGCTAAAAAAGGGCCACAAAAAGGCCTCTAAAAAAAAAACTATAGGGTCTAGGCACTTGCCGCTTGCGCTGCTGCGTTCCAAAAACTTTATCAAGCCTTTTAACGTGTGCCTCGGAGAGGAAAAAGTATGTTTTTTGCCCTTTTAGCTCATTTATCATGGAAATGTGGTGAATTTTTTTTTTTACCTTTTAAACTGTGACACCTCCACTGATGGCCCGATCTCCATAAAAGTTTGCACGCTTCTTTAGAATAATATGGCGCATGTGCTCAGCTAATTTGGTGAAGTGCTGCTCTTTTTTCCCCCATTTTTCAGTCATTTAAATGTCATTTTGCATAGGATAATACAGAGGCCTTCTCACCTTTATGACAGTTAAAGCGCCCCACCAATGGCCCGACGTCCGTGAAAGTTTCCAAGCTTCTTTAGGATCACGTGACGCATGCGCATGCCCGATTTTGTGAGGTTGTATGCAAATCAGACAGCAAGATGGCCGCTTTCAGCCATTTCATGGGATTTGCCATAGAAATGCATCATTTTGACACCCTTTTAACAGTTATAGCGCCACCAAGTGGCCAGTCGCCACGTCCTTTTTCACGCGACCACAGAATGAGCTCGTACATACGCGTGCTGAGTTTGGTGCAAAAATCGCGTTTCCGTTCACGAGTTATAGCCAATTAAGCAAAATGGGCTCCTCCCACTTCAAACGTTTTGGCGGCCCTTAGGGACCGTGAGCCCAAATTTTCACTTTTTTTTGATAATTATTGACATTCGGACTCCAGAGAATCTTGCTGCACTGGTTTGGTTCCGGTCGGGCCAAAAACCTAGGACTAGTTCGCGAAAGTAGGTTTTGTGAAAAACCCCAAATACCCGAAAATTTTCCCAGGGTGACGAGCAAATCCGAGGCATGCACCTGGTCCGCCTCGAGCCAAGGAATCCAACGATATAAGACACTTGAGCCTACGCCTCACGGTTGATGAGTTATGAGCCGTTTCGTACTTTTGACCGCTGTAGCGCCCCCGTCAGGCCGATCGGGGCGGGCCTTGGTGACGCTGTAGGCGGTGTGAGTACTATCAGCCCCCAAAGTTTCAAGTCTCTACGACTTACGGTTTGGTCTGCCCGATCAGTTTTATGTCTGAATGTTGCATCATGGGAAAATTAACAATAACAATAGGGTTTCAGCACTTCGTGCTTGAACCCCTAATAAGTGGCTAAAAAAGGGCCACAAAAAGGCCTCTAAAAAAAAAACTATAGGGTCTAGGCACTTGCCGCTTGCGCTGCTGCGTTCCAAAAACTTTATCAAGCCTTTTAACGTGTGCCTCGGAGAGGAAAAAGTATGTTTTTTGCCCTTTTAGCTCATTTATCATGGAAATGTGGTGAATTTTTTTTTTTACCTTTTAAACTGTGACACCTCCACTGATGGCCCGATCTCCATAAAAGTTTGCACGCTTCTTTAGAATAATATGGCGCATGTGCTCAGCTAATTTGGTGAAGTGCTGCTCTTTTTTCCCCCATTTTTCAGTCATTTAAATGTCATTTTGCATAGGATAATACAGAGGCCTTCTCACCTTTATGACAGTTAAAGCGCCCCACCAATGGCCCGACGTCCGTGAAAGTTTCCAAGCTTCTTTAGGATCACGTGACGCATGCGCATGCCCGATTTTGTGAGGTTGTATGCAAATCAGACAGCAAGATGGCCGCTTTCAGCCATTTCATGGGATTTGCCATAGAAATGCATCATTTTGACACCCTTTTAACAGTTATAGCGCCACCAAGTGGCCAGTCGCCACGTCCTTTTTCACGCGACCACAGAATGAGCTCGTACATACGCGTGCTGAGTTTGGTGCAAAAATCGCGTTTCCGTTCACGAGTTATAGCCAATTAAGCAAAATGGGCTCCTCCCACTTCAAACGTTTTGGCGGCCCTTAGGGACCGTGAGCCCAAATTTTCACTTTTTTTTGATAATTATTGACATTCGGACTCCAGAGAATCTTGCTGCACTGGTTTGGTTCCGGTCGGGCCAAAAACCTAGGACTAGTTCGCGAAAGTAGGTTTTGTGAAAAACCCCAAATACCCGAAAATTTTCCCAGGGTGACGAGCAAATCCGAGGCATGCACCTGGTCCGCCTCGAGCCAAGGAATCCAACGATATAAGACACTTGAGCCTACGCCTCACGGTTGATGAGTTATGAGCCGTTTCGTACTTTTGACCGCTGTAGCGCCCCCGTCAGGCCGATCGGGGCGGGCCTTGGTGACGCTGTAGGCGGTGTGAGTACTATCAGCCCCCAAAGTTTCAAGTCTCTACGACTTACGGTTTGGTCTGCCCGATCAGTTTTATGTCTGAATGTTGCATCATGGGAAAATTAACAATAACAATAGGGTTTCAGCACTTCGTGCTTGAACCCCTAATAAGTGGCTAAAAAAGGGCCACAAAAAGGCCTCTAAAAAAAAAACTATAGGGTCTAGGCACTTGCCGCTTGCGCTGCTGCGTTCCAAAAACTTTATCAAGCCTTTTAACGTGTGCCTCGGAGAGGAAAAAGTATGTTTTTTGCCCTTTTAGCTCATTTATCATGGAAATGTGGTGAATTTTTTTTTTTACCTTTTAAACTGTGACACCTCCACTGATGGCCCGATCTCCATAAAAGTTTGCACGCTTCTTTAGAATAATATGGCGCATGTGCTCAGCTAATTTGGTGAAGTGCTGCTCTTTTTTCCCCCATTTTTCAGTCATTTAAATGTCATTTTGCATAGGATAATACAGAGGCCTTCTCACCTTTATGACAGTTAAAGCGCCCCACCAATGGCCCGACGTCCGTGAAAGTTTCCAAGCTTCTTTAGGATCACGTGACGCATGCGCATGCCCGATTTTGTGAGGTTGTATGCAAATCAGACAGCAAGATGGCCGCTTTCAGCCATTTCATGGGATTTGCCATAGAAATGCATCATTTTGACACCCTTTTAACAGTTATAGCGCCACCAAGTGGCCAGTCGCCACGTCCTTTTTCACGCGACCACAGAATGAGCTCGTACATACGCGTGCTGAGTTTGGTGCAAAAATCGCGTTTCCGTTCACGAGTTATAGCCAATTAAGCAAAATGGGCTCCTCCCACTTCAAACGTTTTGGCGGCCCTTAGGGACCGTGAGCCCAAATTTTCACTTTTTTTTGATAATTATTGACATTCGGACTCCAGAGAATCTTGCTGCACTGGTTTGGTTCCGGTCGGGCCAAAAACCTAGGACTAGTTCGCGAAAGTAGGTTTTGTGAAAAACCCCAAATACCCGAAAATTTTCCCAGGGTGACGAGCAAATCCGAGGCATGCACCTGGTCCGCCTCGAGCCAAGGAATCCAACGATATAAGACACTTGAGCCTACGCCTCACGGTTGATGAGTTATGAGCCGTTTCGTACTTTTGACCGCTGTAGCGCCCCCGTCAGGCCGATCGGGGCGGGCCTTGGTGACGCTGTAGGCGGTGTGAGTACTATCAGCCCCCAAAGTTTCAAGTCTCTACGACTTACGGTTTGGTCTGCCCGATCAGTTTTATGTCTGAATGTTGCATCATGGGAAAATTAACAATAACAATAGGGTTTCAGCACTTCGTGCTTGAACCCCTAATAAGTGGCTAAAAAAGGGCCACAAAAAGGCCTCTAAAAAAAAAACTATAGGGTCTAGGCACTTGCCGCTTGCGCTGCTGCGTTCCAAAAACTTTATCAAGCCTTTTAACGTGTGCCTCGGAGAGGAAAAAGTATGTTTTTTGCCCTTTTAGCTCATTTATCATGGAAATGTGGTGAATTTTTTTTTTTACCTTTTAAACTGTGACACCTCCACTGATGGCCCGATCTCCATAAAAGTTTGCACGCTTCTTTAGAATAATATGGCGCATGTGCTCAGCTAATTTGGTGAAGTGCTGCTCTTTTTTCCCCCATTTTTCAGTCATTTAAATGTCATTTTGCATAGGATAATACAGAGGCCTTCTCACCTTTATGACAGTTAAAGCGCCCCACCAATGGCCCGACGTCCGTGAAAGTTTCCAAGCTTCTTTAGGATCACGTGACGCATGCGCATGCCCGATTTTGTGAGGTTGTATGCAAATCAGACAGCAAGATGGCCGCTTTCAGCCATTTCATGGGATTTGCCATAGAAATGCATCATTTTGACACCCTTTTAACAGTTATAGCGCCACCAAGTGGCCAGTCGCCACGTCCTTTTTCACGCGACCACAGAATGAGCTCGTACATACGCGTGCTGAGTTTGGTGCAAAAATCGCGTTTCCGTTCACGAGTTATAGCCAATTAAGCAAAATGGGCTCCTCCCACTTCAAACGTTTTGGCGGCCCTTAGGGACCGTGAGCCCAAATTTTCACTTTTTTTTGATAATTATTGACATTCGGACTCCAGAGAATCTTGCTGCACTGGTTTGGTTCCGGTCGGGCCAAAAACCTAGGACTAGTTCGCGAAAGTAGGTTTTGTGAAAAACCCCAAATACCCGAAAATTTTCCCAGGGTGACGAGCAAATCCGAGGCATGCACCTGGTCCGCCTCGAGCCAAGGAATCCAACGATATAAGACACTTGAGCCTACGCCTCACGGTTGATGAGTTATGAGCCGTTTCGTACTTTTGACCGCTGTAGCGCCCCCGTCAGGCCGATCGGGGCGGGCCTTGGTGACGCTGTAGGCGGTGTGAGTACTATCAGCCCCCAAAGTTTCAAGTCTCTACGACTTACGGTTTGGTCTGCCCGATCAGTTTTATGTCTGAATGTTGCATCATGGGAAAATTAACAATAACAATAGGGTTTCAGCACTTCGTGCTTGAACCCCTAATAAGTGGCTAAAAAAGGGCCACAAAAAGGCCTCTAAAAAAAAAACTATAGGGTCTAGGCACTTGCCGCTTGCGCTGCTGCGTTCCAAAAACTTTATCAAGCCTTTTAACGTGTGCCTCGGAGAGGAAAAAGTATGTTTTTTGCCCTTTTAGCTCATTTATCATGGAAATGTGGTGAATTTTTTTTTTTACCTTTTAAACTGTGACACCTCCACTGATGGCCCGATCTCCATAAAAGTTTGCACGCTTCTTTAGAATAATATGGCGCATGTGCTCAGCTAATTTGGTGAAGTGCTGCTCTTTTTTCCCCCATTTTTCAGTCATTTAAATGTCATTTTGCATAGGATAATACAGAGGCCTTCTCACCTTTATGACAGTTAAAGCGCCCCACCAATGGCCCGACGTCCGTGAAAGTTTCCAAGCTTCTTTAGGATCACGTGACGCATGCGCATGCCCGATTTTGTGAGGTTGTATGCAAATCAGACAGCAAGATGGCCGCTTTCAGCCATTTCATGGGATTTGCCATAGAAATGCATCATTTTGACACCCTTTTAACAGTTATAGCGCCACCAAGTGGCCAGTCGCCACGTCCTTTTTCACGCGACCACAGAATGAGCTCGTACATACGCGTGCTGAGTTTGGTGCAAAAATCGCGTTTCCGTTCACGAGTTATAGCCAATTAAGCAAAATGGGCTCCTCCCACTTCAAACGTTTTGGCGGCCCTTAGGGACCGTGAGCCCAAATTTTCACTTTTTTTTGATAATTATTGACATTCGGACTCCAGAGAATCTTGCTGCACTGGTTTGGTTCCGGTCGGGCCAAAAACCTAGGACTAGTTCGCGAAAGTAGGTTTTGTGAAAAACCCCAAATACCCGAAAATTTTCCCAGGGTGACGAGCAAATCCGAGGCATGCACCTGGTCCGCCTCGAGCCAAGGAATCCAACGATATAAGACACTTGAGCCTACGCCTCACGGTTGATGAGTTATGAGCCGTTTCGTACTTTTGACCGCTGTAGCGCCCCCGTCAGGCCGATCGGGGCGGGCCTTGGTGACGCTGTAGGCGGTGTGAGTACTATCAGCCCCCAAAGTTTCAAGTCTCTACGACTTACGGTTTGGTCTGCCCGATCAGTTTTATGTCTGAATGTTGCATCATGGGAAAATTAACAATAACAATAGGGTTTCAGCACTTCGTGCTTGAACCCCTAATAAGTGGCTAAAAAAGGGCCACAAAAAGGCCTCTAAAAAAAAAACTATAGGGTCTAGGCACTTGCCGCTTGCGCTGCTGCGTTCCAAAAACTTTATCAAGCCTTTTAACGTGTGCCTCGGAGAGGAAAAAGTATGTTTTTTGCCCTTTTAGCTCATTTATCATGGAAATGTGGTGAATTTTTTTTTTTACCTTTTAAACTGTGACACCTCCACTGATGGCCCGATCTCCATAAAAGTTTGCACGCTTCTTTAGAATAATATGGCGCATGTGCTCAGCTAATTTGGTGAAGTGCTGCTCTTTTTTCCCCCATTTTTCAGTCATTTAAATGTCATTTTGCATAGGATAATACAGAGGCCTTCTCACCTTTATGACAGTTAAAGCGCCCCACCAATGGCCCGACGTCCGTGAAAGTTTCCAAGCTTCTTTAGGATCACGTGACGCATGCGCATGCCCGATTTTGTGAGGTTGTATGCAAATCAGACAGCAAGATGGCCGCTTTCAGCCATTTCATGGGATTTGCCATAGAAATGCATCATTTTGACACCCTTTTAACAGTTATAGCGCCACCAAGTGGCCAGTCGCCACGTCCTTTTTCACGCGACCACAGAATGAGCTCGTACATACGCGTGCTGAGTTTGGTGCAAAAATCGCGTTTCCGTTCACGAGTTATAGCCAATTAAGCAAAATGGGCTCCTCCCACTTCAAACGTTTTGGCGGCCCTTAGGGACCGTGAGCCCAAATTTTCACTTTTTTTTGATAATTATTGACATTCGGACTCCAGAGAATCTTGCTGCACTGGTTTGGTTCCGGTCGGGCCAAAAACCTAGGACTAGTTCGCGAAAGTAGGTTTTGTGAAAAACCCCAAATACCCGAAAATTTTCCCAGGGTGACGAGCAAATCCGAGGCATGCACCTGGTCCGCCTCGAGCCAAGGAATCCAACGATATAAGACACTTGAGCCTACGCCTCACGGTTGATGAGTTATGAGCCGTTTCGTACTTTTGACCGCTGTAGCGCCCCCGTCAGGCCGATCGGGGCGGGCCTTGGTGACGCTGTAGGCGGTGTGAGTACTATCAGCCCCCAAAGTTTCAAGTCTCTACGACTTACGGTTTGGTCTGCCCGATCAGTTTTATGTCTGAATGTTGCATCATGGGAAAATTAACAATAACAATAGGGTTTCAGCACTTCGTGCTTGAACCCCTAATAAGTGGCTAAAAAAGGGCCACAAAAAGGCCTCTAAAAAAAAAACTATAGGGTCTAGGCACTTGCCGCTTGCGCTGCTGCGTTCCAAAAACTTTATCAAGCCTTTTAACGTGTGCCTCGGAGAGGAAAAAGTATGTTTTTTGCCCTTTTAGCTCATTTATCATGGAAATGTGGTGAATTTTTTTTTTTACCTTTTAAACTGTGACACCTCCACTGATGGCCCGATCTCCATAAAAGTTTGCACGCTTCTTTAGAATAATATGGCGCATGTGCTCAGCTAATTTGGTGAAGTGCTGCTCTTTTTTCCCCCATTTTTCAGTCATTTAAATGTCATTTTGCATAGGATAATACAGAGGCCTTCTCACCTTTATGACAGTTAAAGCGCCCCACCAATGGCCCGACGTCCGTGAAAGTTTCCAAGCTTCTTTAGGATCACGTGACGCATGCGCATGCCCGATTTTGTGAGGTTGTATGCAAATCAGACAGCAAGATGGCCGCTTTCAGCCATTTCATGGGATTTGCCATAGAAATGCATCATTTTGACACCCTTTTAACAGTTATAGCGCCACCAAGTGGCCAGTCGCCACGTCCTTTTTCACGCGACCACAGAATGAGCTCGTACATACGCGTGCTGAGTTTGGTGCAAAAATCGCGTTTCCGTTCACGAGTTATAGCCAATTAAGCAAAATGGGCTCCTCCCACTTCAAACGTTTTGGCGGCCCTTAGGGACCGTGAGCCCAAATTTTCACTTTTTTTTGATAATTATTGACATTCGGACTCCAGAGAATCTTGCTGCACTGGTTTGGTTCCGGTCGGGCCAAAAACCTAGGACTAGTTCGCGAAAGTAGGTTTTGTGAAAAACCCCAAATACCCGAAAATTTTCCCAGGGTGACGAGCAAATCCGAGGCATGCACCTGGTCCGCCTCGAGCCAAGGAATCCAACGATATAAGACACTTGAGCCTACGCCTCACGGTTGATGAGTTATGAGCCGTTTCGTACTTTTGACCGCTGTAGCGCCCCCGTCAGGCCGATCGGGGCGGGCCTTGGTGACGCTGTAGGCGGTGTGAGTACTATCAGCCCCCAAAGTTTCAAGTCTCTACGACTTACGGTTTGGTCTGCCCGATCAGTTTTATGTCTGAATGTTGCATCATGGGAAAATTAACAATAACAATAGGGTTTCAGCACTTCGTGCTTGAACCCCTAATAAGTGGCTAAAAAAGGGCCACAAAAAGGCCTCTAAAAAAAAAACTATAGGGTCTAGGCACTTGCCGCTTGCGCTGCTGCGTTCCAAAAACTTTATCAAGCCTTTTAACGTGTGCCTCGGAGAGGAAAAAGTATGTTTTTTGCCCTTTTAGCTCATTTATCATGGAAATGTGGTGAATTTTTTTTTTTACCTTTTAAACTGTGACACCTCCACTGATGGCCCGATCTCCATAAAAGTTTGCACGCTTCTTTAGAATAATATGGCGCATGTGCTCAGCTAATTTGGTGAAGTGCTGCTCTTTTTTCCCCCATTTTTCAGTCATTTAAATGTCATTTTGCATAGGATAATACAGAGGCCTTCTCACCTTTATGACAGTTAAAGCGCCCCACCAATGGCCCGACGTCCGTGAAAGTTTCCAAGCTTCTTTAGGATCACGTGACGCATGCGCATGCCCGATTTTGTGAGGTTGTATGCAAATCAGACAGCAAGATGGCCGCTTTCAGCCATTTCATGGGATTTGCCATAGAAATGCATCATTTTGACACCCTTTTAACAGTTATAGCGCCACCAAGTGGCCAGTCGCCACGTCCTTTTTCACGCGACCACAGAATGAGCTCGTACATACGCGTGCTGAGTTTGGTGCAAAAATCGCGTTTCCGTTCACGAGTTATAGCCAATTAAGCAAAATGGGCTCCTCCCACTTCAAACGTTTTGGCGGCCCTTAGGGACCGTGAGCCCAAATTTTCACTTTTTTTTGATAATTATTGACATTCGGACTCCAGAGAATCTTGCTGCACTGGTTTGGTTCCGGTCGGGCCAAAAACCTAGGACTAGTTCGCGAAAGTAGGTTTTGTGAAAAACCCCAAATACCCGAAAATTTTCCCAGGGTGACGAGCAAATCCGAGGCATGCACCTGGTCCGCCTCGAGCCAAGGAATCCAACGATATAAGACACTTGAGCCTACGCCTCACGGTTGATGAGTTATGAGCCGTTTCGTACTTTTGACCGCTGTAGCGCCCCCGTCAGGCCGATCGGGGCGGGCCTTGGTGACGCTGTAGGCGGTGTGAGTACTATCAGCCCCCAAAGTTTCAAGTCTCTACGACTTACGGTTTGGTCTGCCCGATCAGTTTTATGTCTGAATGTTGCATCATGGGAAAATTAACAATAACAATAGGGTTTCAGCACTTCGTGCTTGAACCCCTAATAAGTGGCTAAAAAAGGGCCACAAAAAGGCCTCTAAAAAAAAAACTATAGGGTCTAGGCACTTGCCGCTTGCGCTGCTGCGTTCCAAAAACTTTATCAAGCCTTTTAACGTGTGCCTCGGAGAGGAAAAAGTATGTTTTTTGCCCTTTTAGCTCATTTATCATGGAAATGTGGTGAATTTTTTTTTTTACCTTTTAAACTGTGACACCTCCACTGATGGCCCGATCTCCATAAAAGTTTGCACGCTTCTTTAGAATAATATGGCGCATGTGCTCAGCTAATTTGGTGAAGTGCTGCTCTTTTTTCCCCCATTTTTCAGTCATTTAAATGTCATTTTGCATAGGATAATACAGAGGCCTTCTCACCTTTATGACAGTTAAAGCGCCCCACCAATGGCCCGACGTCCGTGAAAGTTTCCAAGCTTCTTTAGGATCACGTGACGCATGCGCATGCCCGATTTTGTGAGGTTGTATGCAAATCAGACAGCAAGATGGCCGCTTTCAGCCATTTCATGGGATTTGCCATAGAAATGCATCATTTTGACACCCTTTTAACAGTTATAGCGCCACCAAGTGGCCAGTCGCCACGTCCTTTTTCACGCGACCACAGAATGAGCTCGTACATACGCGTGCTGAGTTTGGTGCAAAAATCGCGTTTCCGTTCACGAGTTATAGCCAATTAAGCAAAATGGGCTCCTCCCACTTCAAACGTTTTGGCGGCCCTTAGGGACCGTGAGCCCAAATTTTCACTTTTTTTTGATAATTATTGACATTCGGACTCCAGAGAATCTTGCTGCACTGGTTTGGTTCCGGTCGGGCCAAAAACCTAGGACTAGTTCGCGAAAGTAGGTTTTGTGAAAAACCCCAAATACCCGAAAATTTTCCCAGGGTGACGAGCAAATCCGAGGCATGCACCTGGTCCGCCTCGAGCCAAGGAATCCAACGATATAAGACACTTGAGCCTACGCCTCACGGTTGATGAGTTATGAGCCGTTTCGTACTTTTGACCGCTGTAGCGCCCCCGTCAGGCCGATCGGGGCGGGCCTTGGTGACGCTGTAGGCGGTGTGAGTACTATCAGCCCCCAAAGTTTCAAGTCTCTACGACTTACGGTTTGGTCTGCCCGATCAGTTTTATGTCTGAATGTTGCATCATGGGAAAATTAACAATAACAATAGGGTTTCAGTAGCCTGGGTGCCAGCCCGAACCCCGCCCACAATATTTTTTGGTCGGGAAGTTCGGTCTGGACTCGCTCCGTTGAGGAGCTATTATGCCCGAACAAAAATTGTTCGGACCAATCAAATTGTCAGGGCGGGCTTTATACGATGATGGACAGATGAGCAATGCAACGTAATCATCCACGTCACCAAAGAGCGCTTGATTTGAATTAGTTTACAACAAAGACGACTGCTGCTGGAGAATTGAGATTTCACGAGTTCACATTTACAAATAAGTCAGATAGAATAAATGCGTTTATAAGATTTCACACAAATAAGTCGATAGAATAAATGCGTATATGACGTGCTGTCCGAGGAGAGGGCTGTGGGCTCGGTAGCCATGCTCCCCCGTATTCCTGGTTGTGAGAGAACAAGACAAGAGTGAGGATTCGGGGTGGTGGAGGGATGCTGAAAAACTGTCAAGGAGTGTTAGGTAAGTTTACAGAGTGAATATGCTTCCTCATGCTGATAGATAGGGTAACGTTAGACATGGTATTGTTTGATGACAAGTTTATATTGGATTGATTATTTGTACGTGCTCCTCCCGAACTTTGTTTATGAAACATCATGTGTAGATTCCGCCATCGCGTCTGTTATATCGACAGCGCATTCATTTTAAAAGAGGAACAGAGAGCCGCGACATTTTGTTGGTTGAAAATATGAATGAAGAACATGCGTCATTTACTCCGTTGCTCTGATTGGTTGTAGGTCTATCCAATTGAGTGCAGAGTTTTTTTTTTCCCTGGTTTGGTTGAGACACGCCCCATAATCAAATCTCTATGGAAAAGTATCAGACTCACATTCTGACTAGAATTGAGTATGACGACGTCAGGCTAGGGTTTCAGCACTTCGTGCTTGAACCCCTAATAAGTGGCTAAAAAAGGGCCACAAAAAGGCCTCTAAAAAAAAAACTATAGGGTCTAGGCACTTGCCGCTTGCGCTGCTGCGTTCCAAAAACTTTATCAAGCCTTTTAACGTGTGCCTCGGAGAGGAAAAAGTATGTTTTTTGCCCTTTTAGCTCATTTATCATGGAAATGTGGTGAATTTTTTTTTTTACCTTTTAAACTGTGACACCTCCACTGATGGCCCGATCTCCATAAAAGTTTGCACGCTTCTTTAGAATAATATGGCGCATGTGCTCAGCTAATTTGGTGAAGTGCTGCTCTTTTTTCCCCCATTTTTCAGTCATTTAAATGTCATTTTGCATAGGATAATACAGAGGCCTTCTCACCTTTATGACAGTTAAAGCGCCCCACCAATGGCCCGACGTCCGTGAAAGTTTCCAAGCTTCTTTAGGATCACGTGACGCATGCGCATGCCCGATTTTGTGAGGTTGTATGCAAATCAGACAGCAAGATGGCCGCTTTCAGCCATTTCATGGGATTTGCCATAGAAATGCATCATTTTGACACCCTTTTAACAGTTATAGCGCCACCAAGTGGCCAGTCGCCACGTCCTTTTTCACGCGACCACAGAATGAGCTCGTACATACGCGTGCTGAGTTTGGTGCAAAAATCGCGTTTCCGTTCACGAGTTATAGCCAATTAAGCAAAATGGGCTCCTCCCACTTCAAACGTTTTGGCGGCCCTTAGGGACCGTGAGCCCAAATTTTCACTTTTTTTTGATAATTATTGACATTCGGACTCCAGAGAATCTTGCTGCACTGGTTTGGTTCCGGTCGGGCCAAAAACCTAGGACTAGTTCGCGAAAGTAGGTTTTGTGAAAAACCCCAAATACCCGAAAATTTTCCCAGGGTGACGAGCAAATCCGAGGCATGCACCTGGTCCGCCTCGAGCCAAGGAATCCAACGATATAAGACACTTGAGCCTACGCCTCACGGTTGATGAGTTATGAGCCGTTTCGTACTTTTGACCGCTGTAGCGCCCCCGTCAGGCCGATCGGGGCGGGCCTTGGTGACGCTGTAGGCGGTGTGAGTACTATCAGCCCCCAAAGTTTCAAGTCTCTACGACTTACGGTTTGGTCTGCCCGATCAGTTTTATGTCTGAATGTTGCATCATGGGAAAATTAACAATAACAATAGGGTTTCAGTAGCCTGGGTGCCAGCCCGAACCCCGCCCACAATATTTTTTGGTCGGGAAGTTCGGTCTGGACTCGCTCCGTTGAGGAGCTATTATGCCCGAACAAAAATTGTTCGGACCAATCAAATTGTCAGGGCGGGCTTTATACGATGATGGACAGATGAGCAATGCAACGTAATCATCCACGTCACCAAAGAGCGCTTGATTTGAATTAGTTTACAACAAAGACGACTGCTGCTGGAGAATTGAGATTTCACGAGTTCACATTTACAAATAAGTCAGATAGAATAAATGCGTTTATAAGATTTCACACAAATAAGTCGATAGAATAAATGCGTATATGACGTGCTGTCCGAGGAGAGGGCTGTGGGCTCGGTAGCCATGCTCCCCCGTATTCCTGGTTGTGAGAGAACAAGACAAGAGTGAGGATTCGGGGTGGTGGAGGGATGCTGAAAAACTGTCAAGGAGTGTTAGGTAAGTTTACAGAGTGAATATGCTTCCTCATGCTGATAGATAGGGTAACGTTAGACATGGTATTGTTTGATGACAAGTTTATATTGGATTGATTATTTGTACGTGCTCCTCCCGAACTTTGTTTATGAAACATCATGTGTAGATTCCGCCATCGCGTCTGTTATATCGACAGCGCATTCATTTTAAAAGAGGAACAGAGAGCCGCGACATTTTGTTGGTTGAAAATATGAATGAAGAACATGCGTCATTTACTCCGTTGCTCTGATTGGTTGTAGGTCTATCCAATTGAGTGCAGAGTTTTTTTTTTCCCTGGTTTGGTTGAGACACGCCCCATAATCAAATCTCTATGGAAAAGTATCAGACTCACATTCTGACTAGAATTGAGTATGACGACGTCAGGCTAGGGTTTCAGCACTTCGTGCTTGAACCCCTAATAAGTGGCTAAAAAAGGGCCACAAAAAGGCCTCTAAAAAAAAAACTATAGGGTCTAGGCACTTGCCGCTTGCGCTGCTGCGTTCCAAAAACTTTATCAAGCCTTTTAACGTGTGCCTCGGAGAGGAAAAAGTATGTTTTTTGCCCTTTTAGCTCATTTATCATGGAAATGTGGTGAATTTTTTTTTTTACCTTTTAAACTGTGACACCTCCACTGATGGCCCGATCTCCATAAAAGTTTGCACGCTTCTTTAGAATAATATGGCGCATGTGCTCAGCTAATTTGGTGAAGTGCTGCTCTTTTTTCCCCCATTTTTCAGTCATTTAAATGTCATTTTGCATAGGATAATACAGAGGCCTTCTCACCTTTATGACAGTTAAAGCGCCCCACCAATGGCCCGACGTCCGTGAAAGTTTCCAAGCTTCTTTAGGATCACGTGACGCATGCGCATGCCCGATTTTGTGAGGTTGTATGCAAATCAGACAGCAAGATGGCCGCTTTCAGCCATTTCATGGGATTTGCCATAGAAATGCATCATTTTGACACCCTTTTAACAGTTATAGCGCCACCAAGTGGCCAGTCGCCACGTCCTTTTTCACGCGACCACAGAATGAGCTCGTACATACGCGTGCTGAGTTTGGTGCAAAAATCGCGTTTCCGTTCACGAGTTATAGCCAATTAAGCAAAATGGGCTCCTCCCACTTCAAACGTTTTGGCGGCCCTTAGGGACCGTGAGCCCAAATTTTCACTTTTTTTTGATAATTATTGACATTCGGACTCCAGAGAATCTTGCTGCACTGGTTTGGTTCCGGTCGGGCCAAAAACCTAGGACTAGTTCGCGAAAGTAGGTTTTGTGAAAAACCCCAAATACCCGAAAATTTTCCCAGGGTGACGAGCAAATCCGAGGCATGCACCTGGTCCGCCTCGAGCCAAGGAATCCAACGATATAAGACACTTGAGCCTACGCCTCACGGTTGATGAGTTATGAGCCGTTTCGTACTTTTGACCGCTGTAGCGCCCCCGTCAGGCCGATCGGGGCGGGCCTTGGTGACGCTGTAGGCGGTGTGAGTACTATCAGCCCCCAAAGTTTCAAGTCTCTACGACTTACGGTTTGGTCTGCCCGATCAGTTTTATGTCTGAATGTTGCATCATGGGAAAATTAACAATAACAATAGGGTTTCAGTAGCCTGGGTGCCAGCCCGAACCCCGCCCACAATATTTTTTGGTCGGGAAGTTCGGTCTGGACTCGCTCCGTTGAGGAGCTATTATGCCCGAACAAAAATTGTTCGGACCAATCAAATTGTCAGGGCGGGCTTTATACGATGATGGACAGATGAGCAATGCAACGTAATCATCCACGTCACCAAAGAGCGCTTGATTTGAATTAGTTTACAACAAAGACGACTGCTGCTGGAGAATTGAGATTTCACGAGTTCACATTTACAAATAAGTCAGATAGAATAAATGCGTTTATAAGATTTCACACAAATAAGTCGATAGAATAAATGCGTATATGACGTGCTGTCCGAGGAGAGGGCTGTGGGCTCGGTAGCCATGCTCCCCCGTATTCCTGGTTGTGAGAGAACAAGACAAGAGTGAGGATTCGGGGTGGTGGAGGGATGCTGAAAAACTGTCAAGGAGTGTTAGGTAAGTTTACAGAGTGAATATGCTTCCTCATGCTGATAGATAGGGTAACGTTAGACATGGTATTGTTTGATGACAAGTTTATATTGGATTGATTATTTGTACGTGCTCCTCCCGAACTTTGTTTATGAAACATCATGTGTAGATTCCGCCATCGCGTCTGTTATATCGACAGCGCATTCATTTTAAAAGAGGAACAGAGAGCCGCGACATTTTGTTGGTTGAAAATATGAATGAAGAACATGCGTCATTTACTCCGTTGCTCTGATTGGTTGTAGGTCTATCCAATTGAGTGCAGAGTTTTTTTTTTCCCTGGTTTGGTTGAGACACGCCCCATAATCAAATCTCTATGGAAAAGTATCAGACTCACATTCTGACTAGAATTGAGTATGACGACGTCAGGCTAGGGTTTCAGCACTTCGTGCTTGAACCCCTAATAAGTGGCTAAAAAAGGGCCACAAAAAGGCCTCTAAAAAAAAAACTATAGGGTCTAGGCACTTGCCGCTTGCGCTGCTGCGTTCCAAAAACTTTATCAAGCCTTTTAACGTGTGCCTCGGAGAGGAAAAAGTATGTTTTTTGCCCTTTTAGCTCATTTATCATGGAAATGTGGTGAATTTTTTTTTTTACCTTTTAAACTGTGACACCTCCACTGATGGCCCGATCTCCATAAAAGTTTGCACGCTTCTTTAGAATAATATGGCGCATGTGCTCAGCTAATTTGGTGAAGTGCTGCTCTTTTTTCCCCCATTTTTCAGTCATTTAAATGTCATTTTGCATAGGATAATACAGAGGCCTTCTCACCTTTATGACAGTTAAAGCGCCCCACCAATGGCCCGACGTCCGTGAAAGTTTCCAAGCTTCTTTAGGATCACGTGACGCATGCGCATGCCCGATTTTGTGAGGTTGTATGCAAATCAGACAGCAAGATGGCCGCTTTCAGCCATTTCATGGGATTTGCCATAGAAATGCATCATTTTGACACCCTTTTAACAGTTATAGCGCCACCAAGTGGCCAGTCGCCACGTCCTTTTTCACGCGACCACAGAATGAGCTCGTACATACGCGTGCTGAGTTTGGTGCAAAAATCGCGTTTCCGTTCACGAGTTATAGCCAATTAAGCAAAATGGGCTCCTCCCACTTCAAACGTTTTGGCGGCCCTTAGGGACCGTGAGCCCAAATTTTCACTTTTTTTTGATAATTATTGACATTCGGACTCCAGAGAATCTTGCTGCACTGGTTTGGTTCCGGTCGGGCCAAAAACCTAGGACTAGTTCGCGAAAGTAGGTTTTGTGAAAAACCCCAAATACCCGAAAATTTTCCCAGGGTGACGAGCAAATCCGAGGCATGCACCTGGTCCGCCTCGAGCCAAGGAATCCAACGATATAAGACACTTGAGCCTACGCCTCACGGTTGATGAGTTATGAGCCGTTTCGTACTTTTGACCGCTGTAGCGCCCCCGTCAGGCCGATCGGGGCGGGCCTTGGTGACGCTGTAGGCGGTGTGAGTACTATCAGCCCCCAAAGTTTCAAGTCTCTACGACTTACGGTTTGGTCTGCCCGATCAGTTTTATGT
Organism: Rutilus rutilus; assembly: GCF_951802725.1. Classification (NCBI taxonomy): domain Eukaryota; kingdom Metazoa; phylum Chordata; class Actinopteri; order Cypriniformes; family Leuciscidae; genus Rutilus; species Rutilus rutilus. The sequence goes on along the minus strand of NW_028175470.1, from coordinate 144,526 downwards.
CTGAATGTTGCATCATGGGAAAATTAACAATAACAATAGGGTTTCAGCACTTCGTGCTTGAACCCCTAATAAGTGGCTAAAAAAGGGCCACAAAAAGGCCTCTAAAAAAAAAACTATAGGGTCTAGGCACTTGCCGCTTGCGCTGCTGCGTTCCAAAAACTTTATCAAGCCTTTTAACGTGTGCCTCGGAGAGGAAAAAGTATGTTTTTTGCCCTTTTAGCTCATTTATCATGGAAATGTGGTGAATTTTTTTTTTTACCTTTTAAACTGTGACACCTCCACTGATGGCCCGATCTCCATAAAAGTTTGCACGCTTCTTTAGAATAATATGGCGCATGTGCTCAGCTAATTTGGTGAAGTGCTGCTCTTTTTTCCCCCATTTTTCAGTCATTTAAATGTCATTTTGCATAGGATAATACAGAGGCCTTCTCACCTTTATGACAGTTAAAGCGCCCCACCAATGGCCCGACGTCCGTGAAAGTTTCCAAGCTTCTTTAGGATCACGTGACGCATGCGCATGCCCGATTTTGTGAGGTTGTATGCAAATCAGACAGCAAGATGGCCGCTTTCAGCCATTTCATGGGATTTGCCATAGAAATGCATCATTTTGACACCCTTTTAACAGTTATAGCGCCACCAAGTGGCCAGTCGCCACGTCCTTTTTCACGCGACCACAGAATGAGCTCGTACATACGCGTGCTGAGTTTGGTGCAAAAATCGCGTTTCCGTTCACGAGTTATAGCCAATTAAGCAAAATGGGCTCCTCCCACTTCAAACGTTTTGGCGGCCCTTAGGGACCGTGAGCCCAAATTTTCACTTTTTTTTGATAATTATTGACATTCGGACTCCAGAGAATCTTGCTGCACTGGTTTGGTTCCGGTCGGGCCAAAAACCTAGGACTAGTTCGCGAAAGTAGGTTTTGTGAAAAACCCCAAATACCCGAAAATTTTCCCAGGGTGACGAGCAAATCCGAGGCATGCACCTGGTCCGCCTCGAGCCAAGGAATCCAACGATATAAGACACTTGAGCCTACGCCTCACGGTTGATGAGTTATGAGCCGTTTCGTACTTTTGACCGCTGTAGCGCCCCCGTCAGGCCGATCGGGGCGGGCCTTGGTGACGCTGTAGGCGGTGTGAGTACTATCAGCCCCCAAAGTTTCAAGTCTCTACGACTTACGGTTTGGTCTGCCCGATCAGTTTTATGTCTGAATGTTGCATCATGGGAAAATTAACAATAACAATAGGGTTTCAGCACTTCGTGCTTGAACCCCTAATAAGTGGCTAAAAAAGGGCCACAAAAAGGCCTCTAAAAAAAAAACTATAGGGTCTAGGCACTTGCCGCTTGCGCTGCTGCGTTCCAAAAACTTTATCAAGCCTTTTAACGTGTGCCTCGGAGAGGAAAAAGTATGTTTTTTGCCCTTTTAGCTCATTTATCATGGAAATGTGGTGAATTTTTTTTTTTACCTTTTAAACTGTGACACCTCCACTGATGGCCCGATCTCCATAAAAGTTTGCACGCTTCTTTAGAATAATATGGCGCATGTGCTCAGCTAATTTGGTGAAGTGCTGCTCTTTTTTCCCCCATTTTTCAGTCATTTAAATGTCATTTTGCATAGGATAATACAGAGGCCTTCTCACCTTTATGACAGTTAAAGCGCCCCACCAATGGCCCGACGTCCGTGAAAGTTTCCAAGCTTCTTTAGGATCACGTGACGCATGCGCATGCCCGATTTTGTGAGGTTGTATGCAAATCAGACAACAAGATGGCCGCTTTCAGCCATTTCATGGGATTTGCCATAGAAATGCATCATTTTGACACCCTTTTAACAGTTATAGCGCCACCAAGTGGCCAGTCGCCACGTCCTTTTTCACGCGACCACAGAATGAGCTCGTACATACGCGTGCTGAGTTTGGTGCAAAAATCGCGTTTCCGTTCACGAGTTATAGCCAATTAAGCAAAATGGGCTCCTCCCACTTCAAACGTTTTGGCGGCCCTTAGGGACCGTGAGCCCAAATTTTCACTTTTTTTTGATAATTATTGACATTCGGACTCCAGAGAATCTTGCTGCACTGGTTTGGTTCCGGTCGGGCCAAAAACCTAGGACTAGTTCGCGAAAGTAGGTTTTGTGAAAAACCCCAAATACCCGAAAATTTTCCCAGGGTGACGAGCAAATCCGAGGCATGCACCTGGTCCGCCTCGAGCCAAGGAATCCAACGATATAAGACACTTGAGCCTACGCCTCACGGTTGATGAGTTATGAGCCGTTTCGTACTTTTGACCGCTGTAGCGCCCCCGTCAGGCCGATCGGGGCGGGCCTTGGTGACGCTGTAGGCGGTGTGAGTACTATCAGCCCCCAAAGTTTCAAGTCTCTACGACTTACGGTTTGGTCTGCCCGATCAGTTTTATGTCTGAATGTTGCATCATGGGAAAATTAACAATAACAATAGGGTTTCAGCACTTCGTGCTTGAACCCCTAATAAGTGGCTAAAAAAGGGCCACAAAAAGGCCTCTAAAAAAAAAACTATAGGGTCTAGGCACTTGCCGCTTGCGCTGCTGCGTTCCAAAAACTTTATCAAGCCTTTTAACGTGTGCCTCGGAGAGGAAAAAGTATGTTTTTTGCCCTTTTAGCTCATTTATCATGGAAATGTGGTGAATTTTTTTTTTTACCTTTTAAACTGTGACACCTCCACTGATGGCCCGATCTCCATAAAAGTTTGCACGCTTCTTTAGAATAATATGGCGCATGTGCTCAGCTAATTTGGTGAAGTGCTGCTCTTTTTTCCCCCATTTTTCAGTCATTTAAATGTCATTTTGCATAGGATAATACAGAGGCCTTCTCACCTTTATGACAGTTAAAGCGCCCCACCAATGGCCCGACGTCCGTGAAAGTTTCCAAGCTTCTTTAGGATCACGTGACGCATGCGCATGCCCGATTTTGTGAGGTTGTATGCAAATCAGACAGCAAGATGGCCGCTTTCAGCCATTTCATGGGATTTGCCATAGAAATGCATCATTTTGACACCCTTTTAACAGTTATAGCGCCACCAAGTGGCCAGTCGCCACGTCCTTTTTCACGCGACCACAGAATGAGCTCGTACATACGCGTGCTGAGTTTGGTGCAAAAATCGCGTTTCCGTTCACGAGTTATAGCCAATTAAGCAAAATGGGCTCCTCCCACTTCAAACGTTTTGGCGGCCCTTAGGGACCGTGAGCCCAAATTTTCACTTTTTTTTGATAATTATTGACATTCGGACTCCAGAGAATCTTGCTGCACTGGTTTGGTTCCGGTCGGGCCAAAAACCTAGGACTAGTTCGCGAAAGTAGGTTTTGTGAAAAACCCCAAATACCCGAAAATTTTCCCAGGGTGACGAGCAAATCCGAGGCATGCACCTGGTCCGCCTCGAGCCAAGGAATCCAACGATATAAGACACTTGAGCCTACGCCTCACGGTTGATGAGTTATGAGCCGTTTCGTACTTTTGACCGCTGTAGCGCCCCCGTCAGGCCGATCGGGGCGGGCCTTGGTGACGCTGTAGGCGGTGTGAGTACTATCAGCCCCCAAAGTTTCAAGTCTCTACGACTTACGGTTTGGTCTGCCCGATCAGTTTTATGTCTGAATGTTGCATCATGGGAAAATTAACAATAACAATAGGGTTTCAGCACTTCGTGCTTGAACCCCTAATAAGTGGCTAAAAAAGGGCCACAAAAAGGCCTCTAAAAAAAAAACTATAGGGTCTAGGCACTTGCCGCTTGCGCTGCTGCGTTCCAAAAACTTTATCAAGCCTTTTAACGTGTGCCTCGGAGAGGAAAAAGTATGTTTTTTGCCCTTTTAGCTCATTTATCATGGAAATGTGGTGAATTTTTTTTTTTACCTTTTAAACTGTGACACCTCCACTGATGGCCCGATCTCCATAAAAGTTTGCACGCTTCTTTAGAATAATATGGCGCATGTGCTCAGCTAATTTGGTGAAGTGCTGCTCTTTTTTCCCCCATTTTTCAGTCATTTAAATGTCATTTTGCATAGGATAATACAGAGGCCTTCTCACCTTTATGACAGTTAAAGCGCCCCACCAATGGCCCGACGTCCGTGAAAGTTTCCAAGCTTCTTTAGGATCACGTGACGCATGCGCATGCCCGATTTTGTGAGGTTGTATGCAAATCAGACAGCAAGATGGCCGCTTTCAGCCATTTCATGGGATTTGCCATAGAAATGCATCATTTTGACACCCTTTTAACAGTTATAGCGCCACCAAGTGGCCAGTCGCCACGTCCTTTTTCACGCGACCACAGAATGAGCTCGTACATACGCGTGCTGAGTTTGGTGCAAAAATCGCGTTTCCGTTCACGAGTTATAGCCAATTAAGCAAAATGGGCTCCTCCCACTTCAAACGTTTTGGCGGCCCTTAGGGACCGTGAGCCCAAATTTTCACTTTTTTTTGATAATTATTGACATTCGGACTCCAGAGAATCTTGCTGCACTGGTTTGGTTCCGGTCGGGCCAAAAACCTAGGACTAGTTCGCGAAAGTAGGTTTTGTGAAAAACCCCAAATACCCGAAAATTTTCCCAGGGTGACGAGCAAATCCGAGGCATGCACCTGGTCCGCCTTGAGCCAAGGAATCCAACGATATAAGACACTTGAGCCTACGCCTCACGGTTGATGAGTTATGAGCCGTTTCGTACTTTTGACCGCTGTAGCGCCCCCGTCAGGCCGATCGGGGCGGGCCTTGGTGACGCTGTAGGCGGTGTGAGTACTATCAGCCCCCAAAGTTTCAAGTCTCTACGACTTACGGTTTGGTCTGCCCGATCAGTTTTATGTCTGAATGTTGCATCATGGGAAAATTAACAATAACAATAGGGTTTCAGCACTTCGTGCTTGAACCCCTAATAAGTGGCTAAAAAAGGGCCACAAAAAGGCCTCTAAAAAAAAAACTATAGGGTCTAGGCACTTGCCGCTTGCGCTGCTGCGTTCCAAAAACTTTATCAAGCCTTTTAACGTGTGCCTCGGAGAGGAAAAAGTATGTTTTTTGCCCTTTTAGCTCATTTATCATGGAAATGTGGTGAATTTTTTTTTTTACCTTTTAAACTGTGACACCTCCACTGATGGCCCGATCTCCATAAAAGTTTGCACGCTTCTTTAGAATAATATGGCGCATGTGCTCAGCTAATTTGGTGAAGTGCTGCTCTTTTTTCCCCCATTTTTCAGTCATTTAAATGTCATTTTGCATAGGATAATACAGAGGCCTTCTCACCTTTATGACAGTTAAAGCGCCCCACCAATGGCCCGACGTCCGTGAAAGTTTCCAAGCTTCTTTAGGATCACGTGACGCATGCGCATGCCCGATTTTGTGAGGTTGTATGCAAATCAGACAGCAAGATGGCCGCTTTCAGCCATTTCATGGGATTTGCCATAGAAATGCATCATTTTGACACCCTTTTAACAGTTATAGCGCCACCAAGTGGCCAGTCGCCACGTCCTTTTTCACGCGACCACAGAATGAGCTCGTACATACGCGTGCTGAGTTTGGTGCAAAAATCGCGTTTCCGTTCACGAGTTATAGCCAATTAAGCAAAATGGGCTCCTCCCACTTCAAACGTTTTGGCGGCCCTTAGGGACCGTGAGCCCAAATTTTCACTTTTTTTTGATAATTATTGACATTCGGACTCCAGAGAATCTTGCTGCACTGGTTTGGTTCCGGTCGGGCCAAAAACCTAGGACTAGTTCGCGAAAGTAGGTTTTGTGAAAAACCCCAAATACCCGAAAATTTTCCCAGGGTGACGAGCAAATCCGAGGCATGCACCTGGTCCGCCTCGAGCCAAGGAATCCAACGATATAAGACACTTGAGCCTACGCCTCACGGTTGATGAGTTATGAGCCGTTTCGTACTTTTGACCGCTGTAGCGCCCCCGTCAGGCCGATCGGGGCGGGCCTTGGTGACGCTGTAGGCGGTGTGAGTACTATCAGCCCCCAAAGTTTCAAGTCTCTACGACTTACGGTTTGGTCTGCCCGATCAGTTTTATGTCTGAATGTTGCATCATGGGAAAATTAACAATAACAATAGGGTTTCAGCACTTCGTGCTTGAACCCCTAATAAGTGGCTAAAAAAGGGCCACAAAAAGGCCTCTAAAAAAAAAACTATAGGGTCTAGGCACTTGCCGCTTGCGCTGCTGCGTTCCAAAAACTTTATCAAGCCTTTTAACGTGTGCCTCGGAGAGGAAAAAGTATGTTTTTTGCCCTTTTAGCTCATTTATCATGGAAATGTGGTGAATTTTTTTTTTTACCTTTTAAACTGTGACACCTCCACTGATGGCCCGATCTCCATAAAAGTTTGCACGCTTCTTTAGAATAATATGGCGCATGTGCTCAGCTAATTTGGTGAAGTGCTGCTCTTTTTTCCCCCATTTTTCAGTCATTTAAATGTCATTTTGCATAGGATAATACAGAGGCCTTCTCACCTTTATGACAGTTAAAGCGCCCCACCAATGGCCCGACGTCCGTGAAAGTTTCCAAGCTTCTTTAGGATCACGTGACGCATGCGCATGCCCGATTTTGTGAGGTTGTATGCAAATCAGACAGCAAGATGGCCGCTTTCAGCCATTTCATGGGATTTGCCATAGAAATGCATCATTTTGACACCCTTTTAACAGTTATAGCGCCACCAAGTGGCCAGTCGCCACGTCCTTTTTCACGCGACCACAGAATGAGCTCGTACATACGCGTGCTGAGTTTGGTGCAAAAATCGCGTTTCCGTTCACGAGTTATAGCCAATTAAGCAAAATGGGCTCCTCCCACTTCAAACGTTTTGGCGGCCCTTAGGGACCGTGAGCCCAAATTTTCACTTTTTTTTGATAATTATTGACATTCGGACTCCAGAGAATCTTGCTGCACTGGTTTGGTTCCGGTCGGGCCAAAAACCTAGGACTAGTTCGCGAAAGTAGGTTTTGTGAAAAACCCCAAATACCCGAAAATTTTCCCAGGGTGACGAGCAAATCCGAGGCATGCACCTGGTCCGCCTCGAGCCAAGGAATCCAACGATATAAGACACTTGAGCCTACGCCTCACGGTTGATGAGTTATGAGCCGTTTCGTACTTTTGACCGCTGTAGCGCCCCCGTCAGGCCGATCGGGGCGGGCCTTGGTGACGCTGTAGGCGGTGTGAGTACTATCAGCCCCCAAAGTTTCAAGTCTCTACGACTTACGGTTTGGTCTGCCCGATCAGTTTTATGTCTGAATGTTGCATCATGGGAAAATTAACAATAACAATAGGGTTTCAGCACTTCGTGCTTGAACCCCTAATAAGTGGCTAAAAAAGGGCCACAAAAAGGCCTCTAAAAAAAAAACTATAGGGTCTAGGCACTTGCCGCTTGCGCTGCTGCGTTCCAAAAACTTTATCAAGCCTTTTAACGTGTGCCTCGGAGAGGAAAAAGTATGTTTTTTGCCCTTTTAGCTCATTTATCATGGAAATGTGGTGAATTTTTTTTTTTACCTTTTAAACTGTGACACCTCCACTGATGGCCCGATCTCCATAAAAGTTTGCACGCTTCTTTAGAATAATATGGCGCATGTGCTCAGCTAATTTGGTGAAGTGCTGCTCTTTTTTCCCCCATTTTTCAGTCATTTAAATGTCATTTTGCATAGGATAATACAGAGGCCTTCTCACCTTTATGACAGTTAAAGCGCCCCACCAATGGCCCGACGTCCGTGAAAGTTTCCAAGCTTCTTTAGGATCACGTGACGCATGCGCATGCCCGATTTTGTGAGGTTGTATGCAAATCAGACAGCAAGATGGCCGCTTTCAGCCATTTCATGGGATTTGCCATAGAAATGCATCATTTTGACACCCTTTTAACAGTTATAGCGCCACCAAGTGGCCAGTCGCCACGTCCTTTTTCACGCGACCACAGAATGAGCTCGTACATACGCGTGCTGAGTTTGGTGCAAAAATCGCGTTTCCGTTCACGAGTTATAGCCAATTAAGCAAAATGGGCTCCTCCCACTTCAAACGTTTTGGCGGCCCTTAGGGACCGTGAGCCCAAATTTTCACTTTTTTTTGATAATTATTGACATTCGGACTCCAGAGAATCTTGCTGCACTGGTTTGGTTCCGGTCGGGCCAAAAACCTAGGACTAGTTCGCGAAAGTAGGTTTTGTGAAAAACCCCAAATACCCGAAAATTTTCCCAGGGTGACGAGCAAATCCGAGGCATGCACCTGGTCCGCCTCGAGCCAAGGAATCCAACGATATAAGACACTTGAGCCTACGCCTCACGGTTGATGAGTTATGAGCCGTTTCGTACTTTTGACCGCTGTAGCGCCCCCGTCAGGCCGATCGGGGCGGGCCTTGGTGACGCTGTAGGCGGTGTGAGTACTATCAGCCCCCAAAGTTTCAAGTCTCTACGACTTACGGTTTGGTCTGCCCGATCAGTTTTATGTCTGAATGTTGCATCATGGGAAAATTAACAATAACAATAGGGTTTCAGCACTTCGTGCTTGAACCCCTAATAAGTGGCTAAAAAAGGGCCACAAAAAGGCCTCTAAAAAAAAAACTATAGGGTCTAGGCACTTGCCGCTTGCGCTGCTGCGTTCCAAAAACTTTATCAAGCCTTTTAACGTGTGCCTCGGAGAGGAAAAAGTATGTTTTTTGCCCTTTTAGCTCATTTATCATGGAAATGTGGTGAATTTTTTTTTTTACCTTTTAAACTGTGACACCTCCACTGATGGCCCGATCTCCATAAAAGTTTGCACGCTTCTTTAGAATAATATGGCGCATGTGCTCAGCTAATTTGGTGAAGTGCTGCTCTTTTTTCCCCCATTTTTCAGTCATTTAAATGTCATTTTGCATAGGATAATACAGAGGCCTTCTCACCTTTATGACAGTTAAAGCGCCCCACCAATGGCCCGACCTCCGTGAAAGTTTCCAAGCTTCTTTAGGATCACGTGACGCATGCGCATGCCCGATTTTGTGAGGTTGTATGCAAATCAGACAGCAAGATGGCCGCTTTCAGCCATTTCATGGGATTTGCCATAGAAATGCATCATTTTGACACCCTTTTAACAGTTATAGCGCCACCAAGTGGCCAGTCGCCACGTCCTTTTTCACGCGACCACAGAATGAGCTCGTACATACGCGTGCTGAGTTTGGTGCAAAAATCGCGTTTCCGTTCACGAGTTATAGCCAATTAAGCAAAATGGGCTCCTCCCACTTCAAACGTTTTGGCGGCCCTTAGGGACCGTGAGCCCAAATTTTCACTTTTTTTTGATAATTATTGACATTCGGACTCCAGAGAATCTTGCTGCACTGGTTTGGTTCCGGTCGGGCCAAAAACCTAGGACTAGTTCGCGAAAGTAGGTTTTGTGAAAAACCCCAAATACCCGAAAATTTTCCCAGGGTGACGAGCAAATCCGAGGCATGCACCTGGTCCGCCTCGAGCCAAGGAATCCAACGATATAAGACACTTGAGCCTACGCCTCACGGTTGATGAGTTATGAGCCGTTTCGTACTTTTGACCGCTGTAGCGCCCCCGTCAGGCCGATCGGGGCGGGCCTTGGTGACGCTGTAGGCGGTGTGAGTACTATCAGCCCCCAAAGTTTCAAGTCTCTACGACTTACGGTTTGGTCTGCCCGATCAGTTTTATGTCTGAATGTTGCATCATGGGAAAATTAACAATAACAATAGGGTTTCAGCACTTCGTGCTTGAACCCCTAATAAGTGGCTAAAAAAGGGCCACAAAAAGGCCTCTAAAAAAAAAACTATAGGGTCTAGGCACTTGCCGCTTGCGCTGCTGCGTTCCAAAAACTTTATCAAGCCTTTTAACGTGTGCCTCGGAGAGGAAAAAGTATGTTTTTTGCCCTTTTAGCTCATTTATCATGGAAATGTGGTGAATTTTTTTTTTTACCTTTTAAACTGTGACACCTCCACTGATGGCCCGATCTCCATAAAAGTTTGCACGCTTCTTTAGAATAATATGGCGCATGTGCTCAGCTAATTTGGTGAAGTGCTGCTCTTTTTTCCCCCATTTTTCAGTCATTTAAATGTCATTTTGCATAGGATAATACAGAGGCCTTCTCACCTTTATGACAGTTAAAGCGCCCCACCAATGGCCCGACGTCCGTGAAAGTTTCCAAGCTTCTTTAGGATCACGTGACGCATGCGCATGCCCGATTTTGTGAGGTTGTATGCAAATCAGACAGCAAGATGGCCGCTTTCAGCCATTTCATGGGATTTGCCATAGAAATGCATCATTTTGACACCCTTTTAACAGTTATAGCGCCACCAAGTGGCCAGTCGCCACGTCCTTTTTCACGCGACCACAGAATGAGCTCGTACATACGCGTGCTGAGTTTGGTGCAAAAATCGCGTTTCCGTTCACGAGTTATAGCCAATTAAGCAAAATGGGCTCCTCCCACTTCAAACGTTTTGGCGGCCCTTAGGGACCGTGAGCCCAAATTTTCACTTTTTTTTGATAATTATTGACATTCGGACTCCAGAGAATCTTGCTGCACTGGTTTGGTTCCGGTCGGGCCAAAAACCTAGGACTAGTTCGCGAAAGTAGGTTTTGTGAAAAACCCCAAATACCCGAAAATTTTCCCAGGGTGACGAGCAAATCCGAGGCATGCACCTGGTCCGCCTCGAGCCAAGGAATCCAACGATATAAGACACTTGAGCCTACGCCTCACGGTTGATGAGTTATGAGCCGTTTCGTACTTTTGACCGCTGTAGCGCCCCCGTCAGGCCGATCGGGGCGGGCCTTGGTGACGCTGTAGGCGGTGTGAGTACTATCAGCCCCCAAAGTTTCAAGTCTCTACGACTTACGGTTTGGTCTGCCCGATCAGTTTTATGTCTGAATGTTGCATCATGGGAAAATTAACAATAACAATAGGGTTTCAGCACTTCGTGCTTGAACCCCTAATAAGTGGCTAAAAAAGGGCCACAAAAAGGCCTCTAAAAAAAAAACTATAGGGTCTAGGCACTTGCCGCTTGCGCTGCTGCGTTCCAAAAACTTTATCAAGCCTTTTAACGTGTGCCTCGGAGAGGAAAAAGTATGTTTTTTGCCCTTTTAGCTCATTTATCATGGAAATGTGGTGAATTTTTTTTTTTACCTTTTAAACTGTGACACCTCCACTGATGGCCCGATCTCCATAAAAGTTTGCACGCTTCTTTAGAATAATATGGCGCATGTGCTCAGCTAATTTGGTGAAGTGCTGCTCTTTTTTCCCCCATTTTTCAGTCATTTAAATGTCATTTTGCATAGGATAATACAGAGGCCTTCTCACCTTTATGACAGTTAAAGCGCCCCACCAATGGCCCGACGTCCGTGAAAGTTTCCAAGCTTCTTTAGGATCACGTGACGCATGCGCATGCCCGATTTTGTGAGGTTGTATGCAAATCAGACAGCAAGATGGCCGCTTTCAGCCATTTCATGGGATTTGCCATAGAAATGCATCATTTTGACACCCTTTTAACAGTTATAGCGCCACCAAGTGGCCAGTCGCCACGTCCTTTTTCACGCGACCACAGAATGAGCTCGTACATACGCGTGCTGAGTTTGGTGCAAAAATCGCGTTTCCGTTCACGAGTTATAGCCAATTAAGCAAAATGGGCTCCTCCCACTTCAAACGTTTTGGCGGCCCTTAGGGACCGTGAGCCCAAATTTTCACTTTTTTTTGATAATTATTGACATTCGGACTCCAGAGAATCTTGCTGCACTGGTTTGGTTCCGGTCGGGCCAAAAACCTAGGACTAGTTCGCGAAAGTAGGTTTTGTGAAAAACCCCAAATACCCGAAAATTTTCCCAGGGTGACGAGCAAATCCGAGGCATGCACCTGGTCCGCCTCGAGCCAAGGAATCCAACGATATAAGACACTTGAGCCTACGCCTCACGGTTGATGAGTTATGAGCCGTTTCGTACTTTTGACCGCTGTAGCGCCCCCGTCAGGCCGATCGGGGCGGGCCTTGGTGACGCTGTAGGCGGTGTGAGTACTATCAGCCCCCAAAGTTTCAAGTCTCTACGACTTACGGTTTGGTCTGCCCGATCAGTTTTATGTCTGAATGTTGCATCATGGGAAAATTAACAATAACAATAGGGTTTCAGCACTTCGTGCTTGAACCCCTAATAAGTGGCTAAAAAAGGGCCACAAAAAGGCCTCTAAAAAAAAAACTATAGGGTCTAGGCACTTGCCGCTTGCGCTGCTGCGTTCCAAAAACTTTATCAAGCCTTTTAACGTGTGCCTCGGAGAGGAAAAAGTATGTTTTTTGCCCTTTTAGCTCATTTATCATGGAAATGTGGTGAATTTTTTTTTTTACCTTTTAAACTGTGACACCTCCACTGATGGCCCGATCTCCATAAAAGTTTGCACGCTTCTTTAGAATAATATGGCGCATGTGCTCAGCTAATTTGGTGAAGTGCTGCTCTTTTTTCCCCCATTTTTCAGTCATTTAAATGTCATTTTGCATAGGATAATACAGAGGCCTTCTCACCTTTATGACAGTTAAAGCGCCCCACCAATGGCCCGACGTCCGTGAAAGTTTCCAAGCTTCTTTAGGATCACGTGACGCATGCGCATGCCCGATTTTGTGAGGTTGTATGCAAATCAGACAGCAAGATGGCCGCTTTCAGCCATTTCATGGGATTTGCCATAGAAATGCATCATTTTGACACCCTTTTAACAGTTATAGCGCCACCAAGTGGCCAGTCGCCACGTCCTTTTTCACGCGACCACAGAATGAGCTCGTACATACGCGTGCTGAGTTTGGTGCAAAAATCGCGTTTCCGTTCACGAGTTATAGCCAATTAAGCAAAATGGGCTCCTCCCACTTCAAACGTTTTGGCGGCCCTTAGGGACCGTGAGCCCAAATTTTCACTTTTTTTTGATAATTATTGACATTCGGACTCCAGAGAATCTTGCTGCACTGGTTTGGTTCCGGTCGGGCCAAAAACCTAGGACTAGTTCGCGAAAGTAGGTTTTGTGAAAAACCCCAAATACCCGAAAATTTTCCCAGGGTGACGAGCAAATCCGAGGCATGCACCTGGTCCGCCTCGAGCCAAGGAATCCAACGATATAAGACACTTGAGCCTACGCCTCACGGTTGATGAGTTATGAGCCGTTTCGTACTTTTGACCGCTGTAGCGCCCCCGTCAGGCCGATCGGGGCGGGCCTTGGTGACGCTGTAGGCGGTGTGAGTACTATCAGCCCCCAAAGTTTCAAGTCTCTACGACTTACGGTTTGGTCTGCCCGATCAGTTTTATGTCTGAATGTTGCATCATGGGAAAATTAACAATAACAATAGGGTTTCAGCACTTCGTGCTTGAACCCCTAATAAGTGGCTAAAAAAGGGCCACAAAAAGGCCTCTAAAAAAAAAACTATAGGGTCTAGGCACTTGCCGCTTGCGCTGCTGCGTTCCAAAAACTTTATCAAGCCTTTTAACGTGTGCCTCGGAGAGGAAAAAGTATGTTTTTTGCCCTTTTAGCTCATTTATCATGGAAATGTGGTGAATTTTTTTTTTTACCTTTTAAACTGTGACACCTCCACTGATGGCCCGATCTCCATAAAAGTTTGCACGCTTCTTTAGAATAATATGGCGCATGTGCTCAGCTAATTTGGTGAAGTGCTGCTCTTTTTTCCCCCATTTTTCAGTCATTTAAATGTCATTTTGCATAGGATAATACAGAGGCCTTCTCACCTTTATGACAGTTAAAGCGCCCCACCAATGGCCCGACGTCCGTGAAAGTTTCCAAGCTTCTTTAGGATCACGTGACGCATGCGCATGCCCGATTTTGTGAGGTTGTATGCAAATCAGACAGCAAGATGGCCGCTTTCAGCCATTTCATGGGATTTGCCATAGAAATGCATCATTTTGACACCCTTTTAACAGTTATAGCGCCACCAAGTGGCCAGTCGCCACGTCCTTTTTCACGCGACCACAGAATGAGCTCGTACATACGCGTGCTGAGTTTGGTGCAAAAATCGCGTTTCCGTTCACGAGTTATAGCCAATTAAGCAAAATGGGCTCCTCCCACTTCAAACGTTTTGGCGGCCCTTAGGGACCGTGAGCCCAAATTTTCACTTTTTTTTGATAATTATTGACATTCGGACTCCAGAGAATCTTGCTGCACTGGTTTGGTTCCGGTCGGGCCAAAAACCTAGGACTAGTTCGCGAAAGTAGGTTTTGTGAAAAACCCCAAATACCCGAAAATTTTCCCAGGGTGACGAGCAAATCCGAGGCATGCACCTGGTCCGCCTCGAGCCAAGGAATCCAACGATATAAGACACTTGAGCCTACGCCTCACGGTTGATGAGTTATGAGCCGTTTCGTACTTTTGACCGCTGTAGCGCCCCCGTCAGGCCGATCGGGGCGGGCCTTGGTGACGCTGTAGGCGGTGTGAGTACTATCAGCCCCCAAAGTTTCAAGTCTCTACGACTTACGGTTTGGTCTGCCCGATCAGTTTTATGTCTGAATGTTGCATCATGGGAAAATTAACAATAACAATAGGGTTTCAGCACTTCGTGCTTGAACCCCTAATAAGTGGCTAAAAAAGGGCCACAAAAAGGCCTCTAAAAAAAAAACTATAGGGTCTAGGCACTTGCCGCTTGCGCTGCTGCGTTCCAAAAACTTTATCAAGCCTTTTAACGTGTGCCTCGGAGAGGAAAAAGTATGTTTTTTGCCCTTTTAGCTCATTTATCATGGAAATGTGGTGAATTTTTTTTTTTACCTTTTAAACTGTGACACCTCCACTGATGGCCCGATCTCCATAAAAGTTTGCACGCTTCTTTAGAATAATATGGCGCATGTGCTCAGCTAATTTGGTGAAGTGCTGCTCTTTTTTCCCCCATTTTTCAGTCATTTAAATGTCATTTTGCATAGGATAATACAGAGGCCTTCTCACCTTTATGACAGTTAAAGCGCCCCACCAATGGCCCGACGTCCGTGAAAGTTTCCAAGCTTCTTTAGGATCACGTGACGCATGCGCATGCCCGATTTTGTGAGGTTGTATGCAAATCAGACAGCAAGATGGCCGCTTTCAGCCATTTCATGGGATTTGCCATAGAAATGCATCATTTTGACACCCTTTTAACAGTTATAGCGCCACCAAGTGGCCAGTCGCCACGTCCTTTTTCACGCGACCACAGAATGAGCTCGTACATACGCGTGCTGAGTTTGGTGCAAAAATCGCGTTTCCGTTCACGAGTTATAGCCAATTAAGCAAAATGGGCTCCTCCCACTTCAAACGTTTTGGCGGCCCTTAGGGACCGTGAGCCCAAATTTTCACTTTTTTTTGATAATTATTGACATTCGGACTCCAGAGAATCTTGCTGCACTGGTTTGGTTCCGGTCGGGCCAAAAACCTAGGACTAGTTCGCGAAAGTAGGTTTTGTGAAAAACCCCAAATACCCGAAAATTTTCCCAGGGTGACGAGCAAATCCGAGGCATGCACCTGGTCCGCCTCGAGCCAAGGAATCCAACGATATAAGACACTTGAGCCTACGCCTCACGGTTGATGAGTTATGAGCCGTTTCGTACTTTTGACCGCTGTAGCGCCCCCGTCAGGCCGATCGGGGCGGGCCTTGGTGACGCTGTAGGCGGTGTGAGTACTATCAGCCCCCAAAGTTTCAAGTCTCTACGACTTACGGTTTGGTCTGCCCGATCAGTTTTATGTCTGAATGTTGCATCATGGGAAAATTAACAATAACAATAGGGTTTCAGCACTTCGTGCTTGAACCCCTAATAAGTGGCTAAAAAAGGGCCACAAAAAGGCCTCTAAAAAAAAAACTATAGGGTCTAGGCACTTGCCGCTTGCGCTGCTGCGTTCCAAAAACTTTATCAAGCCTTTTAACGTGTGCCTCGGAGAGGAAAAAGTATGTTTTTTGCCCTTTTAGCTCATTTATCATGGAAATGTGGTGAATTTTTTTTTTTACCTTTTAAACTGTGACACCTCCACTGATGGCCCGATCTCCATAAAAGTTTGCACGCTTCTTTAGAATAATATGGCGCATGTGCTCAGCTAATTTGGTGAAGTGCTGCTCTTTTTTCCCCCATTTTTCAGTCATTTAAATGTCATTTTGCATAGGATAATACAGAGGCCTTCTCACCTTTATGACAGTTAAAGCGCCCCACCAATGGCCCGACGTCCGTGAAAGTTTCCAAGCTTCTTTAGGATCACGTGACGCATGCGCATGCCCGATTTTGTGAGGTTGTATGCAAATCAGACAGCAAGATGGCCGCTTTCAGCCATTTCATGGGATTTGCCATAGAAATGCATCATTTTGACACCCTTTTAACAGTTATAGCGCCACCAAGTGGCCAGTCGCCACGTCCTTTTTCACGCGACCACAGAATGAGCTCGTACATACGCGTGCTGAGTTTGGTGCAAAAATCGCGTTTCCGTTCACGAGTTATAGCCAATTAAGCAAAATGGGCTCCTCCCACTTCAAACGTTTTGGCGGCCCTTAGGGACCGTGAGCCCAAATTTTCACTTTTTTTTGATAATTATTGACATTCGGACTCCAGAGAATCTTGCTGCACTGGTTTGGTTCCGGTCGGGCCAAAAACCTAGGACTAGTTCGCGAAAGTAGGTTTTGTGAAAAACCCCAAATACCCGAAAATTTTCCCAGGGTGACGAGCAAATCCGAGGCATGCACCTGGTCCGCCTCGAGCCAAGGAATCCAACGATATAAGACACTTGAGCCTACGCCTCACGGTTGATGAGTTATGAGCCGTTTCGTACTTTTGACCGCTGTAGCGCCCCCGTCAGGCCGATCGGGGCGGGCCTTGGTGACGCTGTAGGCGGTGTGAGTACTATCAGCCCCCAAAGTTTCAAGTCTCTACGACTTACGGTTTGGTCTGCCCGATCAGTTTTATGTCTGAATGTTGCATCATGGGAAAATTAACAATAACAATAGGGTTTCAGCACTTCGTGCTTGAACCCCTAATAAGTGGCTAAAAAAGGGCCACAAAAAGGCCTCTAAAAAAAAAACTATAGGGTCTAGGCACTTGCCGCTTGCGCTGCTGCGTTCCAAAAACTTTATCAAGCCTTTTAACGTGTGCCTCGGAGAGGAAAAAGTATGTTTTTTGCCCTTTTAGCTCATTTATCATGGAAATGTGGTGAATTTTTTTTTTTACCTTTTAAACTGTGACACCTCCACTGATGGCCCGATCTCCATAAAAGTTTGCACGCTTCTTTAGAATAATATGGCGCATGTGCTCAGCTAATTTGGTGAAGTGCTGCTCTTTTTTCCCCCATTTTTCAGTCATTTAAATGTCATTTTGCATAGGATAATACAGAGGCCTTCTCACCTTTATGACAGTTAAAGCGCCCCACCAATGGCCCGACGTCCGTGAAAGTTTCCAAGCTTCTTTAGGATCACGTGACGCATGCGCATGCCCGATTTTGTGAGGTTGTATGCAAATCAGACAGCAAGATGGCCGCTTTCAGCCATTTCATGGGATTTGCCATAGAAATGCATCATTTTGACACCCTTTTAACAGTTATAGCGCCACCAAGTGGCCAGTCGCCACGTCCTTTTTCACGCGACCACAGAATGAGCTCGTACATACGCGTGCTGAGTTTGGTGCAAAAATCGCGTTTCCGTTCACGAGTTATAGCCAATTAAGCAAAATGGGCTCCTCCCACTTCAAACGTTTTGGCGGCCCTTAGGGACCGTGAGCCCAAATTTTCACTTTTTTTTGATAATTATTGACATTCGGACTCCAGAGAATCTTGCTGCACTGGTTTGGTTCCGGTCGGGCCAAAAACCTAGGACTAGTTCGCGAAAGTAGGTTTTGTGAAAAACCCCAAATACCCGAAAATTTTCCCAGGGTGACGAGCAAATCCGAGGCATGCACCTGGTCCGCCTCGAGCCAAGGAATCCAACGATATAAGACACTTGAGCCTACGCCTCACGGTTGATGAGTTATGAGCCGTTTCGTACTTTTGACCGCTGTAGCGCCCCCGTCAGGCCGATCGGGGCGGGCCTTGGTGACGCTGTAGGCGGTGTGAGTACTATCAGCCCCCAAAGTTTCAAGTCTCTACGACTTACGGTTTGGTCTGCCCGATCAGTTTTATGTCTGAATGTTGCATCATGGGAAAATTAACAATAACAATAGGGTTTCAGCACTTCGTGCTTGAACCCCTAATAAGTGGCTAAAAAAGGGCCACAAAAAGGCCTCTAAAAAAAAAACTATAGGGTCTAGGCACTTGCCGCTTGCGCTGCTGCGTTCCAAAAACTTTATCAAGCCTTTTAACGTGTGCCTCGGAGAGGAAAAAGTATGTTTTTTGCCCTTTTAGCTCATTTATCATGGAAATGTGGTGAATTTTTTTTTTTACCTTTTAAACTGTGACACCTCCACTGATGGCCCGATCTCCATAAAAGTTTGCACGCTTCTTTAGAATAATATGGCGCATGTGCTCAGCTAATTTGGTGAAGTGCTGCTCTTTTTTCCCCCATTTTTCAGTCATTTAAATGTCATTTTGCATAGGATAATACAGAGGCCTTCTCACCTTTATGACAGTTAAAGCGCCCCACCAATGGCCCGACGTCCGTGAAAGTTTCCAAGCTTCTTTAGGATCACGTGACGCATGCGCATGCCCGATTTTGTGAGGTTGTATGCAAATCAGACAGCAAGATGGCCGCTTTCAGCCATTTCATGGGATTTGCCATAGAAATGCATCATTTTGACACCCTTTTAACAGTTATAGCGCCACCAAGTGGCCAGTCGCCACGTCCTTTTTCACGCGACCACAGAATGAGCTCGTACATACGCGTGCTGAGTTTGGTGCAAAAATCGCGTTTCCGTTCACGAGTTATAGCCAATTAAGCAAAATGGGCTCCTCCCACTTCAAACGTTTTGGCGGCCCTTAGGGACCGTGAGCCCAAATTTTCACTTTTTTTTGATAATTATTGACATTCGGACTCCAGAGAATCTTGCTGCACTGGTTTGGTTCCGGTCGGGCCAAAAACCTAGGACTAGTTCGCGAAAGTAGGTTTTGTGAAAAACCCCAAATACCCGAAAATTTTCCCAGGGTGACGAGCAAATCCGAGGCATGCACCTGGTCCGCCTCGAGCCAAGGAATCCAACGATATAAGACACTTGAGCCTACGCCTCACGGTTGATGAGTTATGAGCCGTTTCGTACTTTTGACCGCTGTAGCGCCCCCGTCAGGCCGATCGGGGCGGGCCTTGGTGACGCTGTAGGCGGTGTGAGTACTATCAGCCCCCAAAGTTTCAAGTCTCTACGACTTACGGTTTGGTCTGCCCGATCAGTTTTATGTCTGAATGTTGCATCATGGGAAAATTAACAATAACAATAGGGTTTCAGCACTTCGTGCTTGAACCCCTAATAAGTGGCTAAAAAAGGGCCACAAAAAGGCCTCTAAAAAAAAAACTATAGGGTCTAGGCACTTGCCGCTTGCGCTGCTGCGTTCCAAAAACTTTATCAAGCCTTTTAACGTGTGCCTCGGAGAGGAAAAAGTATGTTTTTTGCCCTTTTAGCTCATTTATCATGGAAATGTGGTGAATTTTTTTTTTTACCTTTTAAACTGTGACACCTCCACTGATGGCCCGATCTCCATAAAAGTTTGCACGCTTCTTTAGAATAATATGGCGCATGTGCTCAGCTAATTTGGTGAAGTGCTGCTCTTTTTTCCCCCATTTTTCAGTCATTTAAATGTCATTTTGCATAGGATAATACAGAGGCCTTCTCACCTTTATGACAGTTAAAGCGCCCCACCAATGGCCCGACGTCCGTGAAAGTTTCCAAGCTTCTTTAGGATCACGTGACGCATGCGCATGCCCGATTTTGTGAGGTTGTATGCAAATCAGACAGCAAGATGGCCGCTTTCAGCCATTTCATGGGATTTGCCATAGAAATGCATCATTTTGACACCCTTTTAACAGTTATAGCGCCACCAAGTGGCCAGTCGCCACGTCCTTTTTCACGCGACCACAGAATGAGCTCGTACATACGCGTGCTGAGTTTGGTGCAAAAATCGCGTTTCCGTTCACGAGTTATAGCCAATTAAGCAAAATGGGCTCCTCCCACTTCAAACGTTTTGGCGGCCCTTAGGGACCGTGAGCCCAAATTTTCACTTTTTTTTGATAATTATTGACATTCGGACTCCAGAGAATCTTGCTGCACTGGTTTGGTTCCGGTCGGGCCAAAAACCTAGGACTAGTTCGCGAAAGTAGGTTTTGTGAAAAACCCCAAATACCCGAAAATTTTCCCAGGGTGACGAGCAAATCCGAGGCATGCACCTGGTCCGCCTCGAGCCAAGGAATCCAACGATATAAGACACTTGAGCCTACGCCTCACGGTTGATGAGTTATGAGCCGTTTCGTACTTTTGACCGCTGTAGCGCCCCCGTCAGGCCGATCGGGGCGGGCCTTGGTGACGCTGTAGGCGGTGTGAGTACTATCAGCCCCCAAAGTTTCAAGTCTCTACGACTTACGGTTTGGTCTGCCCGATCAGTTTTATGTCTGAATGTTGCATCATGGGAAAATTAACAATAACAATAGGGTTTCAGCACTTCGTGCTTGAACCCCTAATAAGTGGCTAAAAAAGGGCCACAAAAAGGCCTCTAAAAAAAAAACTATAGGGTCTAGGCACTTGCCGCTTGCGCTGCTGCGTTCCAAAAACTTTATCAAGCCTTTTAACGTGTGCCTCGGAGAGGAAAAAGTATGTTTTTTGCCCTTTTAGCTCATTTATCATGGAAATGTGGTGAATTTTTTTTTTTACCTTTTAAACTGTGACACCTCCACTGATGGCCCGATCTCCATAAAAGTTTGCACGCTTCTTTAGAATAATATGGCGCATGTGCTCAGCTAATTTGGTGAAGTGCTGCTCTTTTTTCCCCCATTTTTCAGTCATTTAAATGTCATTTTGCATAGGATAATACAGAGGCCTTCTCACCTTTATGACAGTTAAAGCGCCCCACCAATGGCCCGACGTCCGTGAAAGTTTCCAAGCTTCTTTAGGATCACGTGACGCATGCGCATGCCCGATTTTGTGAGGTTGTATGCAAATCAGACAGCAAGATGGCCGCTTTCAGCCATTTCATGGGATTTGCCATAGAAATGCATCATTTTGACACCCTTTTAACAGTTATAGCGCCACCAAGTGGCCAGTCGCCACGTCCTTTTTCACGCGACCACAGAATGAGCTCGTACATACGCGTGCTGAGTTTGGTGCAAAAATCGCGTTTCCGTTCACGAGTTATAGCCAATTAAGCAAAATGGGCTCCTCCCACTTCAAACGTTTTGGCGGCCCTTAGGGACCGTGAGCCCAAATTTTCACTTTTTTTTGATAATTATTGACATTCGGACTCCAGAGAATCTTGCTGCACTGGTTTGGTTCCGGTCGGGCCAAAAACCTAGGACTAGTTCGCGAAAGTAGGTTTTGTGAAAAACCCCAAATACCCGAAAATTTTCCCAGGGTGACGAGCAAATCCGAGGCATGCACCTGGTCCGCCTCGAGCCAAGGAATCCAACGATATAAGACACTTGAGCCTACGCCTCACGGTTGATGAGTTATGAGCCGTTTCGTACTTTTGACCGCTGTAGCGCCCCCGTCAGGCCGATCGGGGCGGGCCTTGGTGACGCTGTAGGCGGTGTGAGTACTATCAGCCCCCAAAGTTTCAAGTCTCTACGACTTACGGTTTGGTCTGCCCGATCAGTTTTATGTCTGAATGTTGCATCATGGGAAAATTAACAATAACAATAGGGTTTCAGCACTTCGTGCTTGAACCCCTAATAAGTGGCTAAAAAAGGGCCACAAAAAGGCCTCTAAAAAAAAAACTATAGGGTCTAGGCACTTGCCGCTTGCGCTGCTGCGTTCCAAAAACTTTATCAAGCCTTTTAACGTGTGCCTCGGAGAGGAAAAAGTATGTTTTTTGCCCTTTTAGCTCATTTATCATGGAAATGTGGTGAATTTTTTTTTTTACCTTTTAAACTGTGACACCTCCACTGATGGCCCGATCTCCATAAAAGTTTGCACGCTTCTTTAGAATAATATGGCGCATGTGCTCAGCTAATTTGGTGAAGTGCTGCTCTTTTTTCCCCCATTTTTCAGTCATTTAAATGTCATTTTGCATAGGATAATACAGAGGCCTTCTCACCTTTATGACAGTTAAAGCGCCCCACCAATGGCCCGACGTCCGTGAAAGTTTCCAAGCTTCTTTAGGATCACGTGACGCATGCGCATGCCCGATTTTGTGAGGTTGTATGCAAATCAGACAGCAAGATGGCCGCTTTCAGCCATTTCATGGGATTTGCCATAGAAATGCATCATTTTGACACCCTTTTAACAGTTATAGCGCCACCAAGTGGCCAGTCGCCACGTCCTTTTTCACGCGACCACAGAATGAGCTCGTACATACGCGTGCTGAGTTTGGTGCAAAAATCGCGTTTCCGTTCACGAGTTATAGCCAATTAAGCAAAATGGGCTCCTCCCACTTCAAACGTTTTGGCGGCCCTTAGGGACCGTGAGCCCAAATTTTCACTTTTTTTTGATAATTATTGACATTCGGACTCCAGAGAATCTTGCTGCACTGGTTTGGTTCCGGTCGGGCCAAAAACCTAGGACTAGTTCGCGAAAGTAGGTTTTGTGAAAAACCCCAAATACCCGAAAATTTTCCCAGGGTGACGAGCAAATCCGAGGCATGCACCTGGTCCGCCTCGAGCCAAGGAATCCAACGATATAAGACACTTGAGCCTACGCCTCACGGTTGATGAGTTATGAGCCGTTTCGTACTTTTGACCGCTGTAGCGCCCCCGTCAGGCCGATCGGGGCGGGCCTTGGTGACGCTGTAGGCGGTGTGAGTACTATCAGCCCCCAAAGTTTCAAGTCTCTACGACTTACGGTTTGGTCTGCCCGATCAGTTTTATGTCTGAATGTTGCATCATGGGAAAATTAACAATAACAATAGGGTTTCAGCACTTCGTGCTTGAACCCCTAATAAGTGGCTAAAAAAGGGCCACAAAAAGGCCTCTAAAAAAAAAACTATAGGGTCTAGGCACTTGCCGCTTGCGCTGCTGCGTTCCAAAAACTTTATCAAGCCTTTTAACGTGTGCCTCGGAGAGGAAAAAGTATGTTTTTTGCCCTTTTAGCTCATTTATCATGGAAATGTGGTGAATTTTTTTTTTTACCTTTTAAACTGTGACACCTCCACTGATGGCCCGATCTCCATAAAAGTTTGCACGCTTCTTTAGAATAATATGGCGCATGTGCTCAGCTAATTTGGTGAAGTGCTGCTCTTTTTTCCCCCATTTTTCAGTCATTTAAATGTCATTTTGCATAGGATAATACAGAGGCCTTCTCACCTTTATGACAGTTAAAGCGCCCCACCAATGGCCCGACGTCCGTGAAAGTTTCCAAGCTTCTTTAGGATCACGTGACGCATGCGCATGCCCGATTTTGTGAGGTTGTATGCAAATCAGACAGCAAGATGGCCGCTTTCAGCCATTTCATGGGATTTGCCATAGAAATGCATCATTTTGACACCCTTTTAACAGTTATAGCGCCACCAAGTGGCCAGTCGCCACGTCCTTTTTCACGCGACCACAGAATGAGCTCGTACATACGCGTGCTGAGTTTGGTGCAAAAATCGCGTTTCGTTCACGAGTTATAGCCAATTAAGCAAAATGGGCTCCTCCCACTTCAAACGTTTTGGCGGCCCTTAGGGACCGTGAGCCCAAATTTTCACTTTTTTTTGATAATTATTGACATTCGGACTCCAGAGAATCTTGCTGCACTGGTTTGGTTCCGGTCGGGCCAAAAACCTAGGACTAGTTCGCGAAAGTAGGTTTTGTGAAAAACCCCAAATACCCGAAAATTTTCCCAGGGTGACGAGCAAATCCGAGGCATGCACCTGGTCCGCCTCGAGCCAAGGAATCCAACGATATAAGACACTTGAGCCTACGCCTCACGGTTGATGAGTTATGAGCCGTTTCGTACTTTTGACCGCTGTAGCGCCCCCGTCAGGCCGATCGGGGCGGGCCTTGGTGACGCTGTAGGCGGTGTGAGTACTATCAGCCCCCAAAGTTTCAAGTCTCTACGACTTACGGTTTGGTCTGCCCGATCAGTTTTATGTCTGAATGTTGCATCATGGGAAAATTAACAATAACAATAGGGTTTCAGCACTTCGTGCTTGAACCCCTAATAAGTGGCTAAAAAAGGGCCACAAAAAGGCCTCTAAAAAAAAACTATAGGGTCTAGGCACTTGCCGCTTGCGCTGCTGCGTTCCAAAAACTTTATCAAGCCTTTTAACGTGTGCCTCGGAGAGGAAAAAGTATGTTTTTTGCCTTTTAGCTCATTTATCATGGAAATGTGGTGAATTTTTTTTTTTACCTTTTAAACTGTGACACCTCCACTGATGGCCCGATCTCCATAAAAGTTTGCACGCTTCTTTAGAATAATATGGCGCATGTGCTCAGCTAATTTGGTGAAGTGCTGCTCTTTTTTCCCCCATTTTTCAGTCATTTAAATGTCATTTTGCATAGGATAATACAGAGGCCTTCTCACCTTTATGACAGTTAAAGCGCCCCACCAATGGCC
This sequence comes from Rutilus rutilus, assembly GCF_951802725.1. NCBI lineage: Eukaryota > Metazoa > Chordata > Actinopteri > Cypriniformes > Leuciscidae > Rutilus > Rutilus rutilus. Next base: position 119,983 of record NW_028175470.1, on the reverse strand, counting down.
CGACGTCCGTGAAAGTTTCCAAGCTTCTTTAGGATCACGTGACGCATGCGCATGCCCGATTTTGTGAGGTTGTATGCAAATCAGACAGCAAGATGGCCGCTTTCAGCCATTCATGGGATTTGCCATAGAAATGCATCATTTTGACACCCTTTTAACAGTTATAGCGCCACCAAGTGGCCAGTCGCCACGTCCTTTTTCACGCGACCACAGAATGAGCTCGTCTCGTACATACGCGTGCTGAGTTTGGTGCAAAAATCGCGTTTCCGTTCACGAGTTATAGCCAATTAAGCAAAATGGGCTCCTCCCACTTCAAACGTTTTGGCGGCCCTTAGGGACCGTGAGCCCAAATTTTCACTTTTTTTTGATAATTATTGACATTCGGACTCCAGAGAATCTTGCTGCACTGGTTTGGTTCCGGTCGGGCCAAAAACCTAGGACTAGTTCGCGAAAGTAGGTTTTGTGAAAAACCCCAAATACCCGAAAATTTTCCCAGGGTGACGAGCAAATCCGAGGCATGCACCTGGTCCGCCTCGAGCCAAGGAATCCAACGATATAAGACACTTGAGCCTACGCCTCACGGTTGATGAGTTATGAGCCGTTTCGTACTTTTGACCGCTGTAGCGCCCCCGTCAGGCCGATCGGGGCGGGCCTTGGTGACGCTGTAGGCGGTGTGAGTACTATCAGCCCCCAAAGTTTCAAGTCTCTACGACTTACGGTTTGGTCTGCCCGATCAGTTTTATGTCTGAATGTTGCATCATGGGAAAATTAACAATAACAATAGGGTTTCAGCACTTCGTGCTTGAACCCCTAATAAGTGGCTAAAAAAGGGCCACAAAAAGGCCTCTAAAAAAAAAACTATAGGGTCTAGGCACTTGCCGCTTGCGCTGCTGCGTTCCAAAAACTTTATCAAGCCTTTTAACGTGTGCCTCGGAGAGGAAAAAGTATGTTTTTTGCCCTTTTAGCTCATTTATCATGGAAATGTGGTGAATTTTTTTTTTTACCTTTTAAACTGTGACACCTCCACTGATGGCCCGATCTCCATAAAAGTTTGCACGCTTCTTTAGAATAATATGGCGCATGTGCTCAGCTAATTTGGTGAAGTGCTGCTCTTTTTTCCCCCATTTTTCAGTCATTTAAATGTCATTTTGCATAGGATAATACAGAGGCCTTCTCACCTTTATGACAGTTAAAGCGCCCCACCAATGGCCCGACGTCCGTGAAAGTTTCCAAGCTTCTTTAGGATCACGTGACGCATGCGCATGCCCGATTTTGTGAGGTTGTATGCAAATCAGACAGCAAGATGGCCGCTTTCAGCCATTTCATGGGATTTGCCATAGAAATGCATCATTTTGACACCCTTTTAACAGTTATAGCGCCACCAAGTGGCCAGTCGCCACGTCCTTTTTCACGCGACCACAGAATGAGCTCGTACATACGCGTGCTGAGTTTGGTGCAAAAATCGCGTTTCCGTTCACGAGTTATAGCCAATTAAGCAAAATGGGCTCCTCCCACTTCAAACGTTTTGGCGGCCCTTAGGGACCGTGAGCCCAAATTTTCACTTTTTTTTGATAATTATTGACATTCGGACTCCAGAGAATCTTGCTGCACTGGTTTGGTTCCGGTCGGGCCAAAAACCTAGGACTAGTTCGCGAAAGTAGGTTTTGTGAAAAACCCCAAATACCCGAAAATTTTCCCAGGGTGACGAGCAAATCCGAGGCATGCACCTGGTCCGCCTCGAGCCAAGGAATCCAACGATATAAGACACTTGAGCCTACGCCTCACGGTTGATGAGTTATGAGCCGTTTCGTACTTTTGACCGCTGTAGCGCCCCCGTCAGGCCGATCGGGGCGGGCCTTGGTGACGCTGTAGGCGGTGTGAGTACTATCAGCCCCCAAAGTTTCAAGTCTCTACGACTTACGGTTTGGTCTGCCCGATCAGTTTTATGTCTGAATGTTGCATCATGGGAAAATTAACAATAACAATAGGGTTTCAGCACTTCGTGCTTGAACCCCTAATAAGTGGCTAAAAAAGGGCCACAAAAAGGCCTCTAAAAAAAAAACTATAGGGTCTAGGCACTTGCCGCTTGCGCTGCTGCGTTCCAAAAACTTTATCAAGCCTTTTAACGTGTGCCTCGGAGAGGAAAAAGTATGTTTTTTGCCCTTTTAGCTCATTTATCATGGAAATGTGGTGAATTTTTTTTTTTACCTTTTAAACTGTGACACCTCCACTGATGGCCCGATCTCCATAAAAGTTTGCACGCTTCTTTAGAATAATATGGCGCATGTGCTCAGCTAATTTGGTGAAGTGCTGCTCTTTTTTCCCCCATTTTTCAGTCATTTAAATGTCATTTTGCATAGGATAATACAGAGGCCTTCTCACCTTTATGACAGTTAAAGCGCCCCACCAATGGCCCGACGTCCGTGAAAGTTTCCAAGCTTCTTTAGGATCACGTGACGCATGCGCATGCCCGATTTTGTGAGGTTGTATGCAAATCAGACAGCAAGATGGCCGCTTTCAGCCATTTCATGGGATTTGCCATAGAAATGCATCATTTTGACACCCTTTTAACAGTTATAGCGCCACCAAGTGGCCAGTCGCCACGTCCTTTTTCACGCGACCACAGAATGAGCTCGTACATACGCGTGCTGAGTTTGGTGCAAAAATCGCGTTTCCGTTCACGAGTTATAGCCAATTAAGCAAAATGGGCTCCTCCCACTTCAAACGTTTTGGCGGCCCTTAGGGACCGTGAGCCCAAATTTTCACTTTTTTTTGATAATTATTGACATTCGGACTCCAGAGAATCTTGCTGCACTGGTTTGGTTCCGGTCGGGCCAAAAACCTAGGACTAGTTCGCGAAAGTAGGTTTTGTGAAAAACCCCAAATACCCGAAAATTTTCCCAGGGTGACGAGCAAATCCGAGGCATGCACCTGGTCCGCCTCGAGCCAAGGAATCCAACGATATAAGACACTTGAGCCTACGCCTCACGGTTGATGAGTTATGAGCCGTTTCGTACTTTTGACCGCTGTAGCGCCCCCGTCAGGCCGATCGGGGCGGGCCTTGGTGACGCTGTAGGCGGTGTGAGTACTATCAGCCCCCAAAGTTTCAAGTCTCTACGACTTACGGTTTGGTCTGCCCGATCAGTTTTATGTCTGAATGTTGCATCATGGGAAAATTAACAATAACAATAGGGTTTCAGCACTTCGTGCTTGAACCCCTAATAAGTGGCTAAAAAAGGGCCACAAAAAGGCCTCTAAAAAAAAAACTATAGGGTCTAGGCACTTGCCGCTTGCGCTGCTGCGTTCCAAAAACTTTATCAAGCCTTTTAACGTGTGCCTCGGAGAGGAAAAAGTATGTTTTTTGCCCTTTTAGCTCATTTATCATGGAAATGTGGTGAATTTTTTTTTTTACCTTTTAAACTGTGACACCTCCACTGATGGCCCGATCTCCATAAAAGTTTGCACGCTTCTTTAGAATAATATGGCGCATGTGCTCAGCTAATTTGGTGAAGTGCTGCTCTTTTTTCCCCCATTTTTCAGTCATTTAAATGTCATTTTGCATAGGATAATACAGAGGCCTTCTCACCTTTATGACAGTTAAAGCGCCCCACCAATGGCCCGACGTCCGTGAAAGTTTCCAAGCTTCTTTAGGATCACGTGACGCATGCGCATGCCCGATTTTGTGAGGTTGTATGCAAATCAGACAGCAAGATGGCCGCTTTCAGCCATTTCATGGGATTTGCCATAGAAATGCATCATTTTGACACCCTTTTAACAGTTATAGCGCCACCAAGTGGCCAGTCGCCACGTCCTTTTTCACGCGACCACAGAATGAGCTCGTACATACGCGTGCTGAGTTTGGTGCAAAAATCGCGTTTCCGTTCACGAGTTATAGCCAATTAAGCAAAATGGGCTCCTCCCACTTCAAACGTTTTGGCGGCCCTTAGGGACCGTGAGCCCAAATTTTCACTTTTTTTTGATAATTATTGACATTCGGACTCCAGAGAATCTTGCTGCACTGGTTTGGTTCCGGTCGGGCCAAAAACCTAGGACTAGTTCGCGAAAGTAGGTTTTGTGAAAAACCCCAAATACCCGAAAATTTTCCCAGGGTGACGAGCAAATCCGAGGCATGCACCTGGTCCGCCTCGAGCCAAGGAATCCAACGATATAAGACACTTGAGCCTACGCCTCACGGTTGATGAGTTATGAGCCGTTTCGTACTTTTGACCGCTGTAGCGCCCCCGTCAGGCCGATCGGGGCGGGCCTTGGTGACGCTGTAGGCGGTGTGAGTACTATCAGCCCCCAAAGTTTCAAGTCTCTACGACTTACGGTTTGGTCTGCCCGATCAGTTTTATGTCTGAATGTTGCATCATGGGAAAATTAACAATAACAATAGGGTTTCAGCACTTCGTGCTTGAACCCCTAATAAGTGGCTAAAAAAGGGCCACAAAAAGGCCTCTAAAAAAAAAACTATAGGGTCTAGGCACTTGCCGCTTGCGCTGCTGCGTTCCAAAAACTTTATCAAGCCTTTTAACGTGTGCCTCGGAGAGGAAAAAGTATGTTTTTTGCCCTTTTAGCTCATTTATCATGGAAATGTGGTGAATTTTTTTTTTTACCTTTTAAACTGTGACACCTCCACTGATGGCCCGATCTCCATAAAAGTTTGCACGCTTCTTTAGAATAATATGGCGCATGTGCTCAGCTAATTTGGTGAAGTGCTGCTCTTTTTTCCCCCATTTTTCAGTCATTTAAATGTCATTTTGCATAGGATAATACAGAGGCCTTCTCACCTTTATGACAGTTAAAGCGCCCCACCAATGGCCCGACGTCCGTGAAAGTTTCCAAGCTTCTTTAGGATCACGTGACGCATGCGCATGCCCGATTTTGTGAGGTTGTATGCAAATCAGACAGCAAGATGGCCGCTTTCAGCCATTTCATGGGATTTGCCATAGAAATGCATCATTTTGACACCCTTTTAACAGTTATAGCGCCACCAAGTGGCCAGTCGCCACGTCCTTTTTCACGCGACCACAGAATGAGCTCGTACATACGCGTGCTGAGTTTGGTGCAAAAATCGCGTTTCCGTTCACGAGTTATAGCCAATTAAGCAAAATGGGCTCCTCCCACTTCAAACGTTTTGGCGGCCCTTAGGGACCGTGAGCCCAAATTTTCACTTTTTTTTGATAATTATTGACATTCGGACTCCAGAGAATCTTGCTGCACTGGTTTGGTTCCGGTCGGGCCAAAAAACCTAGGACTAGTTCGCGAAAGTAGGTTTTGTGAAAAACCCCAAATACCCGAAAATTTTCCCAGGGTGACGAGCAAATCCGAGGCATGCACCTGGTCCGCCTCGAGCCAAGGAATCCAACGATATAAGACACTTGAGCCTACGCCTCACGGTTGATGAGTTATGAGCCGTTTCGTACTTTTGACCGCTGTAGCGCCCCCGTCAGGCCGATCGGGGCGGGCCTTGGTGACGCTGTAGGCGGTGTGAGTACTATCAGCCCCCAAAGTTTCAAGTCTCTACGACTTACGGTTTGGTCTGCCCGATCAGTTTTATGTCTGAATGTTGCATCATGGGAAAATTAACAATAACAATAGGGTTTCAGCACTTCGTGCTTGAACCCCTAATAAGTGGCTAAAAAAGGGCCACAAAAAGGCCTCTAAAAAAAAAACTATAGGGTCTAGGCACTTGCCGCTTGCGCTGCTGCGTTCCAAAAACTTTATCAAGCCTTTTAACGTGTGCCTCGGAGAGGAAAAAGTATGTTTTTTGCCCTTTTAGCTCATTTATCATGGAAATGTGGTGAATTTTTTTTTTTACCTTTTAAACTGTGACACCTCCACTGATGGCCCGATCTCCATAAAAGTTTGCACGCTTCTTTAGAATAATATGGCGCATGTGCTCAGCTAATTTGGTGAAGTGCTGCTCTTTTTTCCCCCATTTTTCAGTCATTTAAATGTCATTTTGCATAGGATAATACAGAGGCCTTCTCACCTTTATGACAGTTAAAGCGCCCCACCAATGGCCCGACGTCCGTGAAAGTTTCCAAGCTTCTTTAGGATCACGTGACGCATGCGCATGCCCGATTTTGTGAGGTTGTATGCAAATCAGACAGCAAGATGGCCGCTTTCAGCCATTTCATGGGATTTGCCATAGAAATGCATCATTTTGACACCCTTTTAACAGTTATAGCGCCACCAAGTGGCCAGTCGCCACGTCCTTTTTCACGCGACCACAGAATGAGCTCGTACATACGCGTGCTGAGTTTGGTGCAAAAATCGCGTTTCCGTTCACGAGTTATAGCCAATTAAGCAAAATGGGCTCCTCCCACTTCAAACGTTTTGGCGGCCCTTAGGGACCGTGAGCCCAAATTTTCACTTTTTTTTGATAATTATTGACATTCGGACTCCAGAGAATCTTGCTGCACTGGTTTGGTTCCGGTCGGGCCAAAAACCTAGGACTAGTTCGCGAAAGTAGGTTTTGTGAAAAACCCCAAATACCCGAAAATTTTCCCAGGGTGACGAGCAAATCCGAGGCATGCACCTGGTCCGCCTCGAGCCAAGGAATCCAACGATATAAGACACTTGAGCCTACGCCTCACGGTTGATGAGTTATGAGCCGTTTCGTACTTTTGACCGCTGTAGCGCCCCCGTCAGGCCGATCGGGGCGGGCCTTGGTGACGCTGTAGGCGGTGTGAGTACTATCAGCCCCCAAAGTTTCAAGTCTCTACGACTTACGGTTTGGTCTGCCCGATCAGTTTTATGTCTGAATGTTGCATCATGGGAAAATTAACAATAACAATAGGGTTTCAGCACTTCGTGCTTGAACCCCTAATAAGTGGCTAAAAAAGGGCCACAAAAAGGCCTCTAAAAAAAAAACTATAGGGTCTAGGCACTTGCCGCTTGCGCTGCTGCGTTCCAAAAACTTTATCAAGCCTTTTAACGTGTGCCTCGGAGAGGAAAAAGTATGTTTTTTGCCCTTTTAGCTCATTTATCATGGAAATGTGGTGAATTTTTTTTTTTACCTTTTAAACTGTGACACCTCCACTGATGGCCCGATCTCCATAAAAGTTTGCACGCTTCTTTAGAATAATATGGCGCATGTGCTCAGCTAATTTGGTGAAGTGCTGCTCTTTTTTCCCCCATTTTTCAGTCATTTAAATGTCATTTTGCATAGGATAATACAGAGGCCTTCTCACCTTTATGACAGTTAAAGCGCCCCACCAATGGCCCGACGTCCGTGAAAGTTTCCAAGCTTCTTTAGGATCACGTGACGCATGCGCATGCCCGATTTTGTGAGGTTGTATGCAAATCAGACAGCAAGATGGCCGCTTTCAGCCATTTCATGGGATTTGCCATAGAAATGCATCATTTTGACACCCTTTTAACAGTTATAGCGCCACCAAGTGGCCAGTCGCCACGTCCTTTTTCACAGCGACCACAGAATGAGCTCGTACATACGCGTGCTGAGTTTGGTGCAAAAATCGCGTTTCCGTTCACGAGTTATAGCCAATTAAGCAAAATGGGCTCCTCCCACTTCAAACGTTTTGGCGGCCCTTAGGGACCGTGAGCCCAAATTTTCACTTTTTTTTGATAATTATTGACATTCGGACTCCAGAGAATCTTGCTGCACTGGTTTGGTTCCGGTCGGGCCAAAAACCTAGGACTAGTTCGCGAAAGTAGGTTTTGTGAAAAACCCCAAATACCCGAAAATTTTCCCAGGGTGACGAGCAAATCCGAGGCATGCACCTGGTCCGCCTCGAGCCAAGGAATCCAACGATATAAGACACTTGAGCCTACGCCTCACGGTTGATGAGTTATGAGCCGTTTCGTACTTTTGACCGCTGTAGCGCCCCCGTCAGGCCGATCGGGGCGGGCCTTGGTGACGCTGTAGGCGGTGTGAGTACTATCAGCCCCCAAAGTTTCAAGTCTCTACGACTTACGGTTTGGTCTGCCCGATCAGTTTTATGTCTGAATGTTGCATCATGGGAAAATTAACAATAACAATAGGGTTTCAGCACTTCGTGCTTGAACCCCTAATAAGTGGCTAAAAAAGGGCCACAAAAAGGCCTCTAAAAAAAAAACTATAGGGTCTAGGCACTTGCCGCTTGCGCTGCTGCGTTCCAAAAACTTTATCAAGCCTTTTAACGTGTGCCTCGGAGAGGAAAAAGTATGTTTTTTGCCCTTTTAGCTCATTTATCATGGAAATGTGGTGAATTTTTTTTTTTACCTTTTAAACTGTGACACCTCCACTGATGGCCCGATCTCCATAAAAGTTTGCACGCTTCTTTAGAATAATATGGCGCATGTGCTCAGCTAATTTGGTGAAGTGCTGCTCTTTTTTCCCCCATTTTTCAGTCATTTAAATGTCATTTTGCATAGGATAATACAGAGGCCTTCTCACCTTTATGACAGTTAAAGCGCCCCACCAATGGCCCGACGTCCGTGAAAGTTTCCAAGCTTCTTTAGGATCACGTGACGCATGCGCATGCCCGATTTTGTGAGGTTGTATGCAAATCAGACAGCAAGATGGCCGCTTTCAGCCATTTCATGGGATTTGCCATAGAAATGCATCATTTTGACACCCTTTTAACAGTTATAGCGCCACCAAGTGGCCAGTCGCCACGTCCTTTTTCACGCGACCACAGAATGAGCTCGTACATACGCGTGCTGAGTTTGGTGCAAAAATCGCGTTTCCGTTCACGAGTTATAGCCAATTAAGCAAAATGGGCTCCTCCCACTTCAAACGTTTTGGCGGCCCTTAGGGACCGTGAGCCCAAATTTTCACTTTTTTTTGATAATTATTGACATTCGGACTCCAGAGAATCTTGCTGCACTGGTTTGGTTCCGGTCGGGCCAAAAACCTAGGACTAGTTCGCGAAAGTAGGTTTTGTGAAAAACCCCAAATACCCGAAAATTTTCCCAGGGTGACGAGCAAATCCGAGGCATGCACCTGGTCCGCCTCGAGCCAAGGAATCCAACGATATAAGACACTTGAGCCTACGCCTCACGGTTGATGAGTTATGAGCCGTTTCGTACTTTTGACCGCTGTAGCGCCCCCGTCAGGCCGATCGGGGCGGGCCTTGGTGACGCTGTAGGCGGTGTGAGTACTATCAGCCCCCAAAGTTTCAAGTCTCTACGACTTACGGTTTGGTCTGCCCGATCAGTTTTATGTCTGAATGTTGCATCATGGGAAAATTAACAATAACAATAGGGTTTCAGCACTTCGTGCTTGAACCCCTAATAAGTGGCTAAAAAAGGGCCACAAAAAGGCCTCTAAAAAAAAAACTATAGGGTCTAGGCACTTGCCGCTTGCGCTGCTGCGTTCCAAAAACTTTATCAAGCCTTTTAACGTGTGCCTCGGAGAGGAAAAAGTATGTTTTTTGCCCTTTTAGCTCATTTATCATGGAAATGTGGTGAATTTTTTTTTTTACCTTTTAAACTGTGACACCTCCACTGATGGCCCGATCTCCATAAAAGTTTGCACGCTTCTTTAGAATAATATGGCGCATGTGCTCAGCTAATTTGGTGAAGTGCTGCTCTTTTTTCCCCCATTTTTCAGTCATTTAAATGTCATTTTGCATAGGATAATACAGAGGCCTTCTCACCTTTATGACAGTTAAAGCGCCCCACCAATGGCCCGACGTCCGTGAAAGTTTCCAAGCTTCTTTAGGATCACGTGACGCATGCGCATGCCCGATTTTGTGAGGTTGTATGCAAATCAGACAGCAAGATGGCCGCTTTCAGCCATTTCATGGGATTTGCCATAGAAATGCATCATTTTGACACCCTTTTAACAGTTATAGCGCCACCAAGTGGCCAGTCGCCACGTCCTTTTTCACGCGACCACAGAATGAGCTCGTACATACGCGTGCTGAGTTTGGTGCAAAAATCGCGTTTCCGTTCACGAGTTATAGCCAATTAAGCAAAATGGGCTCCTCCCACTTCAAACGTTTTGGCGGCCCTTAGGGACCGTGAGCCCAAATTTTCACTTTTTTTTGATAATTATTGACATTCGGACTCCAGAGAATCTTGCTGCACTGGTTTGGTTCCGGTCGGGCCAAAAACCTAGGACTAGTTCGCGAAAGTAGGTTTTGTGAAAAACCCCAAATACCCGAAAATTTTCCCAGGGTGACGAGCAAATCCGAGGCATGCACCTGGTCCGCCTCGAGCCAAGGAATCCAACGATATAAGACACTTGAGCCTACGCCTCACGGTTGATGAGTTATGAGCCGTTTCGTACTTTTGACCGCTGTAGCGCCCCCGTCAGGCCGATCGGGGCGGGCCTTGGTGACGCTGTAGGCGGTGTGAGTACTATCAGCCCCCAAAGTTTCAAGTCTCTACGACTTACGGTTTGGTCTGCCCGATCAGTTTTATGTCTGAATGTTGCATCATGGGAAAATTAACAATAACAATAGGGTTTCAGCACTTCGTGCTTGAACCCCTAATAAGTGGCTAAAAAAGGGCCACAAAAAGGCCTCTAAAAAAAAAACTATAGGGTCTAGGCACTTGCCGCTTGCGCTGCTGCGTTCCAAAAACTTTATCAAGCCTTTTAACGTGTGCCTCGGAGAGGAAAAAGTATGTTTTTTGCCCTTTTAGCTCATTTATCATGGAAATGTGGTGAATTTTTTTTTTTACCTTTTAAACTGTGACACCTCCACTGATGGCCCGATCTCCATAAAAGTTTGCACGCTTCTTTAGAATAATATGGCGCATGTGCTCAGCTAATTTGGTGAAGTGCTGCTCTTTTTTCCCCCATTTTTCAGTCATTTAAATGTCATTTTGCATAGGATAATACAGAGGCCTTCTCACCTTTATGACAGTTAAAGCGCCCCACCAATGGCCCGACGTCCGTGAAAGTTTCCAAGCTTCTTTAGGATCACGTGACGCATGCGCATGCCCGATTTTGTGAGGTTGTATGCAAATCAGACAGCAAGATGGCCGCTTTCAGCCATTTCATGGGATTTGCCATAGAAATGCATCATTTTGACACCCTTTTAACAGTTATAGCGCCACCAAGTGGCCAGTCGCCACGTCCTTTTTCACGCGACCACAGAATGAGCTCGTACATACGCGTGCTGAGTTTGGTGCAAAAATCGCGTTTCCGTTCACGAGTTATAGCCAATTAAGCAAAATGGGCTCCTCCCACTTCAAACGTTTTGGCGGCCCTTAGGGACCGTGAGCCCAAATTTTCACTTTTTTTTGATAATTATTGACATTCGGACTCCAGAGAATCTTGCTGCACTGGTTTGGTTCCGGTCGGGCCAAAAACCTAGGACTAGTTCGCGAAAGTAGGTTTTGTGAAAAACCCCAAATACCCGAAAATTTTCCCAGGGTGACGAGCAAATCCGAGGCATGCACCTGGTCCGCCTCGAGCCAAGGAATCCAACGATATAAGACACTTGAGCCTACGCCTCACGGTTGATGAGTTATGAGCCGTTTCGTACTTTTGACCGCTGTAGCGCCCCCGTCAGGCCGATCGGGGCGGGCCTTGGTGACGCTGTAGGCGGTGTGAGTACTATCAGCCCCCAAAGTTTCAAGTCTCTACGACTTACGGTTTGGTCTGCCCGATCAGTTTTATGTCTGAATGTTGCATCATGGGAAAATTAACAATAACAATAGGGTTTCAGCACTTCGTGCTTGAACCCCTAATAAGTGGCTAAAAAAGGGCCACAAAAAGGCCTCTAAAAAAAAAACTATAGGGTCTAGGCACTTGCCGCTTGCGCTGCTGCGTTCCAAAAACTTTATCAAGCCTTTTAACGTGTGCCTCGGAGAGGAAAAAGTATGTTTTTTGCCCTTTTAGCTCATTTATCATGGAAATGTGGTGAATTTTTTTTTTTACCTTTTAAACTGTGACACCTCCACTGATGGCCCGATCTCCATAAAAGTTTGCACGCTTCTTTAGAATAATATGGCGCATGTGCTCAGCTAATTTGGTGAAGTGCTGCTCTTTTTTCCCCCATTTTTCAGTCATTTAAATGTCATTTTGCATAGGATAATACAGAGGCCTTCTCACCTTTATGACAGTTAAAGCGCCCCACCAATGGCCCGACGTCCGTGAAAGTTTCCAAGCTTCTTTAGGATCACGTGACGCATGCGCATGCCCGATTTTGTGAGGTTGTATGCAAATCAGACAGCAAGATGGCCGCTTTCAGCCATTTCATGGGATTTGCCATAGAAATGCATCATTTTGACACCCTTTTAACAGTTATAGCGCCACCAAGTGGCCAGTCGCCACGTCCTTTTTCACGCGACCACAGAATGAGCTCGTACATACGCGTGCTGAGTTTGGTGCAAAAATCGCGTTTCCGTTCACGAGTTATAGCCAATTAAGCAAAATGGGCTCCTCCCACTTCAAACGTTTTGGCGGCCCTTAGGGACCGTGAGCCCAAATTTTCACTTTTTTTTGATAATTATTGACATTCGGACTCCAGAGAATCTTGCTGCACTGGTTTGGTTCCGGTCGGGCCAAAAACCTAGGACTAGTTCGCGAAAGTAGGTTTTGTGAAAAACCCCAAATACCCGAAAATTTTCCCAGGGTGACGAGCAAATCCGAGGCATGCACCTGGTCCGCCTCGAGCCAAGGAATCCAACGATATAAGACACTTGAGCCTACGCCTCACGGTGAGTTATGAGCCGTTTCGTACTTTTGACCGCTGTAGCGCCCCCGTCAGGCCGATCGGGGCGGGCCTTGGTGACGCTGTAGGCGGTGTGAGTACTATCAGCCCCCAAAGTTTCAAGTCTCTACGACTTACGGTTTGGTCTGCCCGATCAGTTTTATGTCTGAATGTTGCATCATGGGAAAATTAACAATAACAATAGGGTTTCAGCACTTCGTGCTTGAACCCCTAATAAGTGGCTAAAAAAGGGCCACAAAAAGGCCTCTAAAAAAAAAACTATAGGGTCTAGGCACTTGCCGCTTGCGCTGCTGCGTTCCAAAAACTTTATCAAGCCTTTTAACGTGTGCCTCGGAGAGGAAAAAGTATGTTTTTTGCCCTTTTAGCTCATTTATCATGGAAATGTGGTGATTTTTTTTTTTACCTTTTAAACTGTGACACCTCCACTGATGGCCCGATCTCCATAAAAGTTTGCACGCTTCTTTAGAATAATATGGCGCATGTGCTCAGCTAATTTGGTGAAGTGCTGCTCTTTTTTCCCCCATTTTTCAGTCATTTAAATGTCATTTTGCATAGGATAATACAGAGGCCTTCTCACCTTTATGACAGTTAAAGCGCCCCACCAATGGCCCGACGTCCGTGAAAGTTTCCAAGCTTCTTTAGGATCACGTGACGCATGCGCATGCCCGATTTTGTGAGGTTGTATGCAAATCAGACAGCAAGATGGCCGCTTTCAGCCATTTCATGGGATTTGCCATAGAAATGCATCATTTTGACACCCTTTTAACAGTTATAGCGCCACCAAGTGGCCAGTCGCCACGTCCTTTTTCACGCGACCACAGAATGAGCTCGTACATACGCGTGCTGAGTTTGGTGCAAAAATCGCGTTTCCGTTCACGAGTTATAGCCAATTAAGCAAAATGGGCTCCTCCCACTTCAAACGTTTTGGCGGCCCTTAGGGACCGTGAGCCCAAATTTTCACTTTTTTTTGATAATTATTGACATTCGGACTCCAGAGAATCTTGCTGCACTGGTTTGGTTCCGGTCGGGCCAAAAACCTAGGACTAGTTCGCGAAAGTAGGTTTTGTGAAAAACCCCAAATACCCGAAAATTTTCCCAGGGTGACGAGCAAATCCGAGGCATGCACCTGGTCCGCCTCGAGCCAAGGAATCCAACGATATAAGACACTTGAGCCTACGCCTCACGGTTGATGAGTTATGAGCCGTTTCGTACTTTTGACCGCTGTAGCGCCCCCGTCAGGCCGATCGGGGCGGGCCTTGGTGACGCTGTAGGCGGTGTGAGTACTATCAGCCCCCAAAGTTTCAAGTCTCTACGACTTACGGTTTGGTCTGCCCGATCAGTTTTATGTCTGAATGTTGCATCATGGGAAAATTAACAATAACAATAGGGTTTCAGCACTTCGTGCTTGAACCCCTAATAAGTGGCTAAAAAAGGGCCACAAAAAGGCCTCTAAAAAAAAAACTATAGGGTCTAGGCACTTGCCGCTTGCGCTGCTGCGTTCCAAAAACTTTATCAAGCCTTTTAACGTGTGCCTCGGAGAGGAAAAAGTATGTTTTTTGCCCTTTTAGCTCATTTATCATGGAAATGTGGTGATTTTTTTTTTTACCTTTTAAACTGTGACACCTCCACTGATGGCCCGATCTCCATAAAAGTTTGCACGCTTCTTTAGAATAATATGGCGCATGTGCTCAGCTAATTTGGTGAAGTGCTGCTCTTTTTTCCCCCATTTTTCAGTCATTTAAATGTCATTTTGCATAGGATAATACAGAGGCCTTCTCACCTTTATGACAGTTAAAGCGCCCCACCAATGGCCCGACGTCCGTGAAAGTTTCCAAGCTTCTTTAGGATCACGTGACGCATGCGCATGCCCGATTTTGTGAGGTTGTATGCAAATCAGACAGCAAGATGGCCGCTTTCAGCCATTTCATGGGATTTGCCATAGAAATGCATCATTTTGACACCCTTTTAACAGTTATAGCGCCACCAAGTGGCCAGTCGCCACGTCCTTTTTCACGCGACCACAGAATGAGCTCGTACATACGCGTGCTGAGTTTGGTGCAAAAATCGCGTTTCCGTTCACGAGTTATAGCCAATTAAGCAAAATGGGCTCCTCCCACTTCAAACGTTTTGGCGGCCCTTAGGGACCGTGAGCCCAAATTTTCACTTTTTTTTGATAATTATTGACATTCGGACTCCAGAGAATCTTGCTGCACTGGTTTGGTTCCGGTCGGGCCAAAAACCTAGGACTAGTTCGCGAAAGTAGGTTTTGTGAAAAACCCCAAATACCCGAAAATTTTCCCAGGGTGACGAGCAAATCCGAGGCATGCACCTGGTCCGCCTCGAGCCAAGGAATCCAACGATATAAGACACTTGAGCCTACGCCTCACGGTTGATGAGTTATGAGCCGTTTCGTACTTTTGACCGCTGTAGCGCCCCCGTCAGGCCGATCGGGGCGGGCCTTGGTGACGCTGTAGGCGGTGTGAGTACTATCAGCCCCCAAAGTTTCAAGTCTCTACGACTTACGGTTTGGTCTGCCCGATCAGTTTTATGTCTGAATGTTGCATCATGGGAAAATTAACAATAACAATAGGGTTTCAGCACTTCGTGCTTGAACCCCTAATTAAAGCTGCAAGCAGCATTTATCGGGGTTCAAGCTATTAAGACCTTTAAGGGTTTTTAAGCACAAAAGCATCAAAAGTTATCAGGTTTTATTTAGCAAGCATGTAACCACTGACATAATAGATGGAAAAGACCATTTACAGCCAATACAGGCAATGTACCATAGGAAATATATGGTTTTAAAGCTTTTTAACAGTTATAGCGCCACCTATGGTCCGATCTCCATAAAATTTGGCATGCTTGTTAATGATGTTATGTCACATATGCTCACCAATTTTTGTGAAGTTCTGAGTTTTCATTTAGGATTTATAGGATTTTTAATGTATTTTGCCACGCCCATTTTATAAATGACCCTATTACAGCCATCCAAATGCAAAAGTTCAACTTTTTTTCGATAATTATTGATCTAGAGAGTCTAGAGAATTGTCCTAGACTGGTCTGGTTCCGATCGGGCGAAAAACCTAGGACTAGTTCGCAAAAGTAGGTTTTTAACATGTTGGCGAATATTTAATGAACGGTTTGATTGACAGCAATGGTTCTTGAGGCAAAGTTGTTCAGCATGAGCAGATCTATCAAATGATATGCATATTGTGTGGATGAGTGTAACACCACGTGATTACAGAGCCATAAAACTCGTTAGCGCCAACTAGTGGCTGATTTCTTTCAAAATTCTTACAGACCTCTAGGGCCATGAGATGAACATGCCCATCGAGTTTCGTTCCGATCGGCCTCCGTTAACCTTGTCTAATAGGTGCTCAAACTTCATTGGCCGATGGCGGCCATGTTTTTCGAGATACACCAATGTCCTCATAGACATACATGGCACCTTGGACCAAGACACTGCATACCAATTTTCAAGTCAATCGGACAAACGGTCAGGTGGTTATAGCCTGTTTTATGTTTTTTTAATGTTATAGCGCCACCATGTGGCTAATCACCGCGATTTCTTTACTGTGACCTTAGAATGACCTCTTACACATGTGTACCAAGTTTGGTGAAGATAACTCATTTACTTCTGGAGTTATAGCCATTTTAGTAAAACTAGCTCCGCCTCCTTCGAACGTTTTGGCACCCCTTAGCGACCGTGAATCAAAATTTAAACTTTTTTTTAATAATTATTGATATTCAGACTCCAGAGAACATTTCTGCACTTGTTTGGTTCCGATCGGACAAAAAACCTAGGACTAGTTCGCAAAAGTAGGTTTTGGACAAAATCCAAAATGGCGGAAAATTTGCATACCGGAAAGGAAATCCTTGAGGCCTTTTTTGTTCGGCTTGAGCCAAGGATTCCAATGATATAAGACACTTGAGTCTGTGACAAAGGGTTGGTGAGATTTAAGCAAAAATATGCCATTTTTTTGGTTTTTGCACTGTAGCGCCACCTATTGGCCAATCTGGCTCATATTTTGATAACCTCTCCTCGATTTTTGTACTACCATATGGCAAAGTTTCAAGTCTCTAGCACTTACGGTTTGGGCTGCACGATGCGTTTTACGGCAGAAGAAAAATAATAATAATTAAAGCTGCAAGCAGCATTTATCGGGGTTCAAGCAGTTAAGGCCTTTAAGGCCTTTAAGCACACAAGCATTAAAAGACATTAAGTTTTATTTAGCAGGCATTTAACAATTGACATAATAGACGGAAAAGACCATTTACAGCCAATACAGGCAGTTTACCATGGGAAATATATGGTTTTAAAGCTTTTTAACAGTTATAGCGCCACCTTTGGTCCGATCTCCATAAAATTTGGCATGCTTGTTAATGATGTTATGTCACATATGCTCACCAATTTTTGTGAAGTTCTGAGTTTTCATTTATGATTTATAGGCATTTTAGTGTATTTTGCCACGCCCCTTTTGTAAATTACCCTGTTACAGCCAGGCAAATGCAAAAGTTCAACTTTTTTTCGATAATTATTTATCTAAAGAGTCCAGAGAATTGTCCTAGACTGGTCTGGTTCCGATCGGGCGAAAAACCAGGGACTAGTTCGCAAAAGTAGGTTTTTAACATATTCATGAATATTTAATGAACGGTTTGATTGACAGCAATGGTTCTTGAGGCAAAGTTATTCAGCATGAGGAGATCTATCAAATGATATGCATTTTGTGACAATAAGTGTAACACCACGTGATTACAGAGCCATAAAACTCGTTAGCGCCAACTAGTGTCCGATTTCTTTCAAAATTCTTACAGACCTCTAGGGCCATGAGTCGAACATGCCCATCGAGTTTCGTTCCGATCGGCCTCCGTTAACCTTGTCTAATAGGTGCTCAAATCTCATTGGCCAATGGCGGCCATGTTTTTCGAGATACGCCAATATCCTTTTAGACACACATGGCCCCTTGGGCCAAGACACTGCGTACCAAATTTCAAGTCAATCGGACTAACGGTCAGGCGTCTATATGTTTTTTTTGTTTTATAGCGCCACCATGTGGCCAATCGACGCAATTTTTTTACTGTGACCTCAGATTGACCTCCTACACATGTGTACCAAGTTTGGTGAAGTTTACTAAATTACTTCTTGAGTTATAGCCGTTTTAGTAAAATAGGCTCCTCCCACAACGTTAATTTTGCACCCCCTAGCGACCGTGAATCGAAATTTCAACATTTTTTCGATAATTATTGATCTTCAGACACCAGAGAACAATTCTGCACTGGTTTGGTTCCGATCGGGCGAAAAACCAGGGACTAGTTCGCAAAAGTAGGTTTTCAACAAAATTCAAAATGGCGGAAAATCTATCATGGCGGAAATAAAATCGGAGATATACGTTTTTTTCGTAAGGCGTCCAGCTTTCCAATGATATAAGACACTTGAGTCTATGACTTACGGTCTAGGAGTTATGAGCAGTTTCGCGCTTTTGGTTGCTATAGCGCCACCTATGGGCCAATCGGGGTCATAATTTGATAACCTCTCCTCGATTTTTGTACTACCATCTGGCAAAGTTTCAAAGCTCCAGCTCTTACGGTTTGGGCTGCACGATGCGTTTTACGGCAGAAGAAAAATAATAATAATAATAATAATAAAAATCAGTACAATTACAATAGGGTTTCAGCACTTCGTGCTTGAACCCCTAATAATTAAAGCTGCAAGCAGCATTTATCGGGGTTCAAGCAATTAAGGCCTTTAAGGCCTTTAAGCATAAAAGCATCAAAAGTTATTAAGATTTATTTAGCAAGCATGTAACTACTGACATAATAGATGAAAAAGACCATTTACCATAGGAAATATATGGTTTTAAAGCTTTTTAACAGTTATAGTGCCACCTTTGGTCCAATCTCCATAAAATTTTGCATGCTTGTTAAGGATGGTATGTCACATATGCTCACCAATTTTTGTGAAGTTCTGAGTTTTTGTTTAGGATTTATAGGCTTTTGATTGTATTTTGCCACGCCCATTTTATAAATGACCCTATTACAGCAATCCAAATGCAAAAGTTCAACTTTTTTTTGATAATTATTGATCTAGAGAGTCCAGAGAATTGTCCTAGACTGGTCTGGTTCCGATCGGGCGAAAAACCTAGGACTAGTTCGCAAAAGTAGGTTTTTAACATATTCATGAATATTTAATGAACTGTTTGATTGACAGCAATGGTTCTAGAGGCAAAGTTGTTCAGCATGAGCAGATCTATCATATGATATGCATTTTGTGACGATAAGTGTAACACCACGTGATTACAGAGCCATAAAACTCGTTAGCGCCAACTAGTGGCCGATTTCTTTCAAAGTTCTTACAGACCTCTAGGGGCTTGAGCCGAACATGCCCACTGAGTTTCATTCTGATCGGCCTCCGTTAACCTTGTCTAATAGGTGCTCAAACTTCATTGGCCGATAGCGGCCATGTTTTTTGAGATACACCAATGTCCTCATAGACATACATGGCACCTTGGACCAAGACACTGCATACCAATTTTCAAGTCAATCGGACTAACGGTCAGGTGGTTATAGCCTGTTTTATGTTTTTTTCATATTATAGCGCCACCATGAGGCCAATCACCGCGATTTTTTTACTGTGACCTCAACTTGAGCTCTTACATATGTGTACCGAGTTTGGTGAAAATATCTCATTTCGTTCACGAGTTATAGCCATTTTTGTATAATTAGCTCCGCCTCCTGCAAACGTTTTGATACTCCTTAGCAACCGTGGATCGAAATTTTACATTTTTTTCGATAATTATTGATCTTCAGACTCCTGTGAATATTTCTGCACTGGTTTGGTTCCGATCGGGCGAAAAACCAGGGACTAGTTCGCAAAAGTAGGTTTTGGACAAAATCCAAAATGGCGGGAAAATTTGCATACCGGAAATGAAATCCTTGAGGCCTTTTTTGTTCGGCTTGACCCAAGGATTCCAAAGATATAAGACACTTGAGTCTGTGACAAAGGGTTGATGAGATTTAAGCAAAAATATGCCATTTTTTTGTTTTTTGCACTGTAGCGCCACCTATTGGCCAATCTAGCTCATATTCTCTGAACCTCTCCTCGATTTTTGTACTACCTTCTGGCCAAGTTTCAAGTCTCTAGCACTTACGGTTTAGGCTGCACGATGCGTTTTACGGCAGAATAATAATAATAATTAAAGCTGCAAGCAGCATTTATCGGGGTTCAAGCAATTAAGGCCTTTAAGGCCTTTAAGCATAAAAGCATCAAAAGTTATTAAGATTTATTTAGCAAGCATGTAACTACTGACATAATAGATGAAAAAGACCATTTACCATAGGAAATATATGGTTTTAAAGCTTTTTAACAGTTATAGTGCCACCTTTGGTCCAATCTCCATAAAATTTTGCATGCTTGTTAAGGATGGTATGTCACATATGCTCACCAATTTTTGTGAAGTTCTGAGTTTTTGTTTAGGATTTATAGGCTTTTGATTGTATTTTGCCACGCCCATTTTATAAATGACCCTATTACAGCAATCCAAATGCAAAAGTTCAACTTTTTTTTGATAATTATTGATCTAGAGAGTCCAGAGAATTGTCCTAGACTGGTCTGGTTCCGATCGGGCGAAAAACCTAGGACTAGTTCGCAAAAGTAGGTTTTTAACATATTCATGAATATTTAATGAACTGTTTGATTGACAGCAATGGTTCTAGAGGCAAAGTTGTTCAGCATGAGCAGATCTATCATATGATATGCATTTTGTGACGATAAGTGTAACACCACGTGATTACAGAGCCATAAAACTCGTTAGCGCCAACTAGTGGCCGATTTCTTTCAAAGTTCTTACAGACCTCTAGGGGCTTGAGCCGAACATGCCCACTGAGTTTCGTTCTGATCGGCCTCCGTTAACCTTGTCTAATAGGTGCTCAAACTTCATTGGCCGATAGCGGCCATGTTTTTTGAGATACACCAATGTCCTCATAGACATACATGGCACCTTGGACCAAGACACTGCATACCAATTTTCAAGTCAATCGGACTAACGGTCAGGTGGTTATAGCCTGTTTTATGTTTTTTTCATATTATAGCGCCACCATGAGGCCAATCACCGCGATTTTTTTACTGTGACCTCAACTTGAGCTCTTACATATGTGTACCGAGTTTGGTGAAAATATCTCATTTCGTTCACGAGTTATAGCCATTTTTGTATAATTAGCTCCGCCTCCTGCAAACGTTTTGATACTCCTTAGCAACCGTGGATCGAAATTTTACATTTTTTTCGATAATTATTGATCTTCAGACTCCTGTGAATATTTCTGCACTGGTTTGGTTCCGATCGGGCGAAAAACCAGGGACTAGTTCGCAAAAGTAGGTTTTGGACAAAATCCAAAATGGCGGGAAAATTTGCATACCGGAAATGAAATCCTTGAGGCCTTTTTTGTTCGGCTTGACCCAAGGATTCCAAAGATATAAGACACTTGAGTCTGTGACAAAGGGTTGATGAGATTTAAGCAAAAATATGCCATTTTTTTGTTTTTTGCACTGTAGCGCCACCTATTGGCCAATCTAGCTCATATTCTCTGAACCTCTCCTCGATTTTTGTACTACCTTCTGGCCAAGTTTCAAGTCTCTAGCACTTACGGTTTAGGCTGCACGATGCGTTTTACGGCAGAATAATAATAATAATTAAAGCTGCAAGCAGCATTTATCGGGGTTCAAGCATTTAGGGTCTTTAAGCACATAAGGCAGTTTAGTGAGTTGTCTGAGTTTTTGTTTAGGATTTACAGGCTTTTGAGTGTTTTTTGCCATACCCATTTTCTAAATGATCCTGTTATGGCTACCCAATGGGTAAAGTTAAAGTTTTTTTATATAATTAATAATCTAGAGCTTCCAGAGAATTGTACTGCACTGGTATATTTCCGATCGGGCGAAAAACCTAGGACTAGTTCGCAAAAGTAGGTTTTTTAACATAATCGCAAGTATTTAATGAACAAATTGATTGACAGCAGTAGTTCTTGAGGCAAAGTTGTTCAGTATGAGGAGATCTACCAAATGATATGCATCACGTGATTACATAGCCGTAAAACCTGTTAGCGTCAACTAGTGGCTGATTTTTCAAAATTCTTACAGACCTCTAGGGCCACGAGTCGAACATGCCCACCGAGTTTCGTTCTGATCGGCCTCCGTTAAGAGCAAACTAACAGCTTTGAATTAAACTTTGAATTTGAACTGTTGACAGTTCTCTTTTGTGGGAAGGGAATGAAAAGTTCTCAAATCCGCAGCACAGCACATAACATTTATATCCATGATCTGCCATTTTCACTATTGTCCTTGCTTGCTTCTTCACAATACCTGCAGATCTTCTGATGATTCGGCTGTGCAGGTCCACATTAACACTGCCTGGCCTAGAACATGGACTGGAAAATGCAAATTTGGGGGGTATAAATATTAATGATCCTGACTCCAACGTCACAGTCGGTGTTATGGTGGGATTCACTCATTTTTCAGCGGTCTTTTGCAAACAGGAGATTTACACATGAAGGAGGAAACAATGGTGTTTGAGGCTCACAGTTCCATGTCCAGAACTCTTATCATTCAACTATGCCAAGATAAATACAGTTTTCAATTGTATGGCACCTTTAAAATAGATGATTAGTAATATAATGCTTACTTGGAGTCTGAAATGGCTTTAACAAAAGAAGAAAAATATTCTTAGATTTCTGTTCATTCTAATCATGTACAAATAAAGTAGCACAGTAAGATTACATTTATTTGAATGCATTAGTGAGTGTGTGATTGTGCTGTGTGTGCAGCGTGTCAATACTAAAAGTGAAGGTGTAGTTGATATCTTTGGTGATAATATCTGTAGTAATCATAAAAAAACAATTAAGAAATAAAGAATTAAAATTACAAATAATATTCTATTAAGATATGAGTTACAATAACATGATTTGCAATAGTAATAATATCAATAATATATGCACACACAGATTATCAGGTCTGTGTTTTACAAAAACATTAGTATTGCAGCCAATGTGAGTCTGTGGGATTTATAAACAGACAAAATATGATTTGAAATGTTATTTTAATGATTTTATTAAGTTTAAATAATATTTCAAATGGAAAAAAAATGAAATATAATATTTTAGTGAGCAGAATGAACCAATGAGTGTTCTTCATCTGGTGGTTAAAATGTAAATGAAAACAATAATACTTAAACAATAATACTTAATACACTAACCATGCTTGAACACACACATGCACACACATTTTGTTGTAGATGGAGATATTTAAAATAAAAGATAGGTAACAAAATGATAATTGCAAATCTCCTCTGTATAACACCATTTTCAGATTTCAAATTAATCACTGAGAGGCAGAATTGTTCAAACTGAGAGCTCAGTACAAATGAAGTGATAAACTTTGACAAAACATGACTGTGTTATAATAGGTGATTTTCATGCAAGTAATTTGATATAGTCCAAAAACTAATGCAAAAGCACAGATGAAAATATTTTATTAAGTAGAATGTCCTGCAGAGGGCAGTAGAAGACCACTAATTGACTCACTTTCATTTGAAAGACCTTTTTATCCACCAGTAAAACAAAGCAGTTTCTCCATGTTCTTTCCATTAAGCATGCTTACACAGACAGACACACACACAAACACATCCACACACACACACACACACACACACACACACACACACACACACACACACACACACACACACACACACACACACACACACACACACACACACACACACACAAAGACAAATATGTTTTCAATGTTTTTAGGATGTGATATTGTGAAAATATCTTCATCTCCTCATCTTGAACAACTTTGCCTCAAGAATCACTAATGTCAATCAAACCGTTCATAATCATAATAAAAAAATAAAATATATACAAATATCATAATAAAAAAAAACATCATAATAAAAAAGATTGCTTCTTAAAGCATTTGTTTATTTCCCAATACTGAAGCGAATTAAAAGATCATGCGTAATCCTGCTGCTCCCTCTAGTGGACAACAGTGGTATTATAGCTTACATTTTACAGTTGAGGTGTTTGAATGAATGAATGGGAATTTGTTTTTTTACTTATATCTCAGGAACCAAAAGGCGAACAATTCTGAAACTCAGAGCATAGATAGTGCTTGAGGAGCCCTGTTGAATGAGACCATCAAGGTGTTTTTGGGCGATTGGGGCTGGGAGTTATGACTGTTATAAGGCATATCTGTTCGGGCTATTATCTCTGGAATGCCCAGGGCAGATAACACCACATTTGAATCGAAGCTAGCCAAGGACGTGCCCTTTCCAACGAGCTCTTACACAATGTTCGGGGTGGTCTGGGTCGGGAGTAATGGGCGTTCAAAATCGGGGGTCCCGCGGGCTGGCGATGCGCGGGGGGCGCGCTCCCGAGGCCCGCGACGACACGTTTCGATCAAGAGCCCGGAGAGGTCCTCACCATCAAAATTTGAGCGCGCAACGACTTTCCGTTTTCGAGTTATGAATGAATTTGTATTCGGGGGCGTGGCTTAAATGCCGTTATACTTTCGTTTCATTTCATTCACTTACTTTCGTCCATTTCCATATCTCAGTGTAACACAATTGTCAATATAGTAATACTCAATAGATGAGTTTTGACAAAATGTGATTGTAAATGTTAAAATAATGATTTTATAAAGTCTAAATATGAATTTTATAACAATATTAGGGAGTAGTATGATGAAATGACAGCAGGGGGCAGTAAAATACCACTTATTGGCTTAATATGTCATTATATTCATATAAAATCACCTTTTGAAGAAGTTAAACTTTTTTTCTGATAATTATTGATCTAGAGAGTTCAGAGAATTGTGCTGCACTGGTTTTGAACATTATGATATGAACATTATACGATAATAGATAGAAGACACCATTTACAGCAAATACAGGCAATGTACCATAGGAAATATATGGTTTTAAAGCGTTTTAACAGTTATAGCGCCACCTATGCTCCGATCTCCATAAAAATGTCCATGCTTCTTTAGCATGTTCTGACACATATGCTCATCAATTTTTGTGAAGTTCTGAGTTTTCATTTAGGATTTATAGGCTTTTTAGTGTATTTTGCCACGCCCATTTTCTAAATGACCCTATTACAGCCATCCAAATGCAAAAGTTCAACTTTTTTTCGATAATTATTGATCTAGAGAGTCCAGAGAATTACCCTAGACTGGTCTGGTTCTGATCGGGCAAAAAACCAGGGACTAGTTCGCAAAAGTAGGTTTTTAACATGTTTGCGAATATTTAATGAACAGTTTGATTGACAGTAGTGGTTCTTGAGGCAAAGTTGTTCAGCATGAGCAGATCTATCAAATGATATGCATAATGTGACAATAAGTTTAACACCACGTGATTACAGAGCCATAAAACTCGTTAGCGCCAACTAGTGGCCGATTTCTTTCAAAAATCTCACATACCTCTAGGGCCATGAGTTGAACATGCCCATCGAGTTTTGTTCCGATCGGCCTCCGTTAACCTTGTCTAATAGGTGCTCAACTTCATTGGCCGATGGCGGCCATGTTTTTCGAGATACGCCAATGTCCTCATAGATATACATGGCACCCTGGACCATGAGACTGCATACCAATTTTCAAGTCAATTGGACTAACGGTCAGGTGGTTATAGCCCTTTTCATGTTTTTTTCATGTTATAACGCCACCTAGTGTTCAATCGTCGCGATTTTTTTACTGTGACCCCAGATTGAACTCATACACATGTGTTCCGAGTTTGGTGAAAATATCTAATTTCGTTCATGAGTTATAACCATTTTAGTAAACTGGCTCCGCCTCCTGCGAACGTTTTGACGCCCCTTAGCAACCGTGGATCGAAATTTCAACTTTTTTTCGATAATTACTGATAATCAGACTCCAGAGAACATTTCTGCACTGGTTTGGTTCCGATTGGCCAAAAAAACCCTCTACTAGTTTGCAAAAGTAGGTTTTAGACAAAATTCAAAATGGCGGAAAAATTTGCATACCGGAAATGAAATTGAAGATATACATTTTGTCCGTCTTGAGACAAGGATTACAGTGATATAAGACACTTGAGTCTGTGACAAAGGGTTAAGGAGATTTAAGCAAAACCGTGATTTTTTTTGGTTTTTGGCACTATAGCGCCACCTATGGGCCAATCGGGGTCATACTCTCTGAACCTCTCCTCGATTTTTGTACTACCTTCTGGCCAAGTTTCAAGTCTCTAGCACTTACGGTTTGGGCTGCACGATGCGTTTTACGGCAGAAGAATAATAATAATAATAAAAATCAGTACAATTACAATAGGGTTTCAGCACTTCGTGCTTGAACCCCTAATTAAAGCTGCAAGCAGCATTTATCGGGGTTCAAGCAGTTAAGGCCTTTAAGCACAAAAGCATCAAAAGTGATTAACTTTTATTTAGCAAGCATGTAACTACTAACATAATAGATGGAAAAGACCATTTACAGGAAATACAATAGGAAATATATGGTTTTAAAGCTTTTTAGCAGTTATAGCGCCACCTATCGTCCGATCTTCATAAAAATTGGCATGCTTGTTAATGATGTTATGTCACATATGCTCACCAATTTTTGTGAAGTTCTGAGTTTTCATTTAGGATTTATAGGCTTTTTAGTGTTTTTTGCCACGCCCCTTTTCTAAATGACCCTCTTACAGCCATCTACATGCAAAAGTTCAACTTTTTTTTGATAATTATTGATCTAGTGTGTCCAGAGAATTGTCCTAGACTGGTCTGGTTTCGATCGGGCAAAAAACCTAGGACTAGTTCGCAAAAGTAGGTTTTTAACATAATTACAAATATTTAATAAACGGTTTAATTGACAGCATTAGTTCTTGAGGCAAAGTTGTTCAGCATGAGCAGTTCTATCAGATGATATGCATTTTGTGACGATAAGTGTAACACCACGTGATTACAGACCCATAAAACTCGTTAGCGCCAACTAGTGGCCGATTTCGTTCAAAACTCTTACAGACCTCTAGGGCCATGAGTCGAACATGCCCATCGAGTTTCGTTCCGATCGGCCTCCGTTAGCCTTGTCTAATAGGTGCTCAAATTTCATTGGTCGATGGCGGCCATGTTTTTCGAGATACGCCAATGTCCTCATAGACATACATGGCACCTTGGACCAAGACACTGCATACCAATTTTCAAGTCAATCGGACAAACGGTCACGTGGTCATAGCCCTTTTCATGTTTTTTTCATGTTATAGCGCCACCTAGTGATCAATCGTCGCATTTTTTTTACTATGACCCCAGATTGAACTCATACACATGTGCACCAAGTTTGGTGAAGATATCTCATTTCCTTTTTGAGTTATAGCCATTTTAGTAAAATAGGCTCCTCCCACAACATTAATTTATCACCCCCTAGCGACCAGGAATCGAAATTTCGACTTTTTTTCGATAATTATTGATCTTCAGACTCCAAAGAACATTTCTGCACTGGTTTGGTTCCGATCGGGCGAAAAACCAGGGACTAGTTCGCAAAAGTAGGTTTTTGACAAAATTCAAAATGGCGGAAAAATTTGCATACCTGAAATAAAATCGGAGATATACGTTTTGACCTTCAGGCGTCCAGCTTTCCAATGATATAGGACACTTGAGTCTAGGACATACGTTCTAGGAGTTATGAGCAGTTTCGCGCTTTTGGTTGCTATAGCGCCACCTATGGGCCAATCTGAGTCATACTTTGATAGGTTCTCCCCAAATTGAGGACTACCATTTGGCCAAGTTTCAAGGTTCCAGCTCTTACGGTTTGGTCTGCACGATGCGTTTTACGAATCCTTACAATTACAATAGGGTTTCAGCATTTCATGCTTGAACCCCTAATAAGAATGAAGGCTTTTTGCCAGTTATAGCGCCACCTGTGGTCCGATCTCCATGAAACTCTGCATGCTTCCTCACCATGTTCTGACACATATGCTCATCAATTTTGGTGAAGTTCTGAGTTTTCATTTGGGATGTATAGGCTTTTTAGTGTATTTTGCCACGCCCCTTTTCTAAATGACCCTGTTACAGCCACCCAAATGCAAAAGTTCAACTTTTTTTCGATAATTATTGATCTAGAGAGTCCAGAGAATTGTCCTAGACTGGTTTGGTTCCGATCGGGCGAAAAACCAGGGACTAGTTCGCAAAAGTAGGTTTTGGACAAAATCCGACATAGCAGAAAATTTCTCCTGCCTACATCCAAATCGGAGATAGCCATTTTGTCCGCCTTGAGCCAAGGATTCCAACGATATAAGACACTTGATCCTGGGACAAGCGGTCTAAGAGTTATGAGTGATTTTGAACTTTTGGTTGCTGTAGCGCCACCTATGGGCCATTCGGGGTCATACTCTGATAGGTTGTCCCCAAATTGAGGCCTACCATCTGGCCAGGTTTCAAGTCTCTAGGCCTTACGGTTTGTCCTGCACGATGCGTTTTACGAATCCTTACAATTACAATAGGGTTTCAGCATTTCATGCTTGAACCCCTAATAATAAAAATCAGCACAATTACAATAGGGTTTCAGCATTTCATGCTTGAACCCCTAATTAAAGCTGCAAGCAGCATTTATCGGGGTTCAAGCAGTTAAGGCCTTTAAGGCATTTAAGCACAAAAGCATCAAAAGTTATTAAGATTTATTTAGCAAGCATGTAACCACTGACATAATAGATGGAAAAGACCATTTACAGCCAATACAGGCAATTTGCCATGGGATATATATGGTTTTAAAGCTTTTTAACAGTTATAGCGCCACCTATGGTCCGATCTCCATAAAATTGTTTACTGTGACCTCAAATTGAACCCATACACATGTGTACTGAGTTTGGTGAAGATATCTCATTTACTTCTTGAGTTATAGCCATTTGAGTAAAATAGGCTCCTCCCACAACGATTTGCCACATTCTAGAATTATTTAATATGATTCTAGCATGATTTACTATCATATACCATGTTCCAGAATGATTTATTAGGATTCTAGCATGATTTACCTTGATACACCTCATTTCAGTATTATTTACTATGATTTACAATGTTTCTAGCATGATTAACCACATTACTAGCAATTATGTGAAGTGTCAGTGCAAATGAGGTGATGAACACTGACAAAATATTATTGTGTTATAATAGTTAGTTATATACGTGATTTTTAGTGTGTGTCCAAGTATGAATGCAAAAGCACATGTAAAATATTTCATTATTAAGTAGAATGGCCAGCAGAGGGCACTAGAAGACCACTTATTGGCTCACTTTCACTTTAAACCAGTTTTCTGCACTAAAGCAAACCAGTTTTTCCATGTTAACTCAATGCATGCTTACACACACACACACACACACACACACACACACACACACACACACACACACACACACACACAGCATAGTTAACCATGATTTACCATGATATACCACGTTCTAGTATTATTTACCAGGAGATAAACGACAATCTAGTATTATTTACTTTGATTTACCATGTTTCTAGCCTGATTTATCACATTACTAGCAATTATTTGAAGTGTCAGTGCAAATAAAGTGATTAACACTGACAAAATATGATTGTGTTATAATAGTTATTGCTATATAAGTGATTTTTTTAGTGTGTATTCAAGTATGAATGCAAGCACATGTTGAAATATTTCATTAATAAGTAGAATGGCCAGCAGAGGGCAGTAGAAGACCACTTATTGGCTCACTTTCACTTTAAACCAGTTTTCTGCACTAAAGCAAACCAGTTTATCCATGTTAACTCAATGCATGCTTACACACACACACACACACACACACACACACACACACACACACACACACACACACACACACACACACAGCATAGTTAACCATGATTTACCATGATTTACCACATTACTAGCAATTATTTGAAGTGTCAGTGCAAATAAAGTGATTAACACTGACAAAATATGATTGTGTTATAATAGTTATTGCTATATAAGTGATTTTTAGTGTGTATTCAAGTATAAATGCAAGCACATGTGGAAAAATTTAATTAATAAGTAGAATGGCCAGCAGAGGGCAGTAGAAGACCACTTATTGGCTCACTTTCACTTTAAACCTCATGATTTTGACCAGTTTTCTGCACTAAAGCAAACCAGTGTTTCCATGTTAACTCAATAATGCATACTTGCTACATATGCTACACACAATAATGCTACACACACACACACACACACAAATGTTTCAGTGATATTGGTGTCACATTCACCTTCATCACATTCACCATCTGTCGTCATCACCTGCACCTGCTCCTCATCACCCTCCTCATCATCACCTGCTCCTCATCATCATAACCGTCACCTGTTGTCCTTGTCTTGATCTGTGTATTTAAGTTCCCCTCTCATCCATTATCATTGTCGGTTATTGTTTGTGCACTAGCACTCTGTTATGTTTGTTTTCATGTTGGAAAATAAAACCTTTGTTATATTTGTACCACACACACACACACACACACACACACACACACACACACGCCATCATTTATCATGATTTACCATGGCTGATACCAATACCAATATGAGAAAATGACTATTTTAAACAGTAGGGGGCAGTAAAATACCAATTATTGGCTTAACATGCCATTAATTCATATCATTTTCACCTTTTTAACTGTTATAGAGGCAAATTTTGTCCGATCTGTCTGAAAATTTTCATGCTTGTTCAGGGTGATATTTCACACGTTCTGACTTGTTTTTAAGAAGGTCTGAGCATTGATTAAAGAGATATAGGCTTTCGGGGACACTTGGTAAAGGCCAGATTTTGAAGTGAACCTATTATAGCTATCCAAATGAAGTAGTTCAACTTTTTCTGACAATTATTGATCTAGTGAGTCCAGAGAATTGTATTGCACTAGTTTTGAACATTATGATATGAAAATTATATGATCAGAGATGGAAAAGACCATTTACAGCCAATACAGGCAGTTTACCATAGGAAATATATGATTTTAAAGCTTTTTAACAGTTATAGCGCCACCTATCGTCCGATCTCCATAGAATTTTTCATGCTTGTTAATGATGTTATGTCACATATGCTGACCAATTTTTGTGAAGTTCTGAGTTTTTATTTAGGATTTATAGGCTTTTTAATGTATTTTGACACGCCCATTTTATAAATTACCCTATTACAGCCATCCAAATGCAAAAGTTCAACTTTTTTTTGATAATTATTGATCTAGAGAGTCCAGAGAATTGTCCTAGACTGGTCTGGTTCCGATCGGGCGAAAAACCTAGGACTAGTTCGCAAAAGTAGGTTTTTAACATATTCATGAATATTTAATGAACTGTTTGATTGACAGCAATGGTTCTAGAGGCAAAGTTGTTCAGCATGAGCAGATCTATCATATGATATGCATTTTGTGACGATAAGTGTAACACCACGTGATTACAGAGCCATAAAACTCGTTAGCGCCAACTAGTGGCCGATTTCTTTCAAAATTCTTACAGACCTCTAGGGGCTTGAGCCGAACATGCCCACTGAGTTTTGTTCCGATCGGCCTCCGTTAACCTTGTCTAATAGGTGCTCAAACTTCATTGGCCGATAGCGGCCATGTTTTTTGAGATACACCAATGTCCTCATAGACATACATGGCACCTTGGACCAAGACACTGCATACCAATTTTCAAGTCAATCGGACTAACGGTCAGGTGGTTATAGCCTGTTTTATGTTTTTTTCATATTATAGCGCCACCATGAGGCCAATCACCGCGATTTTTTTACTGTGACCTCAACTTGAGCTCTTACATATGTGTACCGAGTTTGGTGAAAATATCTCATTTCGTTCACGAGTTATAGCCATTTTCGTATAATTAGCTCCGCCTCCTGCGAACGTTTTGATACCCCTTAGCAACCGTGGATCGAAATTTTACATTTTTTTCAATAATTATTGATCTTCAGACTCCTGTGAATATTTCTGCACTGGTTTGGTTCCGATCGGGCGAAAAACCAGGGACTAGTTCGCAAAAGTAGGTTTTGGACAAAATCCAAAATGGCGGGAAAATTTGCATACCGGAAATGAAATCCTTGAGGCCTTTTTTGTTCGGCTTGACCCAAGGATTCCAAAGATATAAGACACTTGAGTCTGTGACAAAGGGTTGATGAGATTTAAGCAAAAATATGCCATTTTTTTGTTTTTTGCACTGTAGCGCCACCTATTGGCCAATCTAGCTCATATTCTCTGAACCTCTCCTCGATTTTTGTACTACCTTCTGGCCAAGTTTCAAGTCTCTAGCACTTACGGTTTAGGCTGCACGATGCGTTTTACGGCAGAATAATAATAATAATAATAAAAATCAGCACAATTACAATAGGGTTTCAGCATTTCATGCTTGAACCCCTAATAATAAAAATCAGCACAATTACAATAGGGTTTCAGCATTTCATGCTTGAACCCCTAATTAAAGCTGCAAGCAGCATTTAGCGGGGTTCAAGCATTTAGGGTCTTTAAGCACATAAGGCAGTTTAGTGAGTTGTCTGAGTTTTTGTTTAGGATTTACAGGCTTTTGAGTGTTTTTTGCCATACCCATTTTCTAAATGATCCTGTTATGGCTACCCAATGGATAAAGTTAAAGTTTTTTATATAATTAATAATCTAGAGCTTCCAGAGAATTGTACTGCACTGGTATATTTCCGATCGGGCGAAAAACCTAGGACTAGTTCGCAAAAGTAGGTTTTTAACATAATCGCAAGTATTTAATGAACAAATTGATTGACAGCAGTAGTTCTTGAGGCAAAGTTGTTCAGTATGAGGAGATCTATCAAATGATATGCATCACATGATTACATAGCCGTAAAACCTGTTAGCATCAACTAGTGGCTGATTTTTCAAAATTCTTACAGACCTCTAGGGCCACGAGTCGAACATGCCCATCGAGTTTCGTTCTGATCGGCCTCCGTTAAGAGCAAACTAACAGCTTTGAATTAAAATGGTGAGGTATCCTGTTGTAAACATCAACCATGCCTGTTGACAGTTTTGTGGGAAGGGAATGAAAAGTTCTCAAATCCACAGCACAGCCTCAGACATAACATTTATATCCATGATCTGCCATTTTCACTATTGTCCTTGCTTGCTTCTTCACAATACCTGCAGATCTTCTGATGATTCGGCTGTGCAGGTCCACATTAACACTGCCTGGCCTAGAACATGGACTGGAAAATGCAAATTTGGGGGGTATAAATATTAATGATCCTGACTCCAACGTCACAGTCGGTGTTATGGTGGGATTCACTCATTTTTCAGCGGTCTTTTGCAAACAGGAGATTTACACATGAAGGAGGAAACAATGGTGTTTGAGGCTCACGGTATGTCAGTTCCATGTCCAGAACTCTTATCATTCAACTATGCCAAGATAAATACAGTTTTCAATTGTATGGCACCTGTAAAATAGATGATTAGTAATGTAATGCTTACTTGGAGTCTGAAATGGCTTTAACAAAAGAAGAAAAATATTCTTAGATTTCTGTTCATTCTAATCATGTACAAATAAAGTAGCACAGTAAGATTACATTTATTTGAATGCATTAGTGAGTGTGTGATTGTGCTGTGTGTGCAGCGTGTCAATACTAAAAGTGAAGGTGTAGTTGATATCTTTGGTGATAATATCTGTAGTAATCATAAAAAAACAATTAAGAAATAAAGAATTAAAATTACAAATAATATTCTATTAAGATATGAGTTACAATAACATGATTTGCAATAGTAATAATATCAATAATATATGCACAATACACACAGATTAGACTATCAGGTCTGTGTTTTACAAAAACATTAGTATTGCAGCCAATGTGAGTCTGTGGGATTTATAAACAGACAAAATATGATTTGAAATGTTATTTTAATGATTTTATTAAGTTTAAATAATATTTCAAATGGAAAAAAAATGAAATATAATATTTTAGTGAGCAGAATGAACCAATGAGTGTTCTTCATCTGGTGGTTAAAATGTAAATGAAAACAATAATACTTAAACAATAATACTTAATACACTAACCATGCTTGAACACACACATGCACACACATTTTGTTGTAGATGGAGATATTTAAAATAAAAGATAGGTAACAAAATGATAATTGCAAATCTCCTCTGTATAACACCATTTTCAGATTTCAAATTAATCACTGAGAGGCAGAATTGTTCAAACTGAGAGCTCAGTACAAATGAAGTGATAAACTTTGACAAAACATGACTGTGTTATAATAGGTGATTTTCATGCAAGTAATTTGATATAGTCCAAAAACTAATGCAAAAGCACAGATGAAAATATTTTATTAAGTAGAATGTCCTGCAGAGGGCAGTAGAAGACCACTAATTGACTCACTTTCATTTGAAAGACTTTTTTATCCACCAGTAAAACAAAGCAGTTTCTCCATGTTCTTTCCATTAAGCATGCTTACACACACAGACACACACACAAACACAAACACATCCACACACACACACACACACACACACACAAAGACAAATATGTTTTCAATGTTTTTAGGATGTGATATTGTGAAAATATCTTCATCTCCTCATCTTGAACAACTTTGCCTCAAGAATCACTAATGTCAATCAAACCGTTCATAATCATAATAAAAAAATAAAATATATACAAATATCATAATAAAAAAAACATCATAATAAAAAAGATTGCTTCTTAAAGCATTTGTTTATTTCCCAATACTGAAGCGAATTAAAAGATCATGCGTAATCCTGCTGCTCCCTCTAGTGGACAACAGTGGTATTATAGCTTACATTTTACAGTTGAAGTGTTTGAATGAATGAATGGGAATTTGTTTTTTTTACTTATATCTCAGGAACCAAAAGGCGAAAAATTCTGAAACTCAGAGCATAGATAGTGCTTGAGGAGCCCTGTTGAATGAGACCATCAAGGTGTTTTTGGGCGATTGGGGCTGGGAGTTATGACTGTTATAAGGCACATCTGTTCGGGCTATTATCTCTGGAATGCCCAGGGCAGATAACACCACATTTGAATCGAAGCTAGCCAAGGACGTGCCCTTTCCAACGAGCTCTTACACAATGTTCGGGGTGGTCTGGGTCGGGAGTAATGGGCGTTCAAAATCGGGGGTCCCGCGGGCTGGCGATGCGCGGGGGGCGCGCTCCCGAGGCCCGCGACGACACGTTTCGATCAAGAGCCCAGAGAGGTCCTCACCATCAAAATTTGAGCGCGCAACGACTTTCCGTTTTCGAGTTATGAATGAATTTGTATTCGGGGGCGTGGCTTAAATGCCGTTATACTTTCGTTTCATTTCATTCACTTACTTTCGTCCATTTCCATATCTCAGTGTAACACAATTGTCAATAGTAATACTCAATAGATGAGTTTTGACAAAATGTGATTGTAAATGTTAAAATAATGATTTTATAAAGTCTAAATATGAATTGTATAACAATATTAGGGAGTAGTATGATGAAATGACAGCAGGGGGCAGTAAAATACCACTTATTGGCTTAATATGTCTTTATATTCATATAAAATCACCTTTTGAAGAAGTTAAACTTTTTTTCTGATAATTATTGATCTAGAGAGTTCAGAGAATTGTGCTGCACTGGTTTTGAACATTATGATATGAACATTATACGATAATAGATAGAAGACACCATTTACAGCAAATACAGGCAATTTACCATAGGAAATATATGGTTTTAAAGCGTTTTAACAGTTATAGCGCCAACTATGGTCCGATCTCCATAAAATTTTCCATGCTTCTTTAGCAGGTTATGACACATATGCTCATCAATTTTTGTGAAGTTCTGAGTTTTCGTTTAGGATTTATAGTTATAACTATATAGTTATAGTTTAGCAGTTTTCTGCACTAAAGCAAACCAGTTTTTCCATGTTAACTCAATCATGCATGCTTACACACACACACACACACACACACACGAAGACAAATGTTGTTGTTGTTTTTTCAATGCTATTGGGATATGTCATTATGAAAATATATTTGAATGGTCTATAAACATTTCACAAAGTCTTTGTTAGCTATTAATCAGAAGATTCAGAATTTATTCAGAAACCTAAGACTACACAAACACATTATGTTGTAGATACAGACATTTGAAATATATGATGTGATAAAACTGTCAATACTAATACTTTAACGGACGGATTTTGACTAAATGTAATTGTAAATGTTAAAATAGTGATTTTATAAATTTTAAACAGCAGGGGGCAGTAAAATACAACTTATTGGCTTAATATGCCATTATATTCATATAATTTTCACCTTTTTAACTGTTATAGAGGCAAATTTTGTCCGATCGGTCTGAAAATTTTCATGCATGTTCAGAGTGATATTTCACTGGCTTTTTAAGAAGGTCTGAGTCATTCATTAAAGAGATATAGGCTTTCGGGGACACTTGGTAAAGGCTACATTTTGAAGTGAACCTATTATATCTATCCAAATGAAGTAGTTCAACTTTTTCTGACAATTATTGACCTAGTGAGTCCAGAGAATTGTATTGCACTAGTTTTGAACATTATGATATGAGAACTATATGATCAGAGATGGAAAAGACCATTTACCACCAATACAGACAGTTTACCATAGGAAATATATGGTTTTAAAGCTTTTTAACAGTTATAGTGCCACCTTTGGTCCAATCTCCATAAAATGTTGCATGCTTGTTAATGATGTCATGTCACATATGCTCACCAACTTTTGTGAAGTTTTGAGTTTTCATTTAGGATTTATAGGCTTTTTAGTGTATTTTGCCACGCCCATTTTATAAATGACCCTATTACAGCCATACAAATGCAAAAGTTCAACTTTTTTTTGATAATTATTGATCTAGAGAGTCCAGAGAATTGTCCTAGACTGGTCTGGTTCCGATCGGGCGAAAAACCAGGGACTAGTTCGCAAAAGTAGGTTTTTAACATATTCATGAATATTTAATGAACGGTTTGATTGACAGCAATGGTTCTAGAGGCAAAGTTGTTCAGGATGAGCAGATCTATCAAATGATATGCATTTTGTGACGATAAGTGTAACACCACGTGATTACAGAGCCATAAAACTCGTTAGCGCCAACTAGTGGCCGATTTCATTCAAAATTCTTACAGACCTTTAGGGCCATGAGTCGAACATGCCCATCGAGTTTCGTTCCGATCGGCCTCCGTTAACCTTGTCTAATAGGTGCTCAAACTTCATTGGCTGATGGCGGCCATGTTTTTTGAGATACACTAATGTCCTCATAGACATACATGGCACCTTGGACCAAGACACTGCATACCAATTTTCAAGTCAATCGGACTAACGGTCAGGTGGTTATAGCCCATTTTATGTTTTTTTCATGTTATAGCGCCACCATGTGGCCAATCGCCGCGATTTTTTTACTGTGACCTCAGATTGACCTCTT
This sequence comes from Rutilus rutilus, assembly GCF_951802725.1. Taxonomy (NCBI): domain Eukaryota; kingdom Metazoa; phylum Chordata; class Actinopteri; order Cypriniformes; family Leuciscidae; genus Rutilus; species Rutilus rutilus. The sequence continues at coordinate 82,947 of NW_028175470.1, read as the reverse complement.
ACACATGTGTACCGAGTTTGGTGAAGATACCTCATTTACTTCTGGAGTTATAGCCATTTTAGTAAAATAGGCTCCGCCTTCTTCAAACGTTTTGGCGCCCCTTAGCGACCGTGAATCGAAATTTCAACTTTTTTTCGATAATTATTGATATTCAGACTACTGTGAACATTTCTGCACTGGTTTGGTTCCGATCGGGCGAAAAACCAGGGACTAGTTCGCAAAAGTAGGTTTTGGACAAAATCCAAAATGGCGGAAAAATTTGCATACCGGAAATAAAATACCTCCTATATTTCTTGTTCGGTTTGAGCCAAGGATTCCAATGATGTATGACACTTGAAGCTGAGACAAATGGTTATTGAGATATGAGCAAAATAGTGATTTTTTTTTGTTTTTTGCGCTATAGCGCCACCTATTGGCCAATCGGGCTCATACTTTGATAACCTCTCCTCGATTTTTGTACTACCTTGTGGCCAAGTTTCAAGTCTCTAGCTCTTACGGTTTGGGCTGCACGATGCGTTTTAGCGGAGAAGAATAATAATAATAATAATAAAAATCCTTACAATTACAATAGGGTTTCAGCACTTCGTGCTTGAACCCCTAATTAAAGCTGCAAGCAGCATTTAGCGGGGTTCAAGCATTTAGGGTCTTTAAGCACATAAGGCAGTTTAGTGAGTTTTTGTTTAGGATTTACAGGCTTTTGAGTGTTTTTTGCCATACCCATTTTCTAAATGATCCTGTTATAGCTACCCAATGGGTAAAGTTAAAGTTTTTTATATAATTAATAATCTAGAGCTTCCAGAGAATTGTACTGCACTGGTATATTTCTGATCGGGCGAAAAACCTAGGACTAGTTCGCAAAAGTAGGTTTTTAACATGTTTGCGAATATTTAATGATCGGTTTGATTGACAGCAGTAGTTCTTGAGGCAAAGTTGTTCAGGATGAGGAGATCTATCAAATGATATGCATCACGTGATTACATAGCCGTAAAACCTGTTAGCATCAACTAGTGGCTGATTTTTCAAAATTCTTACAGACCTCTAGGGCCACGAGTCGAACATGCCCACCGAGTTTCGTTCTGATCGGCCTCCGTTAAGAGCAAACTAACAGCTTTGAATTAAAATGGTGAGGTATCCTGTTGTAAACATCAACCATGCCTGTTGACAGTTCTCTTTTGTGGGAAGGGAATGAAAAGTTCTCAAATCCGCAGCACAGCCTCAGACATAACATTTATATCCATGATCTGCCATTTTCACTATTGTCCTTGCTTGCTTCTTCACAATACCTGCAGATCTTCTGATGATTTGGCTGTGCAGGTCCACATTAACACTGCCTGGCCTAGAAAATGGACTGGGAAATGCAAATTTGGGGGGTATAAATATTAATGATCCTGACTCCAACGTCACAGTCGGTGTTATGGTGGGATTCACTCATTTTTCAGCGGTCTTTTGCAAACAGGAGATTTACACATGAAGGAGGAAACAATGGTGTTTGAGGCTCAAGGTATGTCAGTTCCATGTCCAGAACTCTTATCATTCAACTATGCCAAGATAAATACAGTTTTCAATTGTATGGCACCTTTAAAATAGATGATTAGTAATATAATGCTTACTTGGAGTCTGAAATGGCTTTAACAAAAGAAGAAAAATAGTCTTAGATTTCTGTTCATTCTAATCATGTACAAATAAAGTAGCACAGTAAGATTACATTTATTTTAATGCATTAGTGAGTGTGTGATTGTGCTGTGTGTGCAGCATGTCAATACTAAAAGTGAAGGTGTAGTTGATATCTTTGGTGATAATATCTGTAGTAATCATAAAAAAACAATTAAGAAATAAAGAATTAAAATTACAAATAATATTCTATTAAGATATGAGTTATAATAACATGATTTGCAATAGTAATAATATCAATAATATATGCACAATACACACAGATTAGACTATCAGGTCTGTGTTTTACAAAAACATTAGTATTGCAGCCAATGTGAGTCTGTGGGATTTATAAACAGACAAAATATGATTTGAAATGTTATTTTAATGATTTTATTAAGTTTAAACAATATTTCAAATGGAAAAAAAATGAAAAATAATATTTTAGTGAGCAGAATGAACCAATGAGTGTTCTTCTTCTGGTGGTTAAAATGTAAATGAAAACAATAATACTTAAACAATAATACTTAATACACTAACCATGCTTGAACACACACATGCACACACATTTTGTTGTAGATGTAGATATTTAAAATAAAAGATAGGTAACAAAATGATAATTGCAAATCTCCTCTGTATAACACCATTTTCAGATTTCAAATTAATCACTGAGAGGCAGAATTGTTCAAACTGAGAGCTCAGTAAAAATGAAGTGATAAACTTTGACAAAACATGACTGTGTTATAATAGGTGATTTTCATGCAATAATTTTATATAGTCCAAAAACTTATGCAAAAGCACAGATGAAAATATTTTATTAAGTAGAATGTCCTGCTTCCATAGTAGAAGACCACTAATTGACTCACTTTCATTTGAAAGACTTTTTTTATCCACCAGTAAAACAAAGCAGTTTCTCCATGTTCTTTCCATTAAGCATGCTTACACACACAGACACACACACAAACACATCCACACACACACACACACACACACACACACACACACACACACACACACACACACACACACACACACACACACACACAAAGACAAATATGTTTTCAATGTTTTTAGGATGTGATATTGTGAAAATATCTTCATCTCCTCATCTTGAACAACTTTGCCTCAAGAATCACTAATGTCAATCAAACCGTTCATAATCATAATAAAAAAATAAAATATATACAAATATCATAAAAAAAAAAAAAATCATAATAAAAAAGATTGCTTCTTAAAGCATTTGTTTATTTCCCAATACTGAAAGCGAATTAAAAGATCATGCGTAATCCTGCTGCTCCCTCTAGTGGACAACAGTGGTATCATAGCTTACATTTTACAGTTGAAGTGTTTGAATGAATGAATGGGAATTTGTTTTTTTACTTATATCTCAGGAACCAAAAGGCGAAAAATTCTGAAACTCAGAGCATAGATAGTGCTTGAGGAGCCCTGTTGAATGAGACCATCAAGGTGTTTTTGGGCGATTGGGGCTGGGAGTTATGGCTGTTATAAGGCATATCTGTTCGGGCTATTATCTCTGGAATGCCCAGGGCAAATAACACCACATTTGAATCGAAGCTAGCCAAAGATGGGACCTTTCCAACGAGCTCTCACACAATGTTCGGGGTGGTCTGGGTCGGGAGTAATGGTCGTTCAAAATCGGGGGTCCCGCGGACTGGCGATGCGCGGGGGGCGCGCTCCCGAGGCCCGCGACGACACGTTTCGATCAAGAGCCCGGAGATGTCCTCACCATCAAAATTTGAGCGCGCAACGACTTTCCGTTTTCGAGTTATGAATGAATTTGTATTCGGGGGCGTGGCTTAAATGCCGTTATACTTTCGTTTCATTTCATTCATTTACTTTCGTCCATTTCCATATCTCAGTGTAACACAATTGTCAATAGTAATACTCAATAGATGAGTTTTGACAAAATGTGATTGTAAATGTTAAAATAATGATTTTATAAAGTCTAAATATGAATTTTATAACAATATTAGGGAGTAGTATGATGAAATGACAGCAGGGGGCAGTAAAATACCACTTATTGGCTTAATATGTCATTATATTCATATAAAATCACCTTTTGAAGAAATTAAACTTTTTTTCTGATAATTATTGATCTAGAGAGTTCAGAGAATTGTGCTGCACTGGTTTTGAACATTATGATATGAACATTAGATGATGATAGAAGACACCATTTACAGCAAATACAGGCAATTTACCATAGGAAATATATGGTTTTAAAGCGTTTTAACAGTTATAGCGCCAACTATGGTCCGATCTCCATAAAATTTCCCATGCTTCTTTAGCAGGTTATGACACATATGCTCATCAATTTTTGTGAAGTTCTGAGTTTTCGTTTAGGATTTATAGGCTTTTGAGTGCATTTTACCACGCCCCTTTTCTAAATGACACTATTACAGCCATACTCATGCAAAAGTTAAACTTTTTTTTGATAATTATTGATCTAGAGAGTCCAGAGAATTGTCCTAGACTGGTGTGGTTCCGATCGGGCGAAAAACCAGGGACTAGTTCGCAAAAGTAGGTTTTTAACATATTCATGAATATTTAATGAACGGTTTGATTGACAGCAATGGTTCTAGAGGCAAAGTTGTTCAGGATGAGCAGATCTATCAAATGATATGCATTTTGTGACGATAAGTGTAACACCACGTGATTACAGAGCCATAAAACTCGTTAGCGCCAACTAGTGGCCGATTTCTTTCAAAATTCTTACAGACCTTTAGGGCCATGAGTCGAACATGCTCATCGAGTTTCGTTCCGATCGGCCTCCGTTAACCTTGTCTAATAGGTGCTCAAACTTCATTGGCCGATGGCGGCCATGTTTTTTGAGATACGCCAATGTCCTCATACACATACATGGCACCTTGGACCAAGACACTGCATACCAATTTTCAAGTCAATCGGACTAACGGTCAGGTGGTTATAGCCTGTTTTATGTTTTTTTCAATTTATAGCGCCACCATGAGGCCAATCGTCGCGATTTTTTTACTGTGACCCCAGATTAAACTCATACACATGTGTACCAAGCTTGGTGAAGATACCTCATTTACATCGGGAGTTATAGCCATTTTAGTAAAATAGGCCCCTCCCACAACGTACGTTTTGGCGCCCCTTAGCGACCGTGAATCGAAATTTCCACTTTTTTTCGATAATTATTGATATTCAGTCTCCAGAGAACATTTCTGCACTAGTTTGGTTCCAATCGGGCAAAAAACCAGGGACTAGTTCGCAAAAGTAGGTTTTTGACAAAATTCAAAATGGCGGAAAATCTATCATGGCGGAAATGAAATCGGAGATATACGTTTTGTTCGTCAGGCGTCTAGCTTTCCAATGATATAAGACACTTGAGTCTACGACATACGGTCTAGGAGTTATGAGCAGTTTCGCGCTTTTGGTTGTTATAGCGCCACCTATGGGCCAATCGGGGTCATAATCTCTGAACCTTTCCTCGATTTTTGTACTACCATCTGTCAAAGTTTCAAAGTTCCAGCTCTTACGGTTTGGGCTGCACGATGCGTTTTACGGCGGAATAATAATAATAATAATAATAATTAAAGCTGCAAGCAGCATTTATCGGGGTTCAAGCAGTTAAGGCCTTTAAGCACAAAAGCATCAAAAGTGATTAAGTTTTATTTACCAAGAATGTAACTACTGACATAATAGATGAAAAAGACCATTTACAGGAAATACCATAGGAAATATATGGTTTTAAAGGTTTTTAGCAGTTATAGCGCCACCTATCGTCCGATCTCCATAAAAATTGGCATGCTTGTTAATGATGTTATGTCACATATGCTCACCAATTTTTGTGAAGTTCTGAGTTTTCATTTAGGATTTATAGGCTTTTTAATGTTTTTTTTGCCACGCCCATTTTCTAAATGACCCTATTACAGCCATCTACATGCAAAAGTTCAACTTTTTTTTGATAATTATTCATCTAGAGTGTCCAGAGAATTGCCCTAGACTGGTCTGGTTTCGATCGGGCGAAAAACCTAGGACTAGTTTGCAAAAGTAGGTTTATAACATAATTACGAATATTTAATAACCGGTTTAATTGACAGCATTAGTTCTTGAGGCAAAGTTGTTCAGCATGAGCAGATCTATCAGTTGATATGCATTTTGTGACGATAAGTGTAACACCACGTGATTACAGAGCCATAAAACTCGTTAGCGCCAACTAGTGGCCGATTTCTTTCAAAACTCTTACAGACCTCTAGGGCCATGAGTCGAACATGCCCATCGAGTTTCGTTCCGATCGGCCTCCGTTAACCTTGTCTAATAGGTGCTCAAATTTCATTGGTCGATGGCGGCCATGTTTTTCGAGATACGCCAATGTCCTCATACACATATATGGCACCTTGGACCAAGACACTGCATACCAATTTTCAAGTCAATCGGACTAACGGTCACGTGGTCATAGCCGTTTTCATGTTTTTTTCATGTTATAGCGCCACCTAGTGATCAATCGTCGCGATTTTTTTACTGTGACCCCAGATTGAACTCATACACATGTGCACCAAGTTTGGTGAAGATATCTAATTTCATTCTCGAGTTATAGCCATTTTAGTAAAATAGGCTCCTCCCACAACATTAATTTATCACCCCCTGGCGATCAGGAATCGAAATTTCGACTTTTTTCCGATAATTATTGATATTCAGACTCCAGAGAACATTTCTGCACTGTTTTGGATCCAATTGGACAAAAACCCTAGGACTAGTTTGCAAAAGTAGGTTTTTAACTAAATTCAAAATGGCGGACAATTTGCATACAGGAAATGAAATCGGAGATATACGTTTTGACCTTCAGGTTTCCAGCTTTCCAGTGATATAAGACACTTGAGTCTACGTCATACGGTCTAGGAGTTATGAGCAGTTTCGCGCTTTTGGTTGCTATAGCGCCACCTATGGGCCAATTGGGGTCATATTCTCTGAACCTCTCCTCGATTTTTGTACTACCATCTGGCAAAGTTTCAAAGCTCCAGCTCTTACGGTTTGGGCTGCACGATGAGTTTTACGGCAGAAGAAAAATAATAATAATAATAATAATAATAATAATAATAATAATAATAATTAAAGCTGCAAGCAGCATTTATCGGGGTTCAAGCATTTAAGGCCTTTAAGCACATAAGCATTTAAGACATTGAGTTTTATTTGGAAAGCTTTTAACCACTGAAATAATAGATGGAAAAGACCATTTACAGCCAAAACAGGCAATTTACCATAGGAAATATATGGTTTTCAAAGCTTTTTAACAGTTATAGCGCCACCTATCGTCCGATCTTCATGAAATTTTACGTGCTTGTTTAGAATGTTATGGCACATATGCTCACCAATTTTTGTGAAGTTCTGAGTTTTCGTTTAGGATTTATAGGCTTTTGAGTGCATTTTGCCACGCCCATTTTCTTTATGACCCAATGTACCAATGCGAAAAATGCTAAAGTTCAACTTTTTTTTGATAATTATTTATCTAGAGAGTCCATAGAATTGTCCTAGACTTGTTTGGTTCCGATCGGGCGAAAAACCTAGGACTAGTTCGCAAAAGTAGGTTTTTAACATAATTACGAATATTTAATGAACGGTTTGATTGACAGCAATGGTTCTTGAGGCAAAGTTGTTCAGCATGAGCAGATCTATCAAATGATATGCATTTTGTGACAATAGGTGTAACACCACGTGATTACAGAGCCATTAAACTCGTTAGCGCCAACTAGTGGCCGATTTCTTTCAAAATTCTTACAGACCTCTAGGGGCTTGAGCCGAACATGCCCACTGAGTTTCGTTCTGATTGGCCTCCGTTAACCTTGTCTAATAGGTGCTCAAACTTCATTGGCCGATGGCGGCCATGTTTTTCGAGATACACCAATGTCCTCATAGACATACATGGCACCTTGGACCAAGACACTGCATACCAATTTTCAAGTCAATCGGACAAACGGTCAGGTGGTCATAGCCTGTTTTATGTTTTTTTAATGTTATAGCGCCACCATGTGGCTAATCACCGCGATTTCTTTACTGTGACCTTAGATTGACCTCTTACACATGTGTACCAAGTTTGGTGAAGATAACTCATTTACTTCTGGAGTTATAGCCATTTTAGTAAAACTAGCTCCGCCTCCTTCGAACGTTTTGGCGCCCCTTAGCGACCGTGAATCAAAATTTAAACTTTTTTTTAATAATTATTTATATTCAGACTCCAGAGAACATTTCTGCACTTGTTTGGTTCCGATCGGACAAAAAACCTAGGACTAGTTCGCAAAAGTAGGTTTTGGACAAAATCCAAAATGGCGGAAAATTTGCATACCGGCAAGGAAATCCTTGAGGCCTTTTTTGTTCGGCTTGAGCCAAGGATTCCAATGATATAAGACACTTGAGTCTGTGACAAAGGGTTGGTGAGATTTAAGCAAAAATATGCCATTTTTTTGGTTTTTGCACTGTAGCGCCACCTATTGGCCAATCTGGCTCATATTTTGATAACCTCTCCTCGATTTTTGTACTACCATATGGCAAAGTTTCAAGTCTCTAGCACTTACGGTTTGGGCTGCACGATGCGTTTTACGGCAGAAGAAAAATAATAATAATAAAAATCCTTACAATTACAATAGGGTTTCAGCACTTCGTGCTTGAACCCCTAATAATAATAATAATAAAAATCAGCACAATTACAATAGGGTTTCAGCACTTCGTGCTTGAACCCCTAATTAAAGCTGCAAGCAGCATTTATCGGGGTTCAAGCTGTTAAGGCCTTTAAGGCATTTAAGCACAAAAGCATCAAAAGTTATTAAGATTTATTTAGCAAGCATGTAACCACTGACATAATAGATGGAAAAGACCATTTACAGCCAATACAGGCAATTTGCCATGGGATATATCTGTTTTAAAGCTTTTTAACAGTTATAGCGCCACCTATGGTCCGATCTCCATAAAATTGTTTACTGTGACCTCAAATTGAACCCATACACATGTGTACTGAGTTTGGTGAAGATATCTCATTTACTTCTTGAGTTATAGCCATTTGAGTAAAATAGGCTCCTCCCACAACGATTTGCCACATTCAAGAATTATTTAATATGATTCTAGCATGATTTACTATCATATACCATGTTCCAGAATGATTTATTAGGATTCTAGCATGATTTACCTTGATACACCTCATTTCAGTATTATTTACTATGATTTACAATGTTTCTAGCATGATTAACCACATTACTAGCAATTATGTGAAGTGTCAGTGCAAATGAGGTGATGAACACTGACAAAATATTATTGTGTTATAATAGTTAGTTATATACGTGATTTTTAGTGTGTGTCCAAGTATGAATGCAAAAGCACATGTGAAATATTTCATTATTAAGTAGAATGGCCAGCAGAGGGCACTAGAAGACCACTTATTGGCTCACTTTCACTTTAAACCAGTTTTCTGCACTAAAGCAAACCAGTTTTTCCATGTTAACTCAATGCATGCTTACACACACACACACACACACACACACACACACACACACACACACACACACACACACACACACACACACACACACACACAGCATAGTTAACCATGATTTACCATGATATACCACGTTCTAGTATTATTTACCAGGAGATAAACGACGATCTAGTATTATTTACTTTGATTTACCATGTTTCTAGCCTGATTTATCACATTACTAGCAATTATTTGAAGTGTCAGTGCAAATAAAGTGATTAACACTGACAAAATATGATTGTGTTATAATAGTTATTGCTATATAAGTGATTTTTTTAGTGTGTATTCAAGTATGAATGCAAGCACATGTTGAAATATTTCATTAATAAGTAGAATGGCCAGCAGAGGGCAGTAGAAGACCACTTATTGGCTCACTTTCACTTTAAACCAGTTTTCTGCACTAAAGCAAACCAGTTTATCCATGTTAACTCAATGCATACACACACACACACACACACACACACACACACACACACACACACACACACACACACACACACACACACACACACACACACACACACACACACACACACACACACACACACACACACACAGCATAGTTAACCATGATTTACCATGATTTACCACATTACTAGCAATTATTTGAAGTGTCAGTGCAAATAAAGTGATTAACACTGACAAAATATGATTGTGTTATAATAGTTATTGCTATATAAGTGATTTTTAGTGTGTATTCAAGTATAAATGCAAGCACATGTGGAAAATTTTAATTAATAAGTAGAATGGCCAGCAGAGGGCAGTAGAAGACCACTTATTGGCTCACTTTCACTTTAAACCTCATGATTTTGACCAGTTTTCTGCACTAAAGCAAACCAGTGTTTCCATGTTAACTCAATAATACATACTTGCTACATATGCTACACACAATAATGCTACACACACACACACACACACACACACAAATGTTTCAGTGATATTGGTGTCACATTCACCTTCATCACATTCACCTTCTGTCTTCATCACATTCACCATCTGTCGTCATCACCTGCACCTGCTCCTCATCACCCTCCTCATCATCACCTGCTCCTCATCATCATAACCGTCACCTGTTGTCCTTGTCTTGATCTGTGTATTTAAGTTCCCCTCTCATCCATTATCATTGTCGGTTATTGTTTGTGCACTAGCACTCTGTTATGTTTGTTTTCATGTTGGAAAATAAAACCTTTGTTATATTTGTACCACACACACACACACACACACACACACACACACACACACACACACACACACACACACACACACACACACACACACACACACACACACACACACACACACACACACACACACACACACACACACACACACACACACCATCATTTATCATGATTTACCATGGCTGATACCAATACCAATATGAGAAAATGACTATTTTAAACAGCAGGGGGCAGTAAAATACCACTTATTGGCTTAACATGCCATTAATTCATATCATTTTTAACTGTTATAGAGGCAAATTTTGTCCGATCTGTCTGAAAATTTTCATGCTTGTTCAGGGTGATATTTCACACGTTCTGACTTGTTTTTAAGAAGGTCTGAGCATTGATTAAAGAGATATAGGCTTTCGGGGACACTTGGTAAAGGCCAGATTTTGAAGTGAACCTATTATAGCTATCCAAATGAAGTAGTTCAACTTTTTCTGACAATTATTGATCTAGTGAGTCCAGAGAATTGTATTGCACTAGTTTTGAACATTATGATATGAAAATTATATGATCAGAGATGGAAAAGACCATTTACAGCCAATACAGGCAGTTTACCATAGGAAATATATGATTTTAAAGCTTTTTAACAGTTATAGCGCCACCTATCGTCCGATTTCCATAGAATTTTTCATGCTTGTTAATGATGTTATGTCACATATGCTGACCAATTTTTGTGAAGTTCTGAGTTTTTATTTAGGATTTATAGGCTTTTTAATGTATTTTGACACGCCCATTTTATAAATTACCCTATTACAGCCATCCAAATGCAATTTTGATAGCCATTTTGTCCGCCTTGAGCCAAGGATTCCAACGATATAAGACACTTGATTCTGGGACAAACGGTCTAAGAGTTATGAGCGATTTTGTACTTTTGGTTGCTGTAGCGCCACCTATGGGCCAATCGGGGTCATACTCTGATAGGTTGTCCCCAAATTGAGGCCTACCATCTGGCCAGGTTTCAAGTCTCTAGGCCTTACGGTTTGTCCTGCACGGTGCGTTTTACGAATCCTTACAATTACAATAGGGTTTCAGCATTTCATGCTTGAACCCCTAATAAGAATGAAGGCTTTTTGCCAGTTATAGCGCCACCTATGGTCCGATCTCCATGAAACTCTGCATGCTTCCTCACCATGTTCGGACACATATGCTCATCAATTTTGGTGAAGTTCTGAGTTTTCATTTGGGATTTATAGGCTTTTTAGTGTATTTTGCCACGCCCCTTTTCTAAATGACCCTGTTACAGCCACCCACATGCCAAAGTTCAACTTTTTTTCGATAATTATTGATCTAGAGAGTCCAGAGAATTGTCCTAGACTGGTTTGGTTCCGATCGGGCGAAAAACCAGGGACTAGTTCGCAAAAGTAGGTTTTGGACAAAATGCGACATAGCAGAAATTTTTCCCTGCCTACATCCAAATCGGAGATAGCCATTTTGTCCGCCTTGAGCCAAGGATTCCAACGATATAAGACACTTGATCCTGGGACAAGCGGTCTAAGAGTTATGAGCGATTTTGAACTTTTGGTTGCTGTAGCGCCACCTATGGGCCAATCGGGGTCATACTCTGATAGGTTGTCCCCAAATTGAGGCCTACCATCTGGCCAGGTTTCAAGTCTCTAGGCCTTACGGTTTGTCCTGCACGATGCGTTTTACGAATCCTTACAATTACAATAGGGTTTCAGCATTTCATGCTTGAACCCCTAATAAGAATGAAGGCTTTTTGCCAGTTATAGCGCCACCTATGGTCCGATCTCCATGAAACTCTGCATGCTTCCTCACCATGTTCGGACACATATGCTCATCAATTTTGGTGAAGTTCTGAGTTTTCATTTGGGATTTATAGGCTTTTTAGTGTATTTTGCCACGCCCCTTTTCTAAATGACCCTGTTACAGCCACCCACATGCCAAAGTTCAACTTTTTTTCGATAATTATTGATCTAGAGAGTCCAGAGAATTGTCCTAGACTGGTTTGGTTCCGATCGGGCGAAAAACCAGGGACTAGTTCGCAAAAGTAGGTTTTGGACAAAATGCGACATAGCAGAAATTTTTCCCTGCCTACATCCAAATCGGAGATAGCCATTTTGTCCGCCTTGAGCCAAGGATTCCAACGATATAAGACACTTGATCCTGGGACAAGCGGTCTAAGAGTTATGAGCGATTTTGAACTTTTGGTTGCTGTAGCGCCACCTATGGGCCAATCGGGGTCATACTCTGATAGGTTGTCCCCAAATTGAGGCCTACCATCTGGCCAGGTTTCAAGTCTCTAGGCCTTACGGTTTGTCCTGCACGATGCGTTTTACGAATCCTTACAATTACAATAGGGTTTCAGCATTTCATGCTTGAACCCCTAATAAGAATGAAGGCTTTTTGCCAGTTATAGCGCCACCTATGGTCCGATCTCCATGAAACTCTGCATGCTTCCTCACCATGTTCGGACACATATGCTCATCAATTTTGGTGAAGTTCTGAGTTTTCATTTGGGATTTATAGGCTTTTTAGTGTATTTTGCCACGCCCCTTTTCTAAATGACCCTGTTACAGCCACCCACATGCCAAAGTTCAACTTTTTTTCGATAATTATTGATCTAGAGAGTCCAGAGAATTGTCCTAGACTGGTTTGGTTCCGATCGGGCAAAAAACCAGGGACTAGTTCGCAAAAGTAGGTTTTGGACAAAATGCGACATAGCAGAAATTTTTCCCTGCCTACATCCAAATCGGAGATAGCCATTTTGTCCGCCTTGAGCCAAGGATTCCAACGATATAAGACACTTGATCCTGGGACAAGCGGTCTAAGAGTTATGAGCGATTTTGAACTTTTGGTTGCTGTAGCGCCACCTATGGGCCAATCGGGGTCATACTCTGATAGGTTGTCCCCAAATTGAGGCCTACCATCTGGCCAGGTTTCAAGTCTCTAGGCCTTACGGTTTGTCCTGCACGATGCGTTTTACGAATCCTTACAATTACAATAGGGTTTCAGCATTTCATGCTCGAACCCCTAATAAGAATGAAGGCTTTTTGCCAGTTATAGCGCCACCTATGGTCCGATCTCCATGAAACTCTGCATGCTTCCTCACCATGTTCGGACACATATGCTCATCAATTTTGGTGAAGTTCTGAGTTTTCATTTGGGATTTATAGGCTTTTTAGTGTATTTTGCCACGCCCCTTTTCTAAATGACCCTGTTACAGCCACCCACATGCCAAAGTTCAACTTTTTTTCGATAATTATTGATCTAGAGAGTCCAGAGAATTGTCCTAGACTGGTTTGGTTCCGATCGGGCGAAAAACCAGGGACTAGTTCGCAAAAGTAGGTTTTGGACAAAATGCGACATAGCAGAAATTTTTCCCTGCCTACATCCAAATCGGAGATAGCCATTTTGTCCGCCTTGAGCCAAGGATTCCAACGATATAAGACACTTGATCCTGGGACAAGCGGTCTAAGAGTTATGAGCGATTTTGAACTTTTGGTTGCTGTAGCGCCACCTATGGGCCAATCGGGGTCATACTCTGATAGGTTGTCCCCAAATTGAGGCCTACCATCTGGCCAGGTTTCAAGTCTCTAGGCCTTACGGTTTGTCCTGCACGATGCGTTTTACGAATCCTTACAATTACAATAGGGTTTCAGCATTTCATGCTCGAACCCCTAATAAGAATGAAGGCTTTTTGCCAGTTATAGCGCCACCTATGGTCCGATCTCCATGAAACTCTGCATGCTTCCTCACCATGTTCGGACACATATGCTCATCAATTTTGGTGAAGTTCTGAGTTTTCATTTGGGATTTATAGGCTTTTTAGTGTATTTTGCCACGCCCCTTTTCTAAATGACCCTGTTACAGCCACCCACATGCCAAAGTTCAACTTTTTTTCGATAATTATTGATCTAGAGAGTCCAGAGAATTGTCCTAGACTGGTTTGGTTCCGATCGGGCGAAAAACCAGGGACTAGTTCGCAAAAGTAGGTTTTGGACAAAATGCGACATAGCAGAAATTTTTCCCTGCCTACATCCAAATCGGAGATAGCCATTTTGTCCGCCTTGAGCCAAGGATTCCAACGATATAAGACACTTGATCCTGGGACAAGCGGTCTAAGAGTTATGAGCGGTTTTGAACTTTTGGTTGCTGTAGCGCCACCTATGGGCCAATCGGGGTCATACTCTGATAGGTTGTCCCCAAATTGAGGCCTACCATCTGGCCAGGTTTCAAGTCTCTAGGCCTTACGGTTTGTCCTGCACGATGCGTTTTACGAATCCTTACAATTACAATAGGGTTTCAGCATTTCATTAGCCTGACGTCGTCATACTCAATTCTAGTCAGAATGTGAGTCTGATACTTTTCCATAGAGATTTGATTATGGGGCGTGTCTCAACCAAACCAGGAAAAAAAAAAAACTCTGCACTCAATTGGATAGACCTACAACCAATCAGAGCAACGGAGTAAATGACGCATGTTCTTCATTCATATTTTCAACCAACAAAATGTCGCGGCTCTCTGTTCCTCTTTTAAAATGAATGCGCTGTCGATATAACAGACGCGATGGCGGAATCTACACATGATGTTTCATAAACAAAGTTCGGGAGGAGCACGTACAAATAATCAATCCAATATAAACTTGTCATCAAACAATACCATGTCTAACGTTACCCTATCTATCAGCATGAGGAAGCATATTCACTCTGTAAACTTACCTAACACTCCTTGACAGTTTTTCAGCATCCCTCCACCACCCCGAATCCTCACTCTTGTCTTGTTCTCTCACAACCAGGAATACGGGGGAGCATGGCTACCGAGCCCACAGCCCTCTCCTCGGACAGCACGTCATATACGCATTTATTCTATCGACTTATTTGTGTGAAATCTTATAAACGCATTTATTCTATCTGACTTATTTGTAAATGTGAACTCGTGAAATCTCAATTCTCCAGCTGCAGTCGTCTTTGTTGTAAACTAATTCAAATCAAGCGCTCTTTGGTGACGTGGACGATTACGTTGCATTGCTCATCTGTCCATCATCGTATAAAGCCCGCCCTGACAATTTGATTGGTCCGAACAATTTTTGTTCGGGCATAATAGCTCCTCAACGGAGCGAGTCCAGACCGAACTTCCCGACCAAAAAATATTGTGGGCGGGGTTCGGGCTGGCACCCAGGCTAGCATTTCATGCTTGAACCCCTAATAAGAATGAAGGCTTTTTGCCAGTTATAGCGCCACCTATGGTCCGATCTCCATGAAACTCTGCATGCTTCCTCACCATGTTCGGACACATATGCTCATCAATTTTGGTGAAGTTCTGAGTTTTCATTTGGGATTTATAGGCTTTTTAGTGTATTTTGCCACGCCCCTTTTCTAAATGACCCTGTTACAGCCACCCACATGCCAAAGTTCAACTTTTTTTCGATAATTATTGATCTAGAGAGTCCAGAGAATTGTCCTAGACTGGTTTGGTTCCGATCGGGCGAAAAACCAGGGACTAGTTCGCAAAAGTAGGTTTTGGACAAAATGCGACATAGCAGAAATTTTTCCCTGCCTACATCCAAATCGGAGATAGCCATTTTGTCCGCCTTGAGCCAAGGATTCCAACGATATAAGACACTTGATCCTGGGACAAGCGGTCTAAGAGTTATGAGCGATTTTGAACTTTTGGTTGCTGTAGCGCCACCTATGGGCCAATCGGGGTCATACTCTGATAGGTTGTCCCCAAATTGAGGCCTACCATCTGGCCAGGTTTCAAGTCTCTAGGCCTTACGGTTTGTCCTGCACGATGCGTTTTACGAATCCTTACAATTACAATAGGGTTTCAGCATTTCATGCTTGAACCCCTAATAAGAATGAAGGCTTTTTGCCAGTTATAGCGCCACCTATGGTCCGATCTCCATGAAACTCTGCATGCTTCCTCACCATGTTCGGACACATATGCTCATCAATTTTGGTGAAGTTCTGAGTTTTCATTTGGGATTTATAGGCTTTTTAGTGTATTTTGCCACGCCCCTTTTCTAAATGACCCTGTTACAGCCACCCACATGCCAAAGTTCAACTTTTTTTCGATAATTATTGATCTAGAGAGTCCAGAGAATTGTCCTAGACTGGTTTGGTTCCGATCGGGCGAAAAACCAGGGACTAGTTCGCAAAAGTAGGTTTTGGACAAAATGCGACATAGCAGAAATTTTTCCCTGCCTACATCCAAATCGGAGATAGCCATTTTGTCCGCCTTGAGCCAAGGATTCCAACGATATAAGACACTTGATCCTGGGACAAGCGGTCTAAGAGTTATGAGCGATTTTGAACTTTTGGTTGCTGTAGCGCCACCTATGGGCCAATCGGGGTCATACTCTGATAGGTTGTCCCCAAATTGAGGCCTACCATCTGGCCAGGTTTCAAGTCTCTAGGCCTTACGGTTTGTCCTGCACGATGCGTTTTACGAATCCTTACAATTACAATAGGGTTTCAGCATTTCATGCTTGAACCCCTAATAAGAATGAAGGCTTTTTGCCAGTTATAGCGCCACCTATGGTCCGATCTCCATGAAACTCTGCATGCTTCCTCACCATGTTCGGACACATATGCTCATCAATTTTGGTGAAGTTCTGAGTTTTCATTTGGGATTTATAGGCTTTTTAGTGTATTTTGCCACGCCCCTTTTCTAAATGACCCTGTTACAGCCACCCACATGCCAAAGTTCAACTTTTTTTCGATAATTATTGATCTAGAGAGTCCAGAGAATTGTCCTAGACTGGTTTGGTTCCGATCGGGCGAAAAACCAGGGACTAGTTCGCAAAAGTAGGTTTTGGACAAAATGCGACATAGCAGAAATTTTTCCCTGCCTACATCCAAATCGGAGATAGCCATTTTGTCCGCCTTGAGCCAAGGATTCCAACGATATAAGACACTTGATCCTGGGACAAGCGGTCTAAGAGTTATGAGCGATTTTGAACTTTTGGTTGCTGTAGCGCCACCTATGGGCCAATCGGGGTCATACTCTGATAGGTTGTCCCCAAATTGAGGCCTACCATCTGGCCAGGTTTCAAGTCTCTAGGCCTTACGGTTTGTCCTGCACGATGCGTTTTACGAATCCTTACAATTACAATAGGGTTTCAGCATTTCATGCTCGAACCCCTAATAAGAATGAAGGCTTTTTGCCAGTTATAGCGCCACCTATGGTCCGATCTCCATGAAACTCTGCATGCTTCCTCACCATGTTCGGACACATATGCTCATCAATTTTGGTGAAGTTCTGAGTTTTCATTTGGGATTTATAGGCTTTTTAGTGTATTTTGCCACGCCCCTTTTCTAAATGACCCTGTTACAGCCACCCACATGCCAAAGTTCAACTTTTTTTCGATAATTATTGATCTAGAGAGTCCAGAGAATTGTCCTAGACTGGTTTGGTTCCGATCGGGCGAAAAACCAGGGACTAGTTCGCAAAAGTAGGTTTTGGACAAAATGCGACATAGCAGAAATTTTTCCCTGCCTACATCCAAATCGGAGATAGCCATTTTGTCCGCCTTGAGCCAAGGATTCCAACGATATAAGACACTTGATCCTGGGACAAGCGGTCTAAGAGTTATGAGCGATTTTGAACTTTTGGTTGCTGTAGCGCCACCTATGGGCCAATCGGGGTCATACTCTGATAGGTTGTCCCCAAATTGAGGCCTACCATCTGGCCAGGTTTCAAGTCTCTAGGCCTTACGGTTTGTCCTGCACGATGCGTTTTACGAATCCTTACAATTACAATAGGGTTTCAGCATTTCATGCTTGAACCCCTAATAAGAATGAAGGCTTTTTGCCAGTTATAGCGCCACCTATGGTCCGATCTCCATGAAACTCTGCATGCTTCCTCACCATGTTCGGACACATATGCTCATCAATTTTGGTGAAGTTCTGAGTTTTCATTTGGGATTTATAGGCTTTTTAGTGTATTTTGCCACGCCCCTTTTCTAAATGACCCTGTTACAGCCACCCACATGCCAAAGTTCAACTTTTTTTCGATAATTATTGATCTAGAGAGTCCAGAGAATTGTCCTAGACTGGTTTGGTTCCGATCGGGCGAAAAACCAGGGACTAGTTCGCAAAAGTAGGTTTTGGACAAAATGCGACATAGCAGAAATTTTTCCCTGCCTACATCCAAATCGGAGATAGCCATTTTGTCCGCCTTGAGCCAAGGATTCCAACGATATAAGACACTTGATCCTGGGACAAGCGGTCTAAGAGTTATGAGCGATTTTGAACTTTTGGTTGCTGTAGCGCCACCTATGGGCCAATCGGGGTCATACTCTGATAGGTTGTCCCCAAATTGAGGCCTACCATCTGGCCAGGTTTCAAGTCTCTAGGCCTTACGGTTTGTCCTGCACGATGCGTTTTACGAATCCTTACAATTACAATAGGGTTTCAGCATTTCATGCTCGAACCCCTAATAAGAATGAAGGCTTTTTGCCAGTTATAGCGCCACCTATGGTCCGATCTCCATGAAACTCTGCATGCTTCCTCACCATGTTCGGACACATATGCTCATCAATTTTGGTGAAGTTCTGAGTTTTCATTTGGGATTTATAGGCTTTTTAGTGTATTTTGCCACGCCCCTTTTCTAAATGACCCTGTTACAGCCACCCACATGCCAAAGTTCAACTTTTTTTCGATAATTATTGATCTAGAGAGTCCAGAGAATTGTCCTAGACTGGTTTGGTTCCGATCGGGCGAAAAACCAGGGACTAGTTCGCAAAAGTAGGTTTTGGACAAAATGCGACATAGCAGAAATTTTTCCCTGCCTACATCCAAATCGGAGATAGCCATTTTGTCCGCCTTGAGCCAAGGATTCCAACGATATAAGACACTTGATCCTGGGACAAGCGGTCTAAGAGTTATGAGCGATTTTGAACTTTTGGTTGCTGTAGCGCCACCTATGGGCCAATCGGGGTCATACTCTGATAGGTTGTCCCCAAATTGAGGCCTACCATCTGGCCAGGTTTCAAGTCTCTAGGCCTTACGGTTTGTCCTGCACAATGCGTTTTACGAATCCTTACAATTACAATAGGGTTTCAGCATTTCATGCTTGAACCCCTAATAAGAATGAAGGCTTTTTGCCAGTTATAGCGCCACCTATGGTCCGATCTCCATGAAACTCTGCATGCTTCCTCACCATGTTCGGACACATATGCTCATCAATTTTGGTGAAGTTCTGAGTTTTCATTTGGGATTTATAGGCTTTTTAGTGTATTTTGCCACGCCCCTTTTCTAAATGACCCTGTTACAGCCACCCACATGCCAAAGTTCAACTTTTTTTCGATAATTATTGATCTAGAGAGTCCAGAGAATTGTCCTAGACTGGTTTGGTTCCGATCGGGCGAAAAACCAGGGACTAGTTCGCAAAAGTAGGTTTTGGACAAAATGCGACATAGCAGAAATTTTTCCCTGCCTACATCCAAATCGGAGATAGCCATTTTGTCCGCCTTGAGCCAAGGATTCCAACGATATAAGACACTTGATCCTGGGACAAGCGGTCTAAGAGTTATGAGCGATTTTGAACTTTTGGTTGCTGTAGCGCCACCTATGGGCCAATCGGGGTCATACTCTGATAGGTTGTCCCCAAATTGAGGCCTACCATCTGGCCAGGTTTCAAGTCTCTAGGCCTTACGGTTTGTCCTGCACGATGCGTTTTACGAATCCTTACAATTACAATAGGGTTTCAGCATTTCATGCTCGAACCCCTAATAAGAATGAAGGCTTTTTGCCAGTTATAGCGCCACCTATGGTCCGATCTCCATGAAACTCTGCATGCTTCCTCACCATGTTCGGACACATATGCTCATCAATTTTGGTGAAGTTCTGAGTTTTCATTTGGGATTTATAGGCTTTTTAGTGTATTTTGCCACGCCCCTTTTCTAAATGACCCTGTTACAGCCACCCACATGCCAAAGTTCAACTTTTTTTCGATAATTATTGATCTAGAGAGTCCAGAGAATTGTCCTAGACTGGTTTGGTTCCGATCGGGCGAAAAACCAGGGACTAGTTCGCAAAAGTAGGTTTTGGACAAAATGCGACATAGCAGAAATTTTTCCCTGCCTACATCCAAATCGGAGATAGCCATTTTGTCCGCCTTGAGCCAAGGATTCCAACGATATAAGACACTTGATCCTGGGACAAGCGGTCTAAGAGTTATGAGCGGTTTTGAACTTTTGGTTGCTGTAGCGCCACCTATGGGCCAATCGGGGTCATACTCTGATAGGTTGTCCCCAAATTGAGGCCTACCATCTGGCCAGGTTTCAAGTCTCTAGGCCTTACGGTTTGTCCTGCACGATGCGTTTTACGAATCCTTACAATTACAATAGGGTTTCAGCATTTCATTAGCCTGACGTCGTCATACTCAATTCTAGTCAGAATGTGAGTCTGATACTTTTCCATAGAGATTTGATTATGGGGCGTGTCTCAACCAAACCAGGAAAAAAAAAAAACTCTGCACTCAATTGGATAGACCTACAACCAATCAGAGCAACGGAGTAAATGACGCATGTTCTTCATTCATATTTTCAACCAACAAAATGTCGCGGCTCTCTGTTCCTCTTTTAAAATGAATGCGCTGTCGATATAACAGACGCGATGGCGGAATCTACACATGATGTTTCATAAACAAAGTTCGGGAGGAGCACGTACAAATAATCAATCCAATATAAACTTGTCATCAAACAATACCATGTCTAACGTTACCCTATCTATCAGCATGAGGAAGCATATTCACTCTGTAAACTTACCTAACACTCCTTGACAGTTTTTCAGCATCCCTCCACCACCCCGAATCCTCACTCTTGTCTTGTTCTCTCACAACCAGGAATACGGGGGAGCATGGCTACCGAGCCCACAGCCCTCTCCTCGGACAGCACGTCATATACGCATTTATTCTATCGACTTATTTGTGTGAAATCTTATAAACGCATTTATTCTATCTGACTTATTTGTAAATGTGAACTCGTGAAATCTCAATTCTCCAGCTGCAGTCGTCTTTGTTGTAAACTAATTCAAATCAAGCGCTCTTTGGTGACGTGGACGATTACGTTGCATTGCTCATCTGTCCATCATCGTATAAAGCCCGCCCTGACAATTTGATTGGTCCGAACAATTTTTGTTCGGGCATAATAGCTCCTCAACGGAGCGAGTCCAGACCGAACTTCCCGACCAAAAAATATTGTGGGCGGGGTTCGGGCTGGCACCCAGGCTAGCATTTCATGCTTGAACCCCTAATAAGAATGAAGGCTTTTTGCCAGTTATAGCGCCACCTATGGTCCGATCTCCATGAAACTCTGCATGCTTCCTCACCATGTTCGGACACATATGCTCATCAATTTTGGTGAAGTTCTGAGTTTTCATTTGGGATTTATAGGCTTTTTAGTGTATTTTGCCACGCCCCTTTTCTAAATGACCCTGTTACAGCCACCCACATGCCAAAGTTCAACTTTTTTTCGATAATTATTGATCTAGAGAGTCCAGAGAATTGTCCTAGACTGGTTTGGTTCCGATCGGGCGAAAAACCAGGGACTAGTTCGCAAAAGTAGGTTTTGGACAAAATGCGACATAGCAGAAATTTTTCCCTGCCTACATCCAAATCGGAGATAGCCATTTTGTCCGCCTTGAGCCAAGGATTCCAACGATATAAGACACTTGATCCTGGGACAAGCGGTCTAAGAGTTATGAGCGATTTTGAACTTTTGGTTGCTGTAGCGCCACCTATGGGCCAATCGGGGTCATACTCTGATAGGTTGTCCCCAAATTGAGGCCTACCATCTGGCCAGGTTTCAAGTCTCTAGGCCTTACGGTTTGTCCTGCACGATGCGTTTTACGAATCCTTACAATTACAATAGGGTTTCAGCATTTCATGCTTGAACCCCTAATAAGAATGAAGGCTTTTTGCCAGTTATAGCGCCACCTATGGTCCGATCTCCATGAAACTCTGCATGCTTCCTCACCATGTTCGGACACATATGCTCATCAATTTTGGTGAAGTTCTGAGTTTTCATTTGGGATTTATAGGCTTTTTAGTGTATTTTGCCACGCCCCTTTTCTAAATGACCCTGTTACAGCCACCCACATGCCAAAGTTCAACTTTTTTTCGATAATTATTGATCTAGAGAGTCCAGAGAATTGTCCTAGACTGGTTTGGTTCCGATCGGGCGAAAAACCAGGGACTAGTTCGCAAAAGTAGGTTTTGGACAAAATGCGACATAGCAGAAATTTTTCCCTGCCTACATCCAAATCGGAGATAGCCATTTTGTCCGCCTTGAGCCAAGGATTCCAACGATATAAGACACTTGATCCTGGGACAAGCGGTCTAAGAGTTATGAGCGATTTTGAACTTTTGGTTGCTGTAGCGCCACCTATGGGCCAATCGGGGTCATACTCTGATAGGTTGTCCCCAAATTGAGGCCTACCATCTGGCCAGGTTTCAAGTCTCTAGGCCTTACGGTTTGTCCTGCACGATGCGTTTTACGAATCCTTACAATTACAATAGGGTTTCAGCATTTCATGCTTGAACCCCTAATAAGAATGAAGGCTTTTTGCCAGTTATAGCGCCACCTATGGTCCGATCTCCATGAAACTCTGCATGCTTCCTCACCATGTTCGGACACATATGCTCATCAATTTTGGTGAAGTTCTGAGTTTTCATTTGGGATTTATAGGCTTTTTAGTGTATTTTGCCACGCCCCTTTTCTAAATGACCCTGTTACAGCCACCCACATGCCAAAGTTCAACTTTTTTTCGATAATTATTGATCTAGAGAGTCCAGAGAATTGTCCTAGACTGGTTTGGTTCCGATCGGGCGAAAAACCAGGGACTAGTTCGCAAAAGTAGGTTTTGGACAAAATGCGACATAGCAGAAATTTTTCCCTGCCTACATCCAAATCGGAGATAGCCATTTTGTCCGCCTTGAGCCAAGGATTCCAACGATATAAGACACTTGATCCTGGGACAAGCGGTCTAAGAGTTATGAGCGATTTTGAACTTTTGGTTGCTGTAGCGCCACCTATGGGCCAATCGGGGTCATACTCTGATAGGTTGTCCCCAAATTGAGGCCTACCATCTGGCCAGGTTTCAAGTCTCTAGGCCTTACGGTTTGTCCTGCACGATGCGTTTTACGAATCCTTACAATTACAATAGGGTTTCAGCATTTCATGCTCGAACCCCTAATAAGAATGAAGGCTTTTTGCCAGTTATAGCGCCACCTATGGTCCGATCTCCATGAAACTCTGCATGCTTCCTCACCATGTTCGGACACATATGCTCATCAATTTTGGTGAAGTTCTGAGTTTTCATTTGGGATTTATAGGCTTTTTAGTGTATTTTGCCACGCCCCTTTTCTAAATGACCCTGTTACAGCCACCCACATGCCAAAGTTCAACTTTTTTTCGATAATTATTGATCTAGAGAGTCCAGAGAATTGTCCTAGACTGGTTTGGTTCCGATCGGGCGAAAAACCAGGGACTAGTTCGCAAAAGTAGGTTTTGGACAAAATGCGACATAGCAGAAATTTTTCCCTGCCTACATCCAAATCGGAGATAGCCATTTTGTCCGCCTTGAGCCAAGGATTCCAACGATATAAGACACTTGATCCTGGGACAAGCGGTCTAAGAGTTATGAGCGATTTTGAACTTTTGGTTGCTGTAGCGCCACCTATGGGCCAATCGGGGTCATACTCTGATAGGTTGTCCCCAAATTGAGGCCTACCATCTGGCCAGGTTTCAAGTCTCTAGGCCTTACGGTTTGTCCTGCACGATGCGTTTTACGAATCCTTACAATTACAATAGGGTTTCAGCATTTCATGCTTGAACCCCTAATAAGAATGAAGGCTTTTTGCCAGTTATAGCGCCACCTATGGTCCGATCTCCATGAAACTCTGCATGCTTCCTCACCATGTTCGGACACATATGCTCATCAATTTTGGTGAAGTTCTGAGTTTTCATTTGGGATTTATAGGCTTTTTAGTGTATTTTGCCACGCCCCTTTTCTAAATGACCCTGTTACAGCCACCCACATGCCAAAGTTCAACTTTTTTTCGATAATTATTGATCTAGAGAGTCCAGAGAATTGTCCTAGACTGGTTTGGTTCCGATCGGGCGAAAAACCAGGGACTAGTTCGCAAAAGTAGGTTTTGGACAAAATGCGACATAGCAGAAATTTTTCCCTGCCTACATCCAAATCGGAGATAGCCATTTTGTCCGCCTTGAGCCAAGGATTCCAACGATATAAGACACTTGATCCTGGGACAAGCGGTCTAAGAGTTATGAGCGATTTTGAACTTTTGGTTGCTGTAGCGCCACCTATGGGCCAATCGGGGTCATACTCTGATAGGTTGTCCCCAAATTGAGGCCTACCATCTGGCCAGGTTTCAAGTCTCTAGGCCTTACGGTTTGTCCTGCACGATGCGTTTTACGAATCCTTACAATTACAATAGGGTTTCAGCATTTCATGCTCGAACCCCTAATAAGAATGAAGGCTTTTTGCCAGTTATAGCGCCACCTATGGTCCGATCTCCATGAAACTCTGCATGCTTCCTCACCATGTTCGGACACATATGCTCATCAATTTTGGTGAAGTTCTGAGTTTTCATTTGGGATTTATAGGCTTTTTAGTGTATTTTGCCACGCCCCTTTTCTAAATGACCCTGTTACAGCCACCCACATGCCAAAGTTCAACTTTTTTTCGATAATTATTGATCTAGAGAGTCCAGAGAATTGTCCTAGACTGGTTTGGTTCCGATCGGGCGAAAAACCAGGGACTAGTTCGCAAAAGTAGGTTTTGGACAAAATGCGACATAGCAGAAATTTTTCCCTGCCTACATCCAAATCGGAGATAGCCATTTTGTCCGCCTTGAGCCAAGGATTCCAACGATATAAGACACTTGATCCTGGGACAAGCGGTCTAAGAGTTATGAGCGATTTTGAACTTTTGGTTGCTGTAGCGCCACCTATGGGCCAATCGGGGTCATACTCTGATAGGTTGTCCCCAAATTGAGGCCTACCATCTGGCCAGGTTTCAAGTCTCTAGGCCTTACGGTTTGTCCTGCACGATGCGTTTTACGAATCCTTACAATTACAATAGGGTTTCAGCATTTCATGCTTGAACCCCTAATAAGAATGAAGGCTTTTTGCCAGTTATAGCGCCACCTATGGTCCGATCTCCATGAAACTCTGCATGCTTCCTCACCATGTTCGGACACATATGCTCATCAATTTTGGTGAAGTTCTGAGTTTTCATTTGGGATTTATAGGCTTTTTAGTGTATTTTGCCACGCCCCTTTTCTAAATGACCCTGTTACAGCCACCCACATGCCAAAGTTCAACTTTTTTTCGATAATTATTGATCTAGAGAGTCCAGAGAATTGTCCTAGACTGGTTTGGTTCCGATCGGGCGAAAAACCAGGGACTAGTTCGCAAAAGTAGGTTTTGGACAAAATGCGACATAGCAGAAATTTTTCCCTGCCTACATCCAAATCGGAGATAGCCATTTTGTCCGCCTTGAGCCAAGGATTCCAACGATATAAGACACTTGATCCTGGGACAAGCGGTCTAAGAGTTATGAGCGATTTTGAACTTTTGGTTGCTGTAGCGCCACCTATGGGCCAATCGGGGTCATACTCTGATAGGTTGTCCCCAAATTGAGGCCTACCATCTGGCCAGGTTTCAAGTCTCTAGGCCTTACGGTTTGTCCTGCACGATGCGTTTTACGAATCCTTACAATTACAATAGGGTTTCAGCATTTCATGCTCGAACCCCTAATAAGAATGAAGGCTTTTTGCCAGTTATAGCGCCACCTATGGTCCGATCTCCATGAAACTCTGCATGCTTCCTCACCATGTTCGGACACATATGCTCATCAATTTTGGTGAAGTTCTGAGTTTTCATTTGGGATTTATAGGCTTTTTAGTGTATTTTGCCACGCCCCTTTTCTAAATGACCCTGTTACAGCCACCCACATGCCAAAGTTCAACTTTTTTTCGATAATTATTGATCTAGAGAGTCCAGAGAATTGTCCTAGACTGGTTTGGTTCCGATCGGGCGAAAAACCAGGGACTAGTTCGCAAAAGTAGGTTTTGGACAAAATGCGACATAGCAGAAATTTTTCCCTGCCTACATCCAAATCGGAGATAGCCATTTTGTCCGCCTTGAGCCAAGGATTCCAACGATATAAGACACTTGATCCTGGGACAAGCGGTCTAAGAGTTATGAGCGATTTTGAACTTTTGGTTGCTGTAGCGCCACCTATGGGCCAATCGGGGTCATACTCTGATAGGTTGTCCCCAAATTGAGGCCTACCATCTGGCCAGGTTTCAAGTCTCTAGGCCTTACGGTTTGTCCTGCACGATGCGTTTTACGAATCCTTACAATTACAATAGGGTTTCAGCATTTCATGCTCGAACCCCTAATAAGAATGAAGGCTTTTTGCCAGTTATAGCGCCACCTATGGTCCGATCTCCATGAAACTCTGCATGCTTCCTCACCATGTTCGGACACATATGCTCATCAATTTTGGTGAAGTTCTGAGTTTTCATTTGGGATTTATAGGCTTTTTAGTGTATTTTGCCACGCCCCTTTTCTAAATGACCCTGTTACAGCCACCCACATGCCAAAGTTCAACTTTTTTTCGATAATTATTGATCTAGAGAGTCCAGAGAATTGTCCTAGACTGGTTTGGTTCCGATCGGGCGAAAAACCAGGGACTAGTTCGCAAAAGTAGGTTTTGGACAAAATGCGACATAGCAGAAATTTTTCCCTGCCTACATCCAAATCGGAGATAGCCATTTTGTCCGCCTTGAGCCAAGGATTCCAACGATATAAGACACTTGATCCTGGGACAAGCGGTCTAAGAGTTATGAGCGATTTTGAACTTTTGGTTGCTGTAGCGCCACCTATGGGCCAATCGGGGTCATACTCTGATAGGTTGTCCCCAAATTGAGGCCTACCATCTGGCCAGGTTTCAAGTCTCTAGGCCTTACGGTTTGTCCTGCACGATGCGTTTTACGAATCCTTACAATTACAATAGGGTTTCAGCATTTCATGCTTGAACCCCTAATAAGAATGAAGGCTTTTTGCCAGTTATAGCGCCACCTATGGTCCGATCTCCATGAAACTCTGCATGCTTCCTCACCATGTTCGGACACATATGCTCATCAATTTTGGTGAAGTTCTGAGTTTTCATTTGGGATTTATAGGCTTTTTAGTGTATTTTGCCACGCCCCTTTTCTAAATGACCCTGTTACAGCCACCCACATGCCAAAGTTCAACTTTTTTTCGATAATTATTGATCTAGAGAGTCCAGAGAATTGTCCTAGACTGGTTTGGTTCCGATCGGGCGAAAAACCAGGGACTAGTTCGCAAAAGTAGGTTTTGGACAAAATGCGACATAGCAGAAATTTTTCCCTGCCTACATCCAAATCGGAGATAGCCATTTTGTCCGCCTTGAGCCAAGGATTCCAACGATATAAGACACTTGATCCTGGGACAAGCAGTCTAAGAGTTATGAGCGATTTTGAACTTTTGGTTGCTGTAGCGCCACCTATGGGCCAATCGGGGTCATACTCTGATAGGTTGTCCCCAAATTGAGGCCTACCATCTGGCCAGGTTTCAAGTCTCTAGGCCTTACGGTTTGTCCTGCACGATGCGTTTTACGAATCCTTACAATTACAATAGGGTTTCAGCATTTCATGCTCGAACCCCTAATAAGAATGAAGGCTTTTTGCCAGTTATAGCGCCACCTATGGTCCGATCTCCATGAAACTCTGCATGCTTCCTCACCATGTTCGGACACATATGCTCATCAATTTTGGTGAAGTTCTGAGTTTTCATTTGGGATTTATAGGCTTTTTAGTGTATTTTGCCACGCCCCTTTTCTAAATGACCCTGTTACAGCCACCCACATGCCAAAGTTCAACTTTTTTTCGATAATTATTGATCTAGAGAGTCCAGAGAATTGTCCTAGACTGGTTTGGTTCCGATCGGGCGAAAAACCAGGGACTAGTTCGCAAAAGTAGGTTTTGGACAAAATGCGACATAGCAGAAATTTTTCCCTGCCTACATCCAAATCGGAGATAGCCATTTTGTCCGCCTTGAGCCAAGGATTCCAACGATATAAGACACTTGATCCTGGGACAAGCGGTCTAAGAGTTATGAGCGGTTTTGAACTTTTGGTTGCTGTAGCGCCACCTATGGGCCAATCGGGGTCATACTCTGATAGGTTGTCCCCAAATTGAGGCCTACCATCTGGCCAGGTTTCAAGTCTCTAGGCCTTACGGTTTGTCCTGCACGATGCGTTTTACGAATCCTTACAATTACAATAGGGTTTCAGCATTTCATTAGCCTGACGTCGTCATACTCAATTCTAGTCAGAATGTGAGTCTGATACTTTTCCATAGAGATTTGATTATGGGGCGTGTCTCAACCAAACCAGGAAAAAAAAAAAACTCTGCACTCAATTGGATAGACCTACAACCAATCAGAGCAACGGAGTAAATGACGCATGTTCTTCATTCATATTTTCAACCAACAAAATGTCGCGGCTCTCTGTTCCTCTTTTAAAATGAATGCGCTGTCGATATAACAGACGCGATGGCGGAATCTACACATGATGTTTCATAAACAAAGTTCGGGAGGAGCACGTACAAATAATCAATCCAATATAAACTTGTCATCAAACAATACCATGTCTAACGTTACCCTATCTATCAGCATGAGGAAGCATATTCACTCTGTAAACTTACCTAACACTCCTTGACAGTTTTTCAGCATCCCTCCACCACCCCGAATCCTCACTCTTGTCTTGTTCTCTCACAACCAGGAATACGGGGGAGCATGGCTACCGAGCCCACAGCCCTCTCCTCGGACAGCACGTCATATACGCATTTATTCTATCGACTTATTTGTGTGAAATCTTATAAACGCATTTATTCTATCTGACTTATTTGTAAATGTGAACTCGTGAAATCTCAATTCTCCAGCTGCAGTCGTCTTTGTTGTAAACTAATTCAAATCAAGCGCTCTTTGGTGACGTGGACGATTACGTTGCATTGCTCATCTGTCCATCATCGTATAAAGCCCGCCCTGACAATTTGATTGGTCCGAACAATTTTTGTTCGGGCATAATAGCTCCTCAACGGAGCGAGTCCAGACCGAACTTCCCGACCAAAAAATATTGTGGGCGGGGTTCGGGCTGGCACCCAGGCTAGCATTTCATGCTTGAACCCCTAATAAGAATGAAGGCTTTTTGCCAGTTATAGCGCCACCTATGGTCCGATCTCCATGAAACTCTGCATGCTTCCTCACCATGTTCGGACACATATGCTCATCAATTTTGGTGAAGTTCTGAGTTTTCATTTGGGATTTATAGGCTTTTTAGTGTATTTTGCCACGCCCCTTTTCTAAATGACCCTGTTACAGCCACCCACATGCCAAAGTTCAACTTTTTTTCGATAATTATTGATCTAGAGAGTCCAGAGAATTGTCCTAGACTGGTTTGGTTCCGATCGGGCGAAAAACCAGGGACTAGTTCGCAAAAGTAGGTTTTGGACAAAATGCGACATAGCAGAAATTTTTCCCTGCCTACATCCAAATCGGAGATAGCCATTTTGTCCGCCTTGAGCCAAGGATTCCAACGATATAAGACACTTGATCCTGGGACAAGCGGTCTAAGAGTTATGAGCGATTTTGAACTTTTGGTTGCTGTAGCGCCACCTATGGGCCAATCGGGGTCATACTCTGATAGGTTGTCCCCAAATTGAGGCCTACCATCTGGCCAGGTTTCAAGTCTCTAGGCCTTACGGTTTGTCCTGCACGATGCGTTTTACGAATCCTTACAATTACAATAGGGTTTCAGCATTTCATGCTTGAACCCCTAATAAGAATGAAGGCTTTTTGCCAGTTATAGCGCCACCTATGGTCCGATCTCCATGAAACTCTGCATGCTTCCTCACCATGTTCGGACACATATGCTCATCAATTTTGGTGAAGTTCTGAGTTTTCATTTGGGATTTATAGGCTTTTTAGTGTATTTTGCCACGCCCCTTTTCTAAATGACCCTGTTACAGCCACCCACATGCCAAAGTTCAACTTTTTTTCGATAATTATTGATCTAGAGAGTCCAGAGAATTGTCCTAGACTGGTTTGGTTCCGATCGGGCGAAAAACCAGGGACTAGTTCGCAAAAGTAGGTTTTGGACAAAATGCGACATAGCAGAAATTTTTCCCTGCCTACATCCAAATCGGAGATAGCCATTTTGTCCGCCTTGAGCCAAGGATTCCAACGATATAAGACACTTGATCCTGGGACAAGCGGTCTAAGAGTTATGAGCGATTTTGAACTTTTGGTTGCTGTAGCGCCACCTATGGGCCAATCGGGGTCATACTCTGATAGGTTGTCCCCAAATTGAGGCCTACCATCTGGCCAGGTTTCAAGTCTCTAGGCCTTACGGTTTGTCCTGCACGATGCGTTTTACGAATCCTTACAATTACAATAGGGTTTCAGCATTTCATGCTTGAACCCCTAATAAGAATGAAGGCTTTTTGCCAGTTATAGCGCCACCTATGGTCCGATCTCCATGAAACTCTGCATGCTTCCTCACCATGTTCGGACACATATGCTCATCAATTTTGGTGAAGTTCTGAGTTTTCATTTGGGATTTATAGGCTTTTTAGTGTATTTTGCCACGCCCCTTTTCTAAATGACCCTGTTACAGCCACCCACATGCCAAAGTTCAACTTTTTTTCGATAATTATTGATCTAGAGAGTCCAGAGAATTGTCCTAGACTGGTTTGGTTCCGATCGGGC
Organism: Rutilus rutilus; assembly: GCF_951802725.1. Lineage (NCBI taxonomy): Eukaryota > Metazoa > Chordata > Actinopteri > Cypriniformes > Leuciscidae > Rutilus > Rutilus rutilus. The sequence continues at coordinate 51,776 of NW_028175470.1, read as the reverse complement.
GAAAAACCAGGGACTAGTTCGCAAAAGTAGGTTTTGGACAAAATGCGACATAGCAGAAATTTTTCCCTGCCTACATCCAAATCGGAGATAGCCATTTTGTCCGCCTTGAGCCAAGGATTCCAACGATATAAGACACTTGATCCTGGGACAAGCGGTCTAAGAGTTATGAGCGATTTTGAACTTTTGGTTGCTGTAGCGCCACCTATGGGCCAATCGGGGTCATACTCTGATAGGTTGTCCCCAAATTGAGGCCTACCATCTGGCCAGGTTTCAAGTCTCTAGGCCTTACGGTTTGTCCTGCACGATGCGTTTTACGAATCCTTACAATTACAATAGGGTTTCAGCATTTCATGCTCGAACCCCTAATAAGAATGAAGGCTTTTTGCCAGTTATAGCGCCACCTATGGTCCGATCTCCATGAAACTCTGCATGCTTCCTCACCATGTTCGGACACATATGCTCATCAATTTTGGTGAAGTTCTGAGTTTTCATTTGGGATTTATAGGCTTTTTAGTGTATTTTGCCACGCCCCTTTTCTAAATGACCCTGTTACAGCCACCCACATCCCAAAGTTCAACTTTTTTTCGATAATTATTGATCTAGAGAGTCCAGAGAATTGTCCTAGACTGGTTTGGTTCCGATCGGGCGAAAAACCAGGGACTAGTTCGCAAAAGTAGGTTTTGGACAAAATGCGACATAGCAGAAATTTTTCCCTGCCTACATCCAAATCGGAGATAGCCATTTTGTCCGCCTTGAGCCAAGGATTCCAACGATATAAGACACTTGATCCTGGGACAAGCGGTCTAAGAGTTATGAGCGATTTTGAACTTTTGGTTGCTGTAGCGCCACCTATGGGCCAATCGGGGTCATACTCTGATAGGTTGTCCCCAAATTGAGGCCTACCATCTGGCCAGGTTTCAAGTCTCTAGGCCTTACGGTTTGTCCTGCACGATGCGTTTTACGAATCCTTACAATTACAATAGGGTTTCAGCATTTCATGCTTGAACCCCTAATAAGAATGAAGGCTTTTTGCCAGTTATAGCGCCACCTATGGTCCGATCTCCATGAAACTCTGCATGCTTCCTCACCATGTTCGGACACATATGCTCATCAATTTTGGTGAAGTTCTGAGTTTTCATTTGGGATTTATAGGCTTTTTAGTGTATTTTGCCACGCCCCTTTTCTAAATGACCCTGTTACAGCCACCCACATGCCAAAGTTCAACTTTTTTTCGATAATTATTGATCTAGAGAGTCCAGAGAATTGTCCTAGACTGGTTTGGTTCCGATCGGGCGAAAAACCAGGGACTAGTTCGCAAAAGTAGGTTTTGGACAAAATGCGACATAGCAGAAATTTTTCCCTGCCTACATCCAAATCGGAGATAGCCATTTTGTCCGCCTTGAGCCAAGGATTCCAACGATATAAGACACTTGATCCTGGGACAAGCGGTCTAAGAGTTATGAGCGATTTTGAACTTTTGGTTGCTGTAGCGCCACCTATGGGCCAATCGGGGTCATACTCTGATAGGTTGTCCCCAAATTGAGGCCTACCATCTGGCCAGGTTTCAAGTCTCTAGGCCTTACGGTTTGTCCTGCACGATGCGTTTTACGAATCCTTACAATTACAATAGGGTTTCAGCATTTCATGCTCGAACCCCTAATAAGAATGAAGGCTTTTTGCCAGTTATAGCGCCACCTATGGTCCGATCTCCATGAAACTCTGCATGCTTCCTCACCATGTTCGGACACATATGCTCATCAATTTTGGTGAAGTTCTGAGTTTTCATTTGGGATTTATAGGCTTTTTAGTGTATTTTGCCACGCCCCTTTTCTAAATGACCCTGTTACAGCCACCCACATGCCAAAGTTCAACTTTTTTTCGATAATTATTGATCTAGAGAGTCCAGAGAATTGTCCTAGACTGGTTTGGTTCCGATCGGGCGAAAAACCAGGGACTAGTTCGCAAAAGTAGGTTTTGGACAAAATGCGACATAGCAGAAATTTTTCCCTGCCTACATCCAAATCGGAGATAGCCATTTTGTCCGCCTTGAGCCAAGGATTCCAACGATATAAGACACTTGATCCTGGGACAAGCGGTCTAAGAGTTATGAGCGATTTTGAACTTTTGGTTGCTGTAGCGCCACCTATGGGCCAATCGGGGTCATACTCTGATAGGTTGTCCCCAAATTGAGGCCTACCATCTGGCCAGGTTTCAAGTCTCTAGGCCTTACGGTTTGTCCTGCACGATGCGTTTTACGAATCCTTACAATTACAATAGGGTTTCAGCATTTCATGCTTGAACCCCTAATAAGAATGAAGGCTTTTTGCCAGTTATAGCGCCACCTATGGTCCGATCTCCATGAAACTCTGCATGCTTCCTCACCATGTTCGGACACATATGCTCATCAATTTTGGTGAAGTTCTGAGTTTTCATTTGGGATTTATAGGCTTTTTAGTGTATTTTGCCACGCCCCTTTTCTAAATGACCCTGTTACAGCCACCCACATGCCAAAGTTCAACTTTTTTTCGATAATTATTGATCTAGAGAGTCCAGAGAATTGTCCTAGACTGGTTTGGTTCCGATCGGGCGAAAAACCAGGGACTAGTTCGCAAAAGTAGGTTTTGGACAAAATGCGACATAGCAGAAATTTTTCCCTGCCTACATCCAAATCGGAGATAGCCATTTTGTCCGCCTTGAGCCAAGGATTCCAACGATATAAGACACTTGATCCTGGGACAAGCGGTCTAAGAGTTATGAGCGATTTTGAACTTTTGGTTGCTGTAGCGCCACCTATGGGCCAATCGGGGTCATACTCTGATAGGTTGTCCCCAAATTGAGGCCTACCATCTGGCCAGGTTTCAAGTCTCTAGGCCTTACGGTTTGTCCTGCACGATGCGTTTTACGAATCCTTACAATTACAATAGGGTTTCAGCATTTCATGCTCGAACCCCTAATAAGAATGAAGGCTTTTTGCCAGTTATAGCGCCACCTATGGTCCGATCTCCATGAAACTCTGCATGCTTCCTCACCATGTTCGGACACATATGCTCATCAATTTTGGTGAAGTTCTGAGTTTTCATTTGGGATTTATAGGCTTTTTAGTGTATTTTGCCACGCCCCTTTTCTAAATGACCCTGTTACAGCCACCCACATGCCAAAGTTCAACTTTTTTTCGATAATTATTGATCTAGAGAGTCCAGAGAATTGTCCTAGACTGGTTTGGTTCCGATCGGGCGAAAAACCAGGGACTAGTTCGCAAAAGTAGGTTTTGGACAAAATGCGACATAGCAGAAATTTTTCCCTGCCTACATCCAAATCGGAGATAGCCATTTTGTCCGCCTTGAGCCAAGGATTCCAACGATATAAGACACTTGATCCTGGGACAAGCGGTCTAAGAGTTATGAGCGATTTTGAACTTTTGGTTGCTGTAGCGCCACCTATGGGCCAATCGGGGTCATACTCTGATAGGTTGTCCCCAAATTGAGGCCTACCATCTGGCCAGGTTTCAAGTCTCTAGGCCTTACGGTTTGTCCTGCACGATGCGTTTTACGAATCCTTACAATTACAATAGGGTTTCAGCATTTCATGCTCGAACCCCTAATAAGAATGAAGGCTTTTTGCCAGTTATAGCGCCACCTATGGTCCGATCTCCATGAAACTCTGCATGCTTCCTCACCATGTTCGGACACATATGCTCATCAATTTTGGTGAAGTTCTGAGTTTTCATTTGGGATTTATAGGCTTTTTAGTGTATTTTGCCACGCCCCTTTTCTAAATGACCCTGTTACAGCCACCCACATGCCAAAGTTCAACTTTTTTTCGATAATTATTGATCTAGAGAGTCCAGAGAATTGTCCTAGACTGGTTTGGTTCCGATCGGGCGAAAAACCAGGGACTAGTTCGCAAAAGTAGGTTTTGGACAAAATGCGACATAGCAGAAATTTTTCCCTGCCTACATCCAAATCGGAGATAGCCATTTTGTCCGCCTTGAGCCAAGGATTCCAACGATATAAGACACTTGATCCTGGGACAAGCGGTCTAAGAGTTATGAGCGGTTTTGAACTTTTGGTTGCTGTAGCGCCACCTATGGGCCAATCGGGGTCATACTCTGATAGGTTGTCCCCAAATTGAGGCCTACCATCTGGCCAGGTTTCAAGTCTCTAGGCCTTACGGTTTGTCCTGCACGATGCGTTTTACGAATCCTTACAATTACAATAGGGTTTCAGCATTTCATGCTCGAACCCCTAATAAGAATGAAGGCTTTTTGCCAGTTATAGCGCCACCTATGGTCCGATCTCCATGAAACTCTGCATGCTTCCTCACCATGTTCGGACACATATGCTCATCAATTTTGGTGAAGTTCTGAGTTTTCATTTGGGATTTATAGGCTTTTTAGTGTATTTTGCCACGCCCCTTTTCTAAATGACCCTGTTACAGCCACCCACATGCCAAAGTTCAACTTTTTTTCGATAATTATTGATCTAGAGAGTCCAGAGAATTGTCCTAGACTGGTTTGGTTCCGATCGGGCGAAAAACCAGGGACTAGTTCGCAAAAGTAGGTTTTGGACAAAATGCGACATAGCAGAAATTTTTCCCTGCCTACATCCAAATCGGAGATAGCCATTTTGTCCGCCTTGAGCCAAGGATTCCAACGATATAAGACACTTGATCCTGGGACAAGCGGTCTAAGAGTTATGAGCGATTTTGAACTTTTGGTTGCTGTAGCGCCACCTATGGGCCAATCGGGGTCATACTCTGATAGGTTGTCCCCAAATTGAGGCCTACCATCTGGCCAGGTTTCAAGTCTCTAGGCCTTACGGTTTGTCCTGCACGATGCGTTTTACGAATCCTTACAATTACAATAGGGTTTCAGCATTTCATGCTCGAACCCCTAATAAGAATGAAGGCTTTTTGCCAGTTATAGCGCCACCTATGGTCCGATCTCCATGAAACTCTGCATGCTTCCTCACCATGTTCGGACACATATGCTCATCAATTTTGGTGAAGTTCTGAGTTTTCATTTGGGATTTATAGGCTTTTTAGTGTATTTTGCCACGCCCCTTTTCTAAATGACCCTGTTACAGCCACCCACATGCCAAAGTTCAACTTTTTTTCGATAATTATTGATCTAGAGAGTCCAGAGAATTGTCCTAGACTGGTTTGGTTCCGATCGGGCGAAAAACCAGGGACTAGTTCGCAAAAGTAGGTTTTGGACAAAATGCGACATAGCAGAAATTTTTCCCTGCCTACATCCAAATCGGAGATAGCCATTTTGTCCGCCTTGAGCCAAGGATTCCAACGATATAAGACACTTGATCCTGGGACAAGCGGTCTAAGAGTTATGAGCGGTTTTGAACTTTTGGTTGCTGTAGCGCCACCTATGGGCCAATCGGGGTCATACTCTGATAGGTTGTCCCCAAATTGAGGCCTACCATCTGGCCAGGTTTCAAGTCTCTAGGCCTTACGGTTTGTCCTGCACGATGCGTTTTACGAATCCTTACAATTACAATAGGGTTTCAGCATTTCATGCTCGAACCCCTAATAAGAATGAAGGCTTTTTGCCAGTTATAGCGCCACCTATGGTCCGATCTCCATGAAACTCTGCATGCTTCCTCACCATGTTCGGACACATATGCTCATCAATTTTGGTGAAGTTCTGAGTTTTCATTTGGGATTTATAGGCTTTTTAGTGTATTTTGCCACGCCCCTTTTCTAAATGACCCTGTTACAGCCACCCACATGCCAAAGTTCAACTTTTTTTCGATAATTATTGATCTAGAGAGTCCAGAGAATTGTCCTAGACTGGTTTGGTTCCGATCGGGCGAAAAACCAGGGACTAGTTCGCAAAAGTAGGTTTTGGACAAAATGCGACATAGCAGAAATTTTTCCCTGCCTACATCCAAATCGGAGATAGCCATTTTGTCCGCCTTGAGCCAAGGATTCCAACGATATAAGACACTTGATCCTGGGACAAGCGGTCTAAGAGTTATGAGCGATTTTGAACTTTTGGTTGCTGTAGCGCCACCTATGGGCCAATCGGGGTCATACTCTGATAGGTTGTCCCCAAATTGAGGCCTACCATCTGGCCAGGTTTCAAGTCTCTAGGCCTTACGGTTTGTCCTGCACGATGCGTTTTACGAATCCTTACAATTACAATAGGGTTTCAGCATTTCATGCTTGAACCCCTAATAAGAATGAAGGCTTTTTGCCAGTTATAGCGCCACCTATGGTCCGATCTCCATGAAACTCTGCATGCTTCCTCACCATGTTCGGACACATATGCTCATCAATTTTGGTGAAGTTCTGAGTTTTCATTTGGGATTTATAGGCTTTTTAGTGTATTTTGCCACGCCCCTTTTCTAAATGACCCTGTTACAGCCACCCACATGCCAAAGTTCAACTTTTTTTCGATAATTATTGATCTAGAGAGTCCAGAGAATTGTCCTAGACTGGTTTGGTTCCGATCGGGCGAAAAACCAGGGACTAGTTCGCAAAAGTAGGTTTTGGACAAAATGCGACATAGCAGAAATTTTTCCCTGCCTACATCCAAATCGGAGATAGCCATTTTGTCCGCCTTGAGCCAAGGATTCCAACGATATAAGACACTTGATCCTGGGACAAGCGGTCTAAGAGTTATGAGCGATTTTGAACTTTTGGTTGCTGTAGCGCCACCTATGGGCCAATCGGGGTCATACTCTGATAGGTTGTCCCCAAATTGAGGCCTACCATCTGGCCAGGTTTCAAGTCTCTAGGCCTTACGGTTTGTCCTGCACGATGCGTTTTACGAATCCTTACAATTACAATAGGGTTTCAGCATTTCATGCTTGAACCCCTAATAAGAATGAAGGCTTTTTGCCAGTTATAGCGCCACCTATGGTCCGATCTCCATGAAACTCTGCATGCTTCCTCACCATGTTCGGACACATATGCTCATCAATTTTGGTGAAGTTCTGAGTTTTCATTTGGGATTTATAGGCTTTTTAGTGTATTTTGCCACGCCCCTTTTCTAAATGACCCTGTTACAGCCACCCACATGCCAAAGTTCAACTTTTTTTCGATAATTATTGATCTAGAGAGTCCAGAGAATTGTCCTAGACTGGTTTGGTTCCGATCGGGCGAAAAACCAGGGACTAGTTCGCAAAAGTAGGTTTTGGACAAAATGCGACATAGCAGAAATTTTTCCCTGCCTACATCCAAATCGGAGATAGCCATTTTGTCCGCCTTGAGCCAAGGATTCCAACGATATAAGACACTTGATCCTGGGACAAGCGGTCTAAGAGTTATGAGCGATTTTGAACTTTTGGTTGCTGTAGCGCCACCTATGGGCCAATCGGGGTCATACTCTGATAGGTTGTCCCCAAATTGAGGCCTACCATCTGGCCAGGTTTCAAGTCTCTAGGCCTTACGGTTTGTCCTGCACGATGCGTTTTACGAATCCTTACAATTACAATAGGGTTTCAGCATTTCATGCTCGAACCCCTAATAAGAATGAAGGCTTTTTGCCAGTTATAGCGCCACCTATGGTCCGATCTCCATGAAACTCTGCATGCTTCCTCACCATGTTCGGACACATATGCTCATCAATTTTGGTGAAGTTCTGAGTTTTCATTTGGGATTTATAGGCTTTTTAGTGTATTTTGCCACGCCCCTTTTCTAAATGACCCTGTTACAGCCACCCACATGCCAAAGTTCAACTTTTTTTCGATAATTATTGATCTAGAGAGTCCAGAGAATTGTCCTAGACTGGTTTGGTTCCGATCGGGCGAAAAACCAGGGACTAGTTCGCAAAAGTAGGTTTTGGACAAAATGCGACATAGCAGAAATTTTTCCCTGCCTACATCCAAATCGGAGATAGCCATTTTGTCCGCCTTGAGCCAAGGATTCCAACGATATAAGACACTTGATCCTGGGACAAGCGGTCTAAGAGTTATGAGCGGTTTTGAACTTTTGGTTGCTGTAGCGCCACCTATGGGCCAATCGGGGTCATACTCTGATAGGTTGTCCCCAAATTGAGGCCTACCATCTGGCCAGGTTTCAAGTCTCTAGGCCTTACGGTTTGTCCTGCACGATGCGTTTTACGAATCCTTACAATTACAATAGGGTTTCAGCATTTCATGCTTGAACCCCTAATAAGAATGAAGGCTTTTTGCCAGTTATAGCGCCACCTATGGTCCGATCTCCATGAAACTCTGCATGCTTCCTCACCATGTTCGGACACATATGCTCATCAATTTTGGTGAAGTTCTGAGTTTTCATTTGGGATTTATAGGCTTTTTAGTGTATTTTGCCACGCCCCTTTTCTAAATGACCCTGTTACAGCCACCCACATGCCAAAGTTCAACTTTTTTTCGATAATTATTGATCTAGAGAGTCCAGAGAATTGTCCTAGACTGGTTTGGTTCCGATCGGGCGAAAAACCAGGGACTAGTTCGCAAAAGTAGGTTTTGGACAAAATGCGACATAGCAGAAATTTTTCCCTGCCTACATCCAAATCGGAGATAGCCATTTTGTCCGCCTTGAGCCAAGGATTCCAACGATATAAGACACTTGATCCTGGGACAAGCGGTCTAAGAGTTATGAGCGATTTTGAACTTTTGGTTGCTGTAGCGCCACCTATGGGCCAATCGGGGTCATACTCTGATAGGTTGTCCCCAAGTTGAGGCCTACCATCTGGCCAGGTTTCAAGTCTCTAGGCCTTACGGTTTGTCCTGCACGATGCGTTTTACGAATCCTTACAATTACAATAGGGTTTCAGCATTTCATGCTTGAACCCCTAATAAGAATGAAGGCTTTTTGCCAGTTATAGCGCCACCTATGGTCCGATCTCCATGAAACTCTGCATGCTTCCTCACCATGTTCGGACACATATGCTCATCAATTTTGGTGAAGTTCTGAGTTTTCATTTGGGATTTATAGGCTTTTTAGTGTATTTTGCCACGCCCCTTTTCTAAATGACCCTGTTACAGCCACCCACATGCCAAAGTTCAACTTTTTTTCGATAATTATTGATCTAGAGAGTCCAGAGAATTGTCCTAGACTGGTTTGGTTCCGATCGGGCGAAAAACCAGGGACTAGTTCGCAAAAGTAGGTTTTGGACAAAATGCGACATAGCAGAAATTTTTCCCTGCCTACATCCAAATCGGAGATAGCCATTTTGTCCGCCTTGAGCCAAGGATTCCAACGATATAAGACACTTGATCCTGGGACAAGCGGTCTAAGAGTTATGAGCGATTTTGAACTTTTGGTTGCTGTAGCGCCACCTATGGGCCAATCGGGGTCATACTCTGATAGGTTGTCCCCAAATTGAGGCCTACCATCTGGCCAGGTTTCAAGTCTCTAGGCCTTACGGTTTGTCCTGCACGATGCGTTTTACGAATCCTTACAATTACAATAGGGTTTCAGCATTTCATGCTTGAACCCCTAATAAGAATGAAGGCTTTTTGCCAGTTATAGCGCCACCTATGGTCCGATCTCCATGAAACTCTGCATGCTTCCTCACCATGTTCGGACACATATGCTCATCAATTTTGGTGAAGTTCTGAGTTTTCATTTGGGATTTATAGGCTTTTTAGTGTATTTTGCCACGCCCCTTTTCTAAATGACCCTGTTACAGCCACCCACATGCCAAAGTTCAACTTTTTTTCGATAATTATTGATCTAGAGAGTCCAGAGAATTGTCCTAGACTGGTTTGGTTCCGATCGGGCGAAAAACCAGGGACTAGTTCGCAAAAGTAGGTTTTGGACAAAATGCGACATAGCAGAAATTTTTCCCTGCCTACATCCAAATCGGAGATAGCCATTTTGTCCGCCTTGAGCCAAGGATTCCAACGATATAAGACACTTGATCCTGGGACAAGCGGTCTAAGAGTTATGAGCGATTTTGAACTTTTGGTTGCTGTAGCGCCACCTATGGGCCAATCGGGGTCATACTCTGATAGGTTGTCCCCAAATTGAGGCCTACCATCTGGCCAGGTTTCAAGTCTCTAGGCCTTACGGTTTGTCCTGCACGATGCGTTTTACGAATCCTTACAATTACAATAGGGTTTCAGCATTTCATGCTTGAACCCCTAATAAGAATGAAGGCTTTTTGCCAGTTATAGCGCCACCTATGGTCCGATCTCCATGAAACTCTGCATGCTTCCTCACCATGTTCGGACACATATGCTCATCAATTTTGGTGAAGTTCTGAGTTTTCATTTGGGATTTATAGGCTTTTTAGTGTATTTTGCCACGCCCCTTTTCTAAATGACCCTGTTACAGCCACCCACATGCCAAAGTTCAACTTTTTTTCGATAATTATTGATCTAGAGAGTCCAGAGAATTGTCCTAGACTGGTTTGGTTCCGATCGGGCGAAAAACCAGGGACTAGTTCGCAAAAGTAGGTTTTGGACAAAATGCGACATAGCAGAAATTTTTCCCTGCCTACATCCAAATCGGAGATAGCCATTTTGTCCGCCTTGAGCCAAGGATTCCAACGATATAAGACACTTGATCCTGGGACAAGCGGTCTAAGAGTTATGAGCGATTTTGAACTTTTGGTTGCTGTAGCGCCACCTATGGGCCAATCGGGGTCATACTCTGATAGGTTGTCCCCAAATTGAGGCCTACCATCTGGCCAGGTTTCAAGTCTCTAGGCCTTACGGTTTGTCCTGCACGATGCGTTTTACGAATCCTTACAATTACAATAGGGTTTCAGCATTTCATGCTCGAACCCCTAATAAGAATGAAGGCTTTTTGCCAGTTATAGCGCCACCTATGGTCCGATCTCCATGAAACTCTGCATGCTTCCTCACCATGTTCGGACACATATGCTCATCAATTTTGGTGAAGTTCTGAGTTTTCATTTGGGATTTATAGGCTTTTTAGTGTATTTTGCCACGCCCCTTTTCTAAATGACCCTGTTACAGCCACCCACATGCCAAAGTTCAACTTTTTTTCGATAATTATTGATCTAGAGAGTCCAGAGAATTGTCCTAGACTGGTTTGGTTCCGATCGGGCGAAAAACCAGGGACTAGTTCGCAAAAGTAGGTTTTGGACAAAATGCGACATAGCAGAAATTTTTCCCTGCCTACATCCAAATCGGAGATAGCCATTTTGTCCGCCTTGAGCCAAGGATTCCAACGATATAAGACACTTGATCCTGGGACAAGCGGTCTAAGAGTTATGAGCGATTTTGAACTTTTGGTTGCTGTAGCGCCACCTATGGGCCAATCGGGGTCATACTCTGATAGGTTGTCCCCAAATTGAGGCCTACCATCTGGCCAGGTTTCAAGTCTCTAGGCCTTACGGTTTGTCCTGCACGATGCGTTTTACGAATCCTTACAATTACAATAGGGTTTCAGCATTTCATGCTTGAACCCCTAATAAGAATGAAGGCTTTTTGCCAGTTATAGCGCCACCTATGGTCCGATCTCCATGAAACTCTGCATGCTTCCTCACCATGTTCGGACACATATGCTCATCAATTTTGGTGAAGTTCTGAGTTTTCATTTGGGATTTATAGGCTTTTTAGTGTATTTTGCCACGCCCCTTTTCTAAATGACCCTGTTACAGCCACCCACATGCCAAAGTTCAACTTTTTTTCGATAATTATTGATCTAGAGAGTCCAGAGAATTGTCCTAGACTGGTTTGGTTCCGATCGGGCGAAAAACCAGGGACTAGTTCGCAAAAGTAGGTTTTGGACAAAATGCGACATAGCAGAAATTTTTCCCTGCCTACATCCAAATCGGAGATAGCCATTTTGTCCGCCTTGAGCCAAGGATTCCAACGATATAAGACACTTGATCCTGGGACAAGCGGTCTAAGAGTTATGAGCGATTTTGAACTTTTGGTTGCTGTAGCGCCACCTATGGGCCAATCGGGGTCATACTCTGATAGGTTGTCCCCAAATTGAGGCCTACCATCTGGCCAGGTTTCAAGTCTCTAGGCCTTATGGTTTGTCCTGCACGATGCGTTTTACGAATCCTTACAATTACAATAGGGTTTCAGCATTTCATGCTCGAACCCCTAATAAGAATGAAGGCTTTTTGCCAGTTATAGCGCCACCTATGGTCCGATCTCCATGAAACTCTGCATGCTTCCTCACCATGTTCGGACACATATGCTCATCAATTTTGGTGAAGTTCTGAGTTTTCATTTGGGATTTATAGGCTTTTTAGTGTATTTTGCCACGCCCCTTTTCTAAATGACCCTGTTACAGCCACCCACATGCCAAAGTTCAACTTTTTTTCGATAATTATTGATCTAGAGAGTCCAGAGAATTGTCCTAGACTGGTTTGGTTCCGATCGGGCGAAAAACCAGGGACTAGTTCGCAAAAGTAGGTTTTGGACAAAATGCGACATAGCAGAAATTTTTCCCTGCCTACATCCAAATCGGAGATAGCCATTTTGTCCGCCTTGAGCCAAGGATTCCAACGATATAAGACACTTGATCCTGGGACAAGCGGTCTAAGAGTTATGAGCGGTTTTGAACTTTTGGTTGCTGTAGCGCCACCTATGGGCCAATCGGGGTCATACTCTGATAGGTTGTCCCCAAATTGAGGCCTACCATCTGGCCAGGTTTCAAGTCTCTAGGCCTTACGGTTTGTCCTGCACGATGCGTTTTACGAATCCTTACAATTACAATAGGGTTTCAGCATTTCATGCTTGAACCCCTAATAAGAATGAAGGCTTTTTGCCAGTTATAGCGCCACCTATGGTCCGATCTCCATGAAACTCTGCATGCTTCCTCACCATGTTCGGACACATATGCTCATCAATTTTGGTGAAGTTCTGAGTTTTCATTTGGGATTTATAGGCTTTTTAGTGTATTTTGCCACGCCCCTTTTCTAAATGACCCTGTTACAGCCACCCACATGCCAAAGTTCAACTTTTTTTCGATAATTATTGATCTAGAGAGTCCAGAGAATTGTCCTAGACTGGTTTGGTTCCGATCGGGCGAAAAACCAGGGACTAGTTCGCAAAAGTAGGTTTTGGACAAAATGCGACATAGCAGAAATTTTTCCCTGCCTACATCCAAATCGGAGATAGCCATTTTGTCCGCCTTGAGCCAAGGATTCCAACGATATAAGACACTTGATCCTGGGACAAGCGGTCTAAGAGTTATGAGCGATTTTGAACTTTTGGTTGCTGTAGCGCCACCTATGGGCCAATCGGGGTCATACTCTGATAGGTTGTCCCCAAATTGAGGCCTACCATCTGGCCAGGTTTCAAGTCTCTAGGCCTTACGGTTTGTCCTGCACGATGCGTTTTACGAATCCTTACAATTACAATAGGGTTTCAGCATTTCATGCTTGAACCCCTAATAAGAATGAAGGCTTTTTGCCAGTTATAGCGCCACCTATGGTCCGATCTCCATGAAACTCTGCATGCTTCCTCACCATGTTCGGACACATATGCTCATCAATTTTGGTGAAGTTCTGAGTTTTCATTTGGGATTTATAGGCTTTTTAGTGTATTTTGCCACGCCCCTTTTCTAAATGACCCTGTTACAGCCACCCACATGCCAAAGTTCAACTTTTTTTCGATAATTATTGATCTAGAGAGTCCAGAGAATTGTCCTAGACTGGTTTGGTTCCGATCGGGCGAAAAACCAGGGACTAGTTCGCAAAAGTAGGTTTTGGACAAAATGCGACATAGCAGAAATTTTTCCCTGCCTACATCCAAATCGGAGATAGCCATTTTGTCCGCCTTGAGCCAAGGATTCCAACGATATAAGACACTTGATCCTGGGACAAGCGGTCTAAGAGTTATGAGCGATTTTGAACTTTTGGTTGCTGTAGCGCCACCTATGGGCCAATCGGGGTCATACTCTGATAGGTTGTCCCCAAATTGAGGCCTACCATCTGGCCAGGTTTCAAGTCTCTAGGCCTTACGGTTTGTCCTGCACGATGCGTTTTACGAATCCTTACAATTACAATAGGGTTTCAGCATTTCATGCTTGAACCCCTAATAAGAATGAAGGCTTTTTGCCAGTTATAGCGCCACCTATGGTCCGATCTCCATGAAACTCTGCATGCTTCCTCACCATGTTCGGACACATATGCTCATCAATTTTGGTGAAGTTCTGAGTTTTCATTTGGGATTTATAGGCTTTTTAGTGTATTTTGCCACGCCCCTTTTCTAAATGACCCTGTTACAGCCACCCACATGCCAAAGTTCAACTTTTTTTCGATAATTATTGATCTAGAGAGTCCAGAGAATTGTCCTAGACTGGTTTGGTTCCGATCGGGCGAAAAACCAGGGACTAGTTCGCAAAAGTAGGTTTTGGACAAAATGCGACATAGCAGAAATTTTTCCCTGCCTACATCCAAATCGGAGATAGCCATTTTGTCCGCCTTGAGCCAAGGATTCCAACGATATAAGACACTTGATCCTGGGACAAGCGGTCTAAGAGTTATGAGCGATTTTGAACTTTTGGTTGCTGTAGCGCCACCTATGGGCCAATCGGGGTCATACTCTGATAGGTTGTCCCCAAATTGAGGCCTACCATCTGGCCAGGTTTCAAGTCTCTAGGCCTTACGGTTTGTCCTGCATGATGCGTTTTACGAATCCTTACAATTACAATAGGGTTTCAGCATTTCATGCTTGAACCCCTAATAAGAATGAAGGCTTTTTGCCAGTTATAGCGCCACCTATGGTCCGATCTCCATGAAACTCTGCATGCTTCCTCACCATGTTCGGACACATATGCTCATCAATTTTGGTGAAGTTCTGAGTTTTCATTTGGGATTTATAGGCTTTTTAGTGTATTTTGCCACGCCCCTTTTCTAAATGACCCTGTTACAGCCACCCACATGCCAAAGTTCAACTTTTTTTCGATAATTATTGATCTAGAGAGTCCAGAGAATTGTCCTAGACTGGTTTGGTTCCGATCGGGCGAAAAACCAGGGACTAGTTCGCAAAAGTAGGTTTTGGACAAAATGCGACATAGCAGAAATTTTTCCCTGCCTACATCCAAATCGGAGATAGCCATTTTGTCCGCCTTGAGCCAAGGATTCCAACGATATAAGACACTTGATCCTGGGACAAGCGGTCTAAGAGTTATGAGCGATTTTGAACTTTTGGTTGCTGTAGCGCCACCTATGGGCCAATCGGGGTCATACTCTGATAGGTTGTCCCCAAATTGAGGCCTACCATCTGGCCAGGTTTCAAGTCTCTAGGCCTTACGGTTTGTCCTGCACGATGCGTTTTACGAATCCTTACAATTACAATAGGGTTTCAGCATTTCATGCTCGAACCCCTAATAAGAATGAAGGCTTTTTGCCAGTTATAGCGCCACCTATGGTCCGATCTCCATGAAACTCTGCATGCTTCCTCACCATGTTCGGACACATATGCTCATCAATTTTGGTGAAGTTCTGAGTTTTCATTTGGGATTTATAGGCTTTTTAGTGTATTTTGCCACGCCCCTTTTCTAAATGACCCTGTTACAGCCACCCACATGCCAAAGTTCAACTTTTTTTCGATAATTATTGATCTAGAGAGTCCAGAGAATTGTCCTAGACTGGTTTGGTTCCGATCGGGCGAAAAACCAGGGACTAGTTCGCAAAAGTAGGTTTTGGACAAAATGCGACATAGCAGAAATTTTTCCCTGCCTACATCCAAATCGGAGATAGCCATTTTGTCCGCCTTGAGCCAAGGATTCCAACGATATAAGACACTTGATCCTGGGACAAGCGGTCTAAGAGTTATGAGTGGTTTTGAACTTTTGGTTGCTGTAGCGCCACCTATGGGCCAATCGGGGTCATACTCTGATAGGTTGTCCCCAAATTGAGGCCTACCATCTGGCCAGGTTTCAAGTCTCTAGGCCTTACGGTTTGTCCTGCACGATGCGTTTTACGAATCCTTACAATTACAATAGGGTTTCAGCATTTCATGCTTGAACCCCTAATAAGAATGAAGGCTTTTTGCCAGTTATAGCGCCACCTATGGTCCGATCTCCATGAAACTCTGCATGCTTCCTCACCATGTTCGGACACATATGCTCATCAATTTTGGTGAAGTTCTGAGTTTTCATTTGGGATTTATAGGCTTTTTAGTGTATTTTGCCACGCCCCTTTTCTAAATGACCCTGTTACAGCCACCCACATGCCAAAGTTCAACTTTTTTTCGATAATTATTGATCTAGAGAGTCCAGAGAATTGTCCTAGACTGGTTTGGTTCCGATCGGGCGAAAAACCAGGGACTAGTTCGCAAAAGTAGGTTTTGGACAAAATGCGACATAGCAGAAATTTTTCCCTGCCTACATCCAAATCGGAGATAGCCATTTTGTCCGCCTTGAGCCAAGGATTCCAACGATATAAGACACTTGATCCTGGGACAAGCGGTCTAAGAGTTATGAGCGGTTTTGAACTTTTGGTTGCTGTAGCGCCACCTATGGGCCAATCGGGGTCATACTCTGATAGGTTGTCCCCAAATTGAGGCCTACCATCTGGCCAGGTTTCAAGTCTCTAGGCCTTACGGTTTGTCCTGCACGATGCGTTTTACGAATCCTTACAATTACAATAGGGTTTCAGCATTTCATGCTTGAACCCCTAATAAGAATGAAGGCTTTTTGCCAGTTATAGCGCCACCTATGGTCCGATCTCCATGAAACTCTGCATGCTTCCTCACCATGTTCGGACACATATGCTCATCAATTTTGGTGAAGTTCTGAGTTTTCATTTGGGATTTATAGGCTTTTTAGTGTATTTTGCCACGCCCCTTTTCTAAATGACCCTGTTACAGCCACCCACATGCCAAAGTTCAACTTTTTTTCGATAATTATTGATCTAGAGAGTCCAGAGAATTGTCCTAGACTGGTTTGGTTCCGATCGGGCGAAAAACCAGGGACTAGTTCGCAAAAGTAGGTTTTGGACAAAATGCGACATAGCAGAAATTTTTCCCTGCCTACATCCAAATCGGAGATAGCCATTTTGTCCGCCTTGAGCCAAGGATTCCAACGATATAAGACAATTGATCCTGGGACAAGCGGTCTAAGAGTTATGAGCGATTTTGAACTTTTGGTTGCTGTAGCGCCACCTATGGGCCAATCGGGGTCATACTCTGATAGGTTGTCCCCAAGTTGAGGCCTACCATCTGGCCAGGTTTCAAGTCTCTAGGCCTTACGGTTTGTCCTGCACGATGCGTTTTACGAATCCTTACAATTACAATAGGGTTTCAGCATTTCATGCTTGAACCCCTAATAAGAATGAAGGCTTTTTGCCAGTTATAGCGCCACCTATGGTCCGATCTCCATGAAACTCTGCATGCTTCCTCACCATGTTCGGACACATATGCTCATCAATTTTGGTGAAGTTCTGAGTTTTCATTTGGGATTTATAGGCTTTTTAGTGTATTTTGCCACGCCCCTTTTCTAAATGACCCTGTTACAGCCACCCACATGCCAAAGTTCAACTTTTTTTCGATAATTATTGATCTAGAGAGTCCAGAGAATTGTCCTAGACTGGTTTGGTTCCGATCGGGCGAAAAACCAGGGACTAGTTCGCAAAAGTAGGTTTTGGACAAAATGCGACATAGCAGAAATTTTTCCCTGCCTACATCCAAATCGGAGATAGCCATTTTGTCCGCCTTGAGCCAAGGATTCCAACGATATAAGACACTTGATCCTGGGACAAGCGGTCTAAGAGTTATGAGCGATTTTGAACTTTTGGTTGCTGTAGCGCCACCTATGGGCCAATCGGGGTCATACTCTGATAGGTTGTCCCCAAATTGAGGCCTACCATCTGGCCAGGTTTCAAGTCTCTAGGCCTTACGGTTTGTCCTGCACGATGCGTTTTACGAATCCTTACAATTACAATAGGGTTTCAGCATTTCATGCTCGAACCCCTAATAAGAATGAAGGCTTTTTGCCAGTTATAGCGCCACCTATGGTCCGATCTCCATGAAACTCTGCATGCTTCCTCACCATGTTCGGACACATATGCTCATCAATTTTGGTGAAGTTCTGAGTTTTCATTTGGGATTTATAGGCTTTTTAGTGTATTTTGCCACGCCCCTTTTCTAAATGACCCTGTTACAGCCACCCACATGCCAAAGTTCAACTTTTTTTCGATAATTATTGATCTAGAGAGTCCAGAGAATTGTCCTAGACTGGTTTGGTTCCGATCGGGCGAAAAACCAGGGACTAGTTCGCAAAAGTAGGTTTTGGACAAAATGCGACATAGCAGAAATTTTTCCCTGCCTACATCCAAATCGGAGATAGCCATTTTGTCCGCCTTGAGCCAAGGATTCCAACGATATAAGACACTTGATCCTGGGACAAGCGGTCTAAGAGTTATGAGCGATTTTGAACTTTTGGTTGCTGTAGCGCCACCTATGGGCCAATCGGGGTCATACTCTGATAGGTTGTCCCCAAATTGAGGCCTACCATCTGGCCAGGTTTCAAGTCTCTAGGCCTTACGGTTTGTCCTGCACGATGCGTTTTACGAATCCTTACAATTACAATAGGGTTTCAGCATTTCATGCTTGAACCCCTAATAAGAATGAAGGCTTTTTGCCAGTTATAGCGCCACCTATGGTCCGATCTCCATGAAACTCTGCATGCTTCCTCACCATGTTCGGACACATATGCTCATCAATTTTGGTGAAGTTCTGAGTTTTCATTTGGGATTTATAGGCTTTTTAGTGTATTTTGCCACGCCCCTTTTCTAAATGACCCTGTTACAGCCACCCACATGCCAAAGTTCAACTTTTTTTCGATAATTATTGATCTAGAGAGTCCAGAGAATTGTCCTAGACTGGTTTGGTTCCGATCGGGCGAAAAACCAGGGACTAGTTCGCAAAAGTAGGTTTTGGACAAAATGCGACATAGCAGAAATTTTTCCCTGCCTACATCCAAATCGGAGATAGCCATTTTGTCCGCCTTGAGCCAAGGATTCCAACGATATAAGACACTTGATCCTGGGACAAGCGGTCTAAGAGTTATGAGCGATTTTGAACTTTTGGTTGCTGTAGCCCACCTATGGGCCAATCGGGGTCATACTCTGATAGGTTGTCCCCAAATTGAGGCCTACCATCTGGCCAGGTTTCAAGTCTCTAGGCCTTACGGTTTGTCCTGCACGATGCGTTTTACGAATCCTTACAATTACAATAGGGTTTCAGCATTTCATGCTCGAACCCCTAATAAGAATGAAGGCTTTTTGCCAGTTATAGCGCCACCTATGGTCCGATCTCCATGAAACTCTGCATGCTTCCTCACCATGTTCGGACACATATGCTCATCAATTTTGGTGAAGTTCTGAGTTTTCATTTGGGATTTATAGGCTTTTTAGTGTATTTTGCCACGCCCCTTTTCTAAATGACCCTGTTACAGCCACCCACATGCCAAAGTTCAACTTTTTTTCGATAATTATTGATCTAGAGAGTCCAGAGAATTGTCCTAGACTGGTTTGGTTCCGATCGGGCGAAAAACCAGGGACTAGTTCGCAAAAGTAGGTTTTGGACAAAATGCGACATAGCAGAAATTTTTCCCTGCCTACATCCAAATCGGAGATAGCCATTTTGTCCGCCTTGAGCCAAGGATTCCAACGATATAAGACACTTGATCCTGGGACAAGCGGTCTAAGAGTTATGAGCGATTTTGAACTTTTGGTTGCTGTAGCGCCACCTATGGGCCAATCGGGGTCATACTCTGATAGGTTGTCCCCAAATTGAGGCCTACCATCTGGCCAGGTTTCAAGTCTCTAGGCCTTACGGTTTGTCCTGCACGATGCGTTTTACGAATCCTTACAATTACAATAGGGTTTCAGCATTTCATGCTTGAACCCCTAATAAGAATGAAGGCTTTTTGCCAGTTATAGCGCCACCTATGGTCCGATCTCCATGAAACTCTGCATGCTTCCTCACCATGTTCGGACACATATGCTCATCAATTTTGGTGAAGTTCTGAGTTTTCATTTGGGATTTATAGGCTTTTTAGTGTATTTTGCCACGCCCCTTTTCTAAATGACCCTGTTACAGCCACCCACATGCCAAAGTTCAACTTTTTTTCGATAATTATTGATCTAGAGAGTCCAGAGAATTGTCCTAGACTGGTTTGGTTCCGATCGGGCGAAAAACCAGGGACTAGTTCGCAAAAGTAGGTTTTGGACAAAATGCGACATAGCAGAAATTTTTCCCTGCCTACATCCAAATCGGAGATAGCCATTTTGTCCGCCTTGAGCCAAGGATTCCAACGATATAAGACACTTGATCCTGGGACAAGCGGTCTAAGAGTTATGAGCGATTTTGAACTTTTGGTTGCTGTAGCGCCACCTATGGGCCAATCGGGGTCATACTCTGATAGGTTGTCCCCAAATTGAGGCCTACCATCTGGCCAGGTTTCAAGTCTCTAGGCCTTACGGTTTGTCCTGCACGATGCGTTTTACGAATCCTTACAATTACAATAGGGTTTCAGCATTTCATGCTTGAACCCCTAATAAGAATGAAGGCTTTTTGCCAGTTATAGCGCCACCTATGGTCCGATCTCCATGAAACTCTGCATGCTTCCTCACCATGTTCGGACACATATGCTCATCAATTTTGGTGAAGTTCTAAGTTTTCATTTGGGATTTATAGGCTTTTTAGTGTATTTTGCCACGCCCCTTTTCTAAATGACCCTGTTACAGCCACCCACATGCCAAAGTTCAACTTTTTTTCGATAATTATTGATCTAGAGAGTCCAGAGAATTGTCCTAGACTGGTTTGGTTCCGATCGGGCGAAAAACCAGGGACTAGTTCGCAAAAGTAGGTTTTGGACAAAATGCGACATAGCAGAAATTTTTCCCTGCCTACATCCAAATCGGAGATAGCCATTTTGTCCGCCTTGAGCCAAGGATTCCAACGATATAAGACACTTGATCCTGGGACAAGCGGTCTAAGAGTTATGAGCGATTTTGAACTTTTGGTTGCTGTAGCGCCACCTATGGGCCAATCGGGGTCATACTCTGATAGGTTGTCCCCAAATTGAGGCCTACCATCTGGCCAGGTTTCAAGTCTCTAGGCCTTACGGTTTGTCCTGCACGATGCGTTTTACGAATCCTTACAATTACAATAGGGTTTCAGCATTTCATGCTTGAACCCCTAATAAGAATGAAGGCTTTTTGCCAGTTATAGCGCCACCTATGGTCCGATCTCCATGAAACTCTGCATGCTTCCTCACCATGTTCGGACACATATGCTCATCAATTTTGGTGAAGTTCTGAGTTTTCATTTGGGATTTATAGGCTTTTTAGTGTATTTTGCCACGCCCCTTTTCTAAATGACCCTGTTACAGCCACCCACATGCCAAAGTTCAACTTTTTTTCGATAATTATTGATCTAGAGAGTCCAGAGAATTGTCCTAGACTGGTTTGGTTCCGATCGGGCGAAAAACCAGGGACTAGTTTGCAAAAGTAGGTTTTGGACAAAATGCGACATAGCAGAAATTTTTCCCTGCCTACATCCAAATCGGAGATAGCCATTTTGTCCGCCTTGAGCCAAGGATTCCAACGATATAAGACACTTGATCCTGGGACAAGCGGTCTAAGAGTTATGAGCGATTTTGAACTTTTGGTTGCTGTAGCGCCACCTATGGGCCAATCGGGGTCATACTCTGATAGGTTGTCCCCAAATTGAGGCCTACCATCTGGCCAGGTTTCAAGTCTCTAGGCCTTACGGTTTGTCCTGCACGATGCGTTTTACGAATCCTTACAATTACAATAGGGTTTCAGCATTTCATGCTCGAACCCCTAATAAGAATGAAGGCTTTTTGCCAGTTATAGCGCCACCTATGGTCCGATCTCCATGAAACTCTGCATGCTTCCTCACCATGTTCGGACACATATGCTCATCAATTTTGGTGAAGTTCTGAGTTTTCATTTGGGATTTATAGGCTTTTTAGTGTATTTTGCCACGCCCCTTTTCTAAATGACCCTGTTACAGCCACCCACATGCCAAAGTTCAACTTTTTTTCGATAATTATTGATCTAGAGAGTCCAGAGAATTGTCCTAGACTGGTTTGGTTCCGATCGGGCGAAAAACCAGGGACTAGTTCGCAAAAGTAGGTTTTGGACAAAATGCGACATAGCAGAAATTTTTCCCTGCCTACATCCAAATCGGAGATAGCCATTTTGTCCGCCTTGAGCCAAGGATTCCAACGATATAAGACACTTGATCCTGGGACAAGCGGTCTAAGAGTTATGAGCGATTTTGAACTTTTGGTTGCTGTAGCGCCACCTATGGGCCAATCGGGGTCATACTCTGATAGGTTGTCCCCAAATTGAGGCCTACCATCTGGCCAGGTTTCAAGTCTCTAGGCCTTACGGTTTGTCCTGCACGATGCGTTTTACGAATCCTTACAATTACAATAGGGTTTCAGCATTTCATGCTTGAACCCCTAATAAGAATGAAGGCTTTTTGCCAGTTATAGCGCCACCTATGGTCCGATCTCCATGAAACTCTGCATGCTTCCTCACCATGTTCGGACACATATGCTCATCAATTTTGGTGAAGTTCTGAGTTTTCATTTGGGATTTATAGGCTTTTTAGTGTATTTTGCCACGCCCCTTTTCTAAATGACCCTGTTACAGCCACCCACATGCCAAAGTTCAACTTTTTTTCGATAATTATTGATCTAGAGAGTCCAGAGAATTGTCCTAGACTGGTTTGGTTCCGATCGGGCGAAAAACCAGGGACTAGTTCGCAAAAGTAGGTTTTGGACAAAATGCGACATAGCAGAAATTTTTCCCTGCCTACATCCAAATCGGAGATAGCCATTTTGTCCGCCTTGAGCCAAGGATTCCAACGATATAAGACACTTGATCCTGGGACAAGCGGTCTAAGAGTTATGAGCGATTTTGAACTTTTGGTTGCTGTAGCGCCACCTATGGGCCAATCGGGGTCATACTCTGATAGGTTGTCCCCAAATTGAGGCCTACCATCTGGCCAGGTTTCAAGTCTCTAGGCCTTACGGTTTGTCCTGCACGATGCGTTTTACGAATCCTTACAATTACAATAGGGTTTCAGCATTTCATGCTTGAACCCCTAATAAGAATGAAGGCTTTTTGCCAGTTATAGCGCCACCTATGGTCCGATCTCCATGAAACTCTGCATGCTTCCTCACCATGTTCGGACACATATGCTCATCAATTTTGGTGAAGTTCTAAGTTTTCATTTGGGATTTATAGGCTTTTTAGTGTATTTTGCCACGCCCCTTTTCTAAATGACCCTGTTACAGCCACCCACATGCCAAAGTTCAACTTTTTTTCGATAATTATTGATCTAGAGAGTCCAGAGAATTGTCCTAGACTGGTTTGGTTCCGATCGGGCGAAAAACCAGGGACTAGTTCGCAAAAGTAGGTTTTGGACAAAATGCGACATAGCAGAAATTTTTCCCTGCCTACATCCAAATCGGAGATAGCCATTTTGTCCGCCTTGAGCCAAGGATTCCAACGATATAAGACACTTGATCCTGGGACAAGCGGTCTAAGAGTTATGAGCGATTTTGAACTTTTGGTTGCTGTAGCGCCACCTATGGGCCAATCGGGGTCATACTCTGATAGGTTGTCCCCAAATTGAGGCCTACCATCTGGCCAGGTTTCAAGTCTCTAGGCCTTACGGTTTGTCCTGCACGATGCGTTTTACGAATCCTTACAATTACAATAGGGTTTCAGCATTTCATGCTTGAACCCCTAATAAGAATGAAGGCTTTTTGCCAGTTATAGCGCCACCTATGGTCCGATCTCCATGAAACTCTGCATGCTTCCTCACCATGTTCGGACACATATGCTCATCAATTTTGGTGAAGTTCTGAGTTTTCATTTGGGATTTATAGGCTTTTTAGTGTATTTTGCCACGCCCCTTTTCTAAATGACCCTGTTACAGCCACCCACATGCCAAAGTTCAACTTTTTTTCGATAATTATTGATCTAGAGAGTCCAGAGAATTGTCCTAGACTGGTTTGGTTCCGATCGGGCGAAAAACCAGGGACTAGTTTGCAAAAGTAGGTTTTGGACAAAATGCGACATAGCAGAAATTTTTCCCTGCCTACATCCAAATCGGAGATAGCCATTTTGTCCGCCTTGAGCCAAGGATTCCAACGATATAAGACACTTGATCCTGGGACAAGCGGTCTAAGAGTTATGAGCGATTTTGAACTTTTGGTTGCTGTAGCGCCACCTATGGGCCAATCGGGGTCATACTCTGATAGGTTGTCCCCAAATTGAGGCCTACCATCTGGCCAGGTTTCAAGTCTCTAGGCCTTACGGTTTGTCCTGCACGATGCGTTTTACGAATCCTTACAATTACAATAGGGTTTCAGCATTTCATGCTCGAACCCCTAATAAGAATGAAGGCTTTTTGCCAGTTATAGCGCCACCTATGGTCCGATCTCCATGAAACTCTGCATGCTTCCTCACCATGTTCGGACACATATGCTCATCAATTTTGGTGAAGTTCTGAGTTTTCATTTGGGATTTATAGGCTTTTTAGTGTATTTTGCCACGCCCCTTTTCTAAATGACCCTGTTACAGCCACCCACATGCCAAAGTTCAACTTTTTTTCGATAATTATTGATCTAGAGAGTCCAGAGAATTGTCCTAGACTGGTTTGGTTCCGATCGGGCGAAAAACCAGGGACTAGTTCGCAAAAGTAGGTTTTGGACAAAATGCGACATAGCAGAAATTTTTCCCTGCCTACATCCAAATCGGAGATAGCCATTTTGTCCGCCTTGAGCCAAGGATTCCAACGATATAAGACACTTGATCCTGGGACAAGCGGTCTAAGAGTTATGAGCGATTTTGAACTTTTGGTTGCTGTAGCGCCACCTATGGGCCAATCGGGGTCATACTCTGATAGGTTGTCCCCAAATTGAGGCCTACCATCTGGCCAGGTTTCAAGTCTCTAGGCCTTACGGTTTGTCCTGCACGATGCGTTTTACGAATCCTTACAATTACAATAGGGTTTCAGCATTTCATGCTTGAACCCCTAATAAGAATGAAGGCTTTTTGCCAGTTATAGCGCCACCTATGGTCCGATCTCCATGAAACTCTGCATGCTTCCTCACCATGTTCGGACACATATGCTCATCAATTTTGGTGAAGTTCTGAGTTTTCATTTGGGATTTATAGGCTTTTTAGTGTATTTTGCCACGCCCCTTTTCTAAATGACCCTGTTACAGCCACCCACATGCCAAAGTTCAACTTTTTTTCGATAATTATTGATCTAGAGAGTCCAGAGAATTGTCCTAGACTGGTTTGGTTCCGATCGGGCGAAAAACCAGGGACTAGTTCGCAAAAGTAGGTTTTGGACAAAATGCGACATAGCAGAAATTTTTCCCTGCCTACATCCAAATCGGAGATAGCCATTTTGTCCGCCTTGAGCCAAGGATTCCAACGATATAAGACACTTGATCCTGGGACAAGCGGTCTAAGAGTTATGAGCGATTTTGAACTTTTGGTTGCTGTAGCGCCACCTATGGGCCAATCGGGGTCATACTCTGATAGGTTGTCCCCAAATTGAGGCCTACCATCTGGCCAGGTTTCAAGTCTCTAGGCCTTACGGTTTGTCCTGCACGATGCGTTTTACGAATCCTTACAATTACAATAGGGTTTCAGCATTTCATGCTCGAACCCCTAATAAGAATGAAGGCTTTTTGCCAGTTATAGCGCCACCTATGGTCCGATCTCCATGAAACTCTGCATGCTTCCTCACCATGTTCGGACACATATGCTCATCAATTTTGGTGAAGTTCTGAGTTTTCATTTGGGATTTATAGGCTTTTTAGTGTATTTTGCCACGCCCCTTTTCTAAATGACCCTGTTACAGCCACCCACATGCCAAAGTTCAACTTTTTTTCGATAATTATTGATCTAGAGAGTCCAGAGAATTGTCCTAGACTGGTTTGGTTCCGATCGGGCGAAAAACCAGGGACTAGTTCGCAAAAGTAGGTTTTGGACAAAATGCGACATAGCAGAAATTTTTCCCTGCCTACATCCAAATCGGAGATAGCCATTTTGTCCGCCTTGAGCCAAGGATTCCAACGATATAAGACACTTGATCCTGGGACAAGCGGTCTAAGAGTTATGAGTGGTTTTGAACTTTTGGTTGCTGTAGCGCCACCTATGGGCCAATCGGGGTCATACTCTGATAGGTTGTCCCCAAATTGAGGCCTACCATCTGGCCAGGTTTCAAGTCTCTAGGCCTTACGGTTTGTCCTGCACGATGCGTTTTACGAATCCTTACAATTACAATAGGGTTTCAGCATTTCATGCTTGAACCCCTAATAAGAATGAAGGCTTTTTGCCAGTTATAGCGCCACCTATGGTCCGATCTCCATGAAACTCTGCATGCTTCCTCACCATGTTCGGACACATATGCTCATCAATTTTGGTGAAGTTCTGAGTTTTCATTTGGGATTTATAGGCTTTTTAGTGTATTTTGCCACGCCCCTTTTCTAAATGACCCTGTTACAGCCACCCACATGCCAAAGTTCAACTTTTTTTCGATAATTATTGATCTAGAGAGTCCAGAGAATTGTCCTAGACTGGTTTGGTTCCGATCGGGCGAAAAACCAGGGACTAGTTCGCAAAAGTAGGTTTTGGACAAAATGCGACATAGCAGAAATTTTTCCCTGCCTACATCCAAATCGGAGATAGCCATTTTGTCCGCCTTGAGCCAAGGATTCCAACGATATAAGACACTTGATCCTGGGACAAGCGGTCTAAGAGTTATGAGCGGTTTTGAACTTTTGGTTGCTGTAGCGCCACCTATGGGCCAATCGGGGTCATACTCTGATAGGTTGTCCCCAAATTGAGGCCTACCATCTGGCCAGGTTTCAAGTCTCTAGGCCTTACGGTTTGTCCTGCACGATGCGTTTTACGAATCCTTACAATTACAATAGGGTTTCAGCATTTCATGCTTGAACCCCTAATAAGAATGAAGGCTTTTTGCCAGTTATAGCGCCACCTATGGTCCGATCTCCATGAAACTCTGCATGCTTCCTCACCATGTTCGGACACATATGCTCATCAATTTTGGTGAAGTTCTGAGTTTTCATTTGGGATTTATAGGCTTTTTAGTGTATTTTGCCACGCCCCTTTTCTAAATGACCCTGTTACAGCCACCCACATGCCAAAGTTCAACTTTTTTTCGATAATTATTGATCTAGAGAGTCCAGAGAATTGTCCTAGACTGGTTTGGTTCCGATCGGGCGAAAAACCAGGGACTAGTTC
This sequence comes from Rutilus rutilus, assembly GCF_951802725.1. Lineage (NCBI taxonomy): Eukaryota > Metazoa > Chordata > Actinopteri > Cypriniformes > Leuciscidae > Rutilus > Rutilus rutilus. The sequence continues at coordinate 24,583 of NW_028175470.1, read as the reverse complement.
GCAAAAGTAGGTTTTGGACAAAATGCGACATAGCAGAAATTTTTCCCTGCCTACATCCAAATCGGAGATAGCCATTTTGTCCGCCTTGAGCCAAGGATTCCAACGATATAAGACAATTGATCCTGGGACAAGCGGTCTAAGAGTTATGAGCGATTTTGAACTTTTGGTTGCTGTAGCGCCACCTATGGGCCAATCGGGGTCATACTCTGATAGGTTGTCCCCAAGTTGAGGCCTACCATCTGGCCAGGTTTCAAGTCTCTAGGCCTTACGGTTTGTCCTGCACGATGCGTTTTACGAATCCTTACAATTACAATAGGGTTTCAGCATTTCATGCTTGAACCCCTAATAAGAATGAAGGCTTTTTGCCAGTTATAGCGCCACCTATGGTCCGATCTCCATGAAACTCTGCATGCTTCCTCACCATGTTCGGACACATATGCTCATCAATTTTGGTGAAGTTCTGAGTTTTCATTTGGGATTTATAGGCTTTTTAGTGTATTTTGCCACGCCCCTTTTCTAAATGACCCTGTTACAGCCACCCACATGCCAAAGTTCAACTTTTTTTCGATAATTATTGATCTAGAGAGTCCAGAGAATTGTCCTAGACTGGTTTGGTTCCGATCGGGCGAAAAACCAGGGACTAGTTCGCAAAAGTAGGTTTTGGACAAAATGCGACATAGCAGAAATTTTTCCCTGCCTACATCCAAATCGGAGATAGCCATTTTGTCCGCCTTGAGCCAAGGATTCCAACGATATAAGACACTTGATCCTGGGACAAGCGGTCTAAGAGTTATGAGCGATTTTGAACTTTTGGTTGCTGTAGCGCCACCTATGGGCCAATCGGGGTCATACTCTGATAGGTTGTCCCCAAATTGAGGCCTACCATCTGGCCAGGTTTCAAGTCTCTAGGCCTTACGGTTTGTCCTGCACGATGCGTTTTACGAATCCTTACAATTACAATAGGGTTTCAGCATTTCATGCTCGAACCCCTAATAAGAATGAAGGCTTTTTGCCAGTTATAGCGCCACCTATGGTCCGATCTCCATGAAACTCTGCATGCTTCCTCACCATGTTCGGACACATATGCTCATCAATTTTGGTGAAGTTCTGAGTTTTCATTTGGGATTTATAGGCTTTTTAGTGTATTTTGCCACGCCCCTTTTCTAAATGACCCTGTTACAGCCACCCACATGCCAAAGTTCAACTTTTTTTCGATAATTATTGATCTAGAGAGTCCAGAGAATTGTCCTAGACTGGTTTGGTTCCGATCGGGCGAAAAACCAGGGACTAGTTCGCAAAAGTAGGTTTTGGACAAAATGCGACATAGCAGAAATTTTTCCCTGCCTACATCCAAATCGGAGATAGCCATTTTGTCCGCCTTGAGCCAAGGATTCCAACGATATAAGACACTTGATCCTGGGACAAGCGGTCTAAGAGTTATGAGCGGTTTTGAACTTTTGGTTGCTGTAGCGCCACCTATGGGCCAATCGGGGTCATACTCTGATAGGTTGTCCCCAAATTGAGGCCTACCATCTGGCCAGGTTTCAAGTCTCTAGGCCTTACGGTTTGTCCTGCACGATGCGTTTTACGAATCCTTACAATTACAATAGGGTTTCAGCATTTCATGCTTGAACCCCTAATAAGAATGAAGGCTTTTTGCCAGTTATAGCGCCACCTATGGTCCGATCTCCATGAAACTCTGCATGCTTCCTCACCATGTTCGGACACATATGCTCATCAATTTTGGTGAAGTTCTGAGTTTTCATTTGGGATTTATAGGCTTTTTAGTGTATTTTGCCACGCCCCTTTTCTAAATGACCCTGTTACAGCCACCCACATGCCAAAGTTCAACTTTTTTTCGATAATTATTGATCTAGAGAGTCCAGAGAATTGTCCTAGACTGGTTTGGTTCCGATCGGGCGAAAAACCAGGGACTAGTTCGCAAAAGTAGGTTTTGGACAAAATGCGACATAGCAGAAATTTTTCCCTGCCTACATCCAAATCGGAGATAGCCATTTTGTCCGCCTTGAGCCAAGGATTCCAACGATATAAGACACTTGATCCTGGGACAAGCGGTCTAAGAGTTATGAGCGATTTTGAACTTTTGGTTGCTGTAGCGCCACCTATGGGCCAATCGGGGTCATACTCTGATAGGTTGTCCCCAAATTGAGGCCTACCATCTGGCCAGGTTTCAAGTCTCTAGGCCTTACGGTTTGTCCTGCACGATGCGTTTTACGAATCCTTACAATTACAATAGGGTTTCAGCATTTCATGCTTGAACCCCTAATAAGAATGAAGGCTTTTTGCCAGTTATAGCGCCACCTATGGTCCGATCTCCATGAAACTCTGCATGCTTCCTCACCATGTTCGGACACATATGCTCATCAATTTTGGTGAAGTTCTGAGTTTTCATTTGGGATTTATAGGCTTTTTAGTGTATTTTGCCACGCCCCTTTTCTAAATGACCCTGTTACAGCCACCCACATGCCAAAGTTCAACTTTTTTTCGATAATTATTGATCTAGAGAGTCCAGAGAATTGTCCTAGACTGGTTTGGTTCCGATCGGGCGAAAAACCAGGGACTAGTTCGCAAAAGTAGGTTTTGGACAAAATGCGACATAGCAGAAATTTTTCCCTGCCTACATCCAAATCGGAGATAGCCATTTTGTCCGCCTTGAGCCAAGGATTCCAACGATATAAGACACTTGATCCTGGGACAAGCGGTCTAAGAGTTATGAGCGATTTTGAACTTTTGGTTGCTGTAGCGCCACCTATGGGCCAATCGGGGTCATACTCTGATAGGTTGTCCCCAAATTGAGGCCTACCATCTGGCCAGGTTTCAAGTCTCTAGGCCTTACGGTTTGTCCTGCACGATGCGTTTTACGAATCCTTACAATTACAATAGGGTTTCAGCATTTCATGCTCGAACCCCTAATAAGAATGAAGGCTTTTTGCCAGTTATAGCGCCACCTATGGTCCGATCTCCATGAAACTCTGCATGCTTCCTCACCATGTTCGGACACATATGCTCATCAATTTTGGTGAAGTTCTGAGTTTTCATTTGGGATTTATAGGCTTTTTAGTGTATTTTGCCACGCCCCTTTTCTAAATGACCCTGTTACAGCCACCCACATGCCAAAGTTCAACTTTTTTTCGATAATTATTGATCTAGAGAGTCCAGAGAATTGTCCTAGACTGGTTTGGTTCCGATCGGGCGAAAAACCAGGGACTAGTTCGCAAAAGTAGGTTTTGGACAAAATGCGACATAGCAGAAATTTTTCCCTGCCTACATCCAAATCGGAGATAGCCATTTTGTCCGCCTTGAGCCAAGGATTCCAACGATATAAGACACTTGATCCTGGGACAAGCGGTCTAAGAGTTATGAGCGATTTTGAACTTTTGGTTGCTGTAGCGCCACCTATGGGCCAATCGGGGTCATACTCTGATAGGTTGTCCCCAAATTGAGGCCTACCATCTGGCCAGGTTTCAAGTCTCTAGGCCTTACGGTTTGTCCTGCACGATGCGTTTTACGAATCCTTACAATTACAATAGGGTTTCAGCATTTCATGCTTGAACCCCTAATAAGAATGAAGGCTTTTTGCCAGTTATAGCGCCACCTATGGTCCGATCTCCATGAAACTCTGCATGCTTCCTCACCATGTTCGGACACATATGCTCATCAATTTTGGTGAAGTTCTGAGTTTTCATTTGGGATTTATAGGCTTTTTAGTGTATTTTGCCACGCCCCTTTTCTAAATGACCCTGTTACAGCCACCCACATGCCAAAGTTCAACTTTTTTTCGATAATTATTGATCTAGAGAGTCCAGAGAATTGTCCTAGACTGGTTTGGTTCCGATCGGGCGAAAAACCAGGGACTAGTTCGCAAAAGTAGGTTTTGGACAAAATGCGACATAGCAGAAATTTTTCCCTGCCTACATCCAAATCGGAGATAGCCATTTTGTCCGCCTTGAGCCAAGGATTCCAACGATATAAGACACTTGATCCTGGGACAAGCGGTCTAAGAGTTATGAGCGATTTTGAACTTTTGGTTGCTGTAGCGCCACCTATGGGCCAATCGGGGTCATACTCTGATAGGTTGTCCCCAAATTGAGGCCTACCATCTGGCCAGGTTTCAAGTCTCTAGGCCTTACGGTTTGTCCTGCACGATGCGTTTTACGAATCCTTACAATTACAATAGGGTTTCAGCATTTCATGCTCGAACCCCTAATAAGAATGAAGGCTTTTTGCCAGTTATAGCGCCACCTATGGTCCGATCTCCATGAAACTCTGCATGCTTCCTCACCATGTTCGGACACATATGCTCATCAATTTTGGTGAAGTTCTGAGTTTTCATTTGGGATTTATAGGCTTTTTAGTGTATTTTGCCACGCCCCTTTTCTAAATGACCCTGTTACAGCCACCCACATGCCAAAGTTCAACTTTTTTTCGATAATTATTGATCTAGAGAGTCCAGAGAATTGTCCTAGACTGGTTTGGTTCCGATCGGGCGAAAAACCAGGGACTAGTTCGCAAAAGTAGGTTTTGGACAAAATGCGACATAGCAGAAATTTTTCCCTGCCTACATCCAAATCGGAGATAGCCATTTTGTCCGCCTTGAGCCAAGGATTCCAACGATATAAGACACTTGATCCTGGGACAAGCGGTCTAAGAGTTATGAGCGATTTTGAACTTTTGGTTGCTGTAGCGCCACCTATGGGCCAATCGGGGTCATACTCTGATAGGTTGTCCCCAAATTGAGGCCTACCATCTGGCCAGGTTTCAAGTCTCTAGGCCTTACGGTTTGTCCTGCACGATGCGTTTTACGAATCCTTACAATTACAATAGGGTTTCAGCATTTCATGCTTGAACCCCTAATAAGAATGAAGGCTTTTTGCCAGTTATAGCGCCACCTATGGTCCGATCTCCATGAAACTCTGCATGCTTCCTCACCATGTTCGGACACATATGCTCATCAATTTTGGTGAAGTTCTGAGTTTTCATTTGGGATTTATAGGCTTTTTAGTGTATTTTGCCACGCCCCTTTTCTAAATGACCCTGTTACAGCCACCCACATGCCAAAGTTCAACTTTTTTTCGATAATTATTGATCTAGAGAGTCCAGAGAATTGTCCTAGACTGGTTTGGTTCCGATCGGGCGAAAAACCAGGGACTAGTTCGCAAAAGTAGGTTTTGGACAAAATGCGACATAGCAGAAATTTTTCCCTGCCTACATCCAAATCGGAGATAGCCATTTTGTCCGCCTTGAGCCAAGGATTCCAACGATATAAGACACTTGATCCTGGGACAAGCGGTCTAAGAGTTATGAGCGATTTTGAACTTTTGGTTGCTGTAGCGCCACCTATGGGCCAATCGGGGTCATACTCTGATAGGTTGTCCCCAAATTGAGGCCTACCATCTGGCCAGGTTTCAAGTCTCTAGGCCTTACGGTTTGTCCTGCACGATGCGTTTTACGAATCCTTACAATTACAATAGGGTTTCAGCATTTCATGCTCGAACCCCTAATAAGAATGAAGGCTTTTTGCCAGTTATAGCGCCACCTATGGTCCGATCTCCATGAAACTCTGCATGCTTCCTCACCATGTTCGGACACATATGCTCATCAATTTTGGTGAAGTTCTGAGTTTTCATTTGGGATTTATAGGCTTTTTAGTGTATTTTGCCACGCCCCTTTTCTAAATGACCCTGTTACAGCCACCCACATGCCAAAGTTCAACTTTTTTTCGATAATTATTGATCTAGAGAGTCCAGAGAATTGTCCTAGACTGGTTTGGTTCCGATCGGGCGAAAAACCAGGGACTAGTTCGCAAAAGTAGGTTTTGGACAAAATGCGACATAGCAGAAATTTTTCCCTGCCTACATCCAAATCGGAGATAGCCATTTTGTCCGCCTTGAGCCAAGGATTCCAACGATATAAGACACTTGATCCTGGGACAAGCGGTCTAAGAGTTATGAGCGATTTTGAACTTTTGGTTGCTGTAGCGCCACCTATGGGCCAATCGGGGTCATACTCTGATAGGTTGTCCCCAAATTGAGGCCTACCATCTGGCCAGGTTTCAAGTCTCTAGGCCTTACGGTTTGTCCTGCACGATGCGTTTTACGAATCCTTACAATTACAATAGGGTTTCAGCATTTCATGCTTGAACCCCTAATAAGAATGAAGGCTTTTTGCCAGTTATAGCGCCACCTATGGTCCGATCTCCATGAAACTCTGCATGCTTCCTCACCATGTTCGGACACATATGCTCATCAATTTTGGTGAAGTTCTGAGTTTTCATTTGGGATTTATAGGCTTTTTAGTGTATTTTGCCACGCCCCTTTTCTAAATGACCCTGTTACAGCCACCCACATGCCAAAGTTCAACTTTTTTTCGATAATTATTGATCTAGAGAGTCCAGAGAATTGTCCTAGACTGGTTTGGTTCCGATCGGGCGAAAAACCAGGGACTAGTTCGCAAAAGTAGGTTTTGGACAAAATGCGACATAGCAGAAATTTTTCCCTGCCTACATCCAAATCGGAGATAGCCATTTTGTCCGCCTTGAGCCAAGGATTCCAACGATATAAGACACTTGATCCTGGGACAAGCGGTCTAAGAGTTATGAGCGATTTTGAACTTTTGGTTGCTGTAGCGCCACCTATGGGCCAATCGGGGTCATACTCTGATAGGTTGTCCCCAAATTGAGGCCTACCATCTGGCCAGGTTTCAAGTCTCTAGGCCTTACGGTTTGTCCTGCACGATGCGTTTTACGAATCCTTACAATTACAATAGGGTTTCAGCATTTCATGCTTGAACCCCTAATAAGAATGAAGGCTTTTTGCCAGTTATAGCGCCACCTATGGTCCGATCTCCATGAAACTCTGCATGCTTCCTCACCATGTTCGGACACATATGCTCATCAATTTTGGTGAAGTTCTGAGTTTTCATTTGGGATTTATAGGCTTTTTAGTGTATTTTGCCACGCCCCTTTTCTAAATGACCCTGTTACAGCCACCCACATGCCAAAGTTCAACTTTTTTTCGATAATTATTGATCTAGAGAGTCCAGAGAATTGTCCTAGACTGGTTTGGTTCCGATCGGGCGAAAAACCAGGGACTAGTTCGCAAAAGTAGGTTTTGGACAAAATGCGACATAGCAGAAATTTTTCCCTGCCTACATCCAAATCGGAGATAGCCATTTTGTCCGCCTTGAGCCAAGGATTCCAACGATATAAGACACTTGATCCTGGGACAAGCGGTCTAAGAGTTATGAGCGATTTTGAACTTTTGGTTGCTGTAGCGCCACCTATGGGCCAATCGGGGTCATACTCTGATAGGTTGTCCCCAAATTGAGGCCTACCATCTGGCCAGGTTTCAAGTCTCTAGGCCTTACGGTTTGTCCTGCACGATGCGTTTTACGAATCCTTACAATTACAATAGGGTTTCAGCATTTCATGCTCGAACCCCTAATAAGAATGAAGGCTTTTTGCCAGTTATAGCGCCACCTATGGTCCGATCTCCATGAAACTCTGCATGCTTCCTCACCATGTTCGGACACATATGCTCATCAATTTTGGTGAAGTTCTGAGTTTTCATTTGGGATTTATAGGCTTTTTAGTGTATTTTGCCACGCCCCTTTTCTAAATGACCCTGTTACAGCCACCCACATGCCAAAGTTCAACTTTTTTTCGATAATTATTGATCTAGAGAGTCCAGAGAATTGTCCTAGACTGGTTTGGTTCCGATCGGGCGAAAAACCAGGGACTAGTTCGCAAAAGTAGGTTTTGGACAAAATGCGACATAGCAGAAATTTTTCCCTGCCTACATCCAAATCGGAGATAGCCATTTTGTCCGCCTTGAGCCAAGGATTCCAACGATATAAGACACTTGATCCTGGGACAAGCGGTCTAAGAGTTATGAGCGATTTTGAACTTTTGGTTGCTGTAGCGCCACCTATGGGCCAATCGGGGTCATACTCTGATAGGTTGTCCCCAAATTGAGGCCTACCATCTGGCCAGGTTTCAAGTCTCTAGGCCTTACGGTTTGTCCTGCACGATGCGTTTTACGAATCCTTACAATTACAATAGGGTTTCAGCATTTCATGCTTGAACCCCTAATAAGAATGAAGGCTTTTTGCCAGTTATAGCGCCACCTATGGTCCGATCTCCATGAAACTCTGCATGCTTCCTCACCATGTTCGGACACATATGCTCATCAATTTTGGTGAAGTTCTGAGTTTTCATTTGGGATTTATAGGCTTTTTAGTGTATTTTGCCACGCCCCTTTTCTAAATGACCCTGTTACAGCCACCCACATGCCAAAGTTCAACTTTTTTTCGATAATTATTGATCTAGAGAGTCCAGAGAATTGTCCTAGACTGGTTTGGTTCCGATCGGGCGAAAAACCAGGGACTAGTTCGCAAAAGTAGGTTTTGGACAAAATGCGACATAGCAGAAATTTTTCCCTGCCTACATCCAAATCGGAGATAGCCATTTTGTCCGCCTTGAGCCAAGGATTCCAACGATATAAGACACTTGATCCTGGGACAAGCGGTCTAAGAGTTATGAGCGATTTTGAACTTTTGGTTGCTGTAGCGCCACCTATGGGCCAATCGGGGTCATACTCTGATAGGTTGTCCCCAAATTGAGGCCTACCATCTGGCCAGGTTTCAAGTCTCTAGGCCTTACGGTTTGTCCTGCACGATGCGTTTTACGAATCCTTACAATTACAATAGGGTTTCAGCATTTCATGCTTGAACCCCTAATAAGAATGAAGGCTTTTTGCCAGTTATAGCGCCACCTATGGTCCGATCTCCATGAAACTCTGCATGCTTCCTCACCATGTTCGGACACATATGCTCATCAATTTTGGTGAAGTTCTAAGTTTTCATTTGGGATTTATAGGCTTTTTAGTGTATTTTGCCACGCCCCTTTTCTAAATGACCCTGTTACAGCCACCCACATGCCAAAGTTCAACTTTTTTTCGATAATTATTGATCTAGAGAGTCCAGAGAATTGTCCTAGACTGGTTTGGTTCCGATCGGGCGAAAAACCAGGGACTAGTTCGCAAAAGTAGGTTTTGGACAAAATGCGACATAGCAGAAATTTTTCCCTGCCTACATCCAAATCGGAGATAGCCATTTTGTCCGCCTTGAGCCAAGGATTCCAACGATATAAGACACTTGATCCTGGGACAAGCGGTCTAAGAGTTATGAGCGATTTTGAACTTTTGGTTGCTGTAGCGCCACCTATGGGCCAATCGGGGTCATACTCTGATAGGTTGTCCCCAAATTGAGGCCTACCATCTGGCCAGGTTTCAAGTCTCTAGGCCTTACGGTTTGTCCTGCACGATGCGTTTTACGAATCCTTACAATTACAATAGGGTTTCAGCATTTCATGCTTGAACCCCTAATAAGAATGAAGGCTTTTTGCCAGTTATAGCGCCACCTATGGTCCGATCTCCATGAAACTCTGCATGCTTCCTCACCATGTTCGGACACATATGCTCATCAATTTTGGTGAAGTTCTGAGTTTTCATTTGGGATTTATAGGCTTTTTAGTGTATTTTGCCACGCCCCTTTTCTAAATGACCCTGTTACAGCCACCCACATGCCAAAGTTCAACTTTTTTTCGATAATTATTGATCTAGAGAGTCCAGAGAATTGTCCTAGACTGGTTTGGTTCCGATCGGGCGAAAAACCAGGGACTAGTTCGCAAAAGTAGGTTTTGGACAAAATGCGACATAGCAGAAATTTTTCCCTGCCTACATCCAAATCGGAGATAGCCATTTTGTCCGCCTTGAGCCAAGGATTCCAACGATATAAGACACTTGATCCTGGGACAAGCGGTCTAAGAGTTATGAGCGATTTTGAACTTTTGGTTGCTGTAGCGCCACCTATGGGCCAATCGGGGTCATACTCTGATAGGTTGTCCCCAAATTGAGGCCTACCATCTGGCCAGGTTTCAAGTCTCTAGGCCTTACGGTTTGTCCTGCACGATGCGTTTTACGAATCCTTACAATTACAATAGGGTTTCAGCATTTCATGCTCGAACCCCTAATAAGAATGAAGGCTTTTTGCCAGTTATAGCGCCACCTATGGTCCGATCTCCATGAAACTCTGCATGCTTCCTCACCATGTTCGGACACATATGCTCATCAATTTTGGTGAAGTTCTGAGTTTTCATTTGGGATTTATAGGCTTTTTAGTGTATTTTGCCACGCCCCTTTTCTAAATGACCCTGTTACAGCCACCCACATGCCAAAGTTCAACTTTTTTTCGATAATTATTGATCTAGAGAGTCCAGAGAATTGTCCTAGACTGGTTTGGTTCCGATCGGGCGAAAAACCAGGGACTAGTTCGCAAAAGTAGGTTTTGGACAAAATGCGACATAGCAGAAATTTTTCCCTGCCTACATCCAAATCGGAGATAGCCATTTTGTCCGCCTTGAGCCAAGGATTCCAACGATATAAGACACTTGATCCTGGGACAAGCGGTCTAAGAGTTATGAGCGATTTTGAACTTTTGGTTGCTGTAGCGCCACCTATGGGCCAATCGGGGTCATACTCTGATAGGTTGTCCCCAAATTGAGGCCTACCATCTGGCCAGGTTTCAAGTCTCTAGGCCTTACGGTTTGTCCTGCACGATGCGTTTTACGAATCCTTACAATTACAATAGGGTTTCAGCATTTCATGCTTGAACCCCTAATAAGAATGAAGGCTTTTTGCCAGTTATAGCGCCACCTATGGTCCGATCTCCATGAAACTCTGCATGCTTCCTCACCATGTTCGGACACATATGCTCATCAATTTTGGTGAAGTTCTGAGTTTTCATTTGGGATTTATAGGCTTTTTAGTGTATTTTGCCACGCCCCTTTTCTAAATGACCCTGTTACAGCCACCCACATGCCAAAGTTCAACTTTTTTTCGATAATTATTGATCTAGAGAGTCCAGAGAATTGTCCTAGACTGGTTTGGTTCCGATCTGGCGAAAAACCAGGGACTAGTTCGCAAAAGTAGGTTTTGGACAAAATGCGACATAGCAGAAATTTTTCCCTGCCTACATCCAAATCGGAGATAGCCATTTTGTCCGCCTTGAGCCAAGGATTCCAACGATATAAGACACTTGATCCTGGGACAAGCGGTCTAAGAGTTATGAGCGATTTTGAACTTTTGGTTGCTGTAGCGCCACCTATGGGCCAATCGGGGTCATACTCTGATAGGTTGTCCCCAAATTGAGGCCTACCATCTGGCCAGGTTTCAAGTCTCTAGGCCTTACGGTTTGTCCTGCACGATGCGTTTTACGAATCCTTACAATTACAATAGGGTTTCAGCATTTCATGCTTGAACCCCTAATAAGAATGAAGGCTTTTTGCCAGTTATAGCGCCACCTATGGTCCGATCTCCATGAAACTCTGCATGCTTCCTCACCATGTTCGGACACATATGCTCATCAATTTTGGTGAAGTTCTGAGTTTTCATTTGGGATTTATAGGCTTTTTAGTGTATTTTGCCACGCCCCTTTTCTAAATGACCCTGTTACAGCCACCCACATGCCAAAGTTCAACTTTTTTTCGATAATTATTGATCTAGAGAGTCCAGAGAATTGTCCTAGACTGGTTTGGTTCCGATCGGGCGAAAAACCAGGGACTAGTTCGCAAAAGTAGGTTTTGGACAAAATGCGACATAGCAGAAATTTTTCCCTGCCTACATCCAAATCGGAGATAGCCATTTTGTCCGCCTTGAGCCAAGGATTCCAACGATATAAGACACTTGATCCTGGGACAAGCGGTCTAAGAGTTATGAGCGATTTTGAACTTTTGGTTGCTGTAGCGCCACCTATGGGCCAATCGGGGTCATACTCTGATAGGTTGTCCCCAAATTGAGGCCTACCATCTGGCCAGGTTTCAAGTCTCTAGGCCTTACGGTTTGTCCTGCACGATGCGTTTTACGAATCCTTACAATTACAATAGGGTTTCAGCATTTCATGCTCGAACCCCTAATAAGAATGAAGGCTTTTTGCCAGTTATAGCGCCACCTATGGTCCGATCTCCATGAAACTCTGCATGCTTCCTCACCATGTTCGGACACATATGCTCATCAATTTTGGTGAAGTTCTGAGTTTTCATTTGGGATTTATAGGCTTTTTAGTGTATTTTGCCACGCCCCTTTTCTAAATGACCCTGTTACAGCCACCCACATGCCAAAGTTCAACTTTTTTTCGATAATTATTGATCTAGAGAGTCCAGAGAATTGTCCTAGACTGGTTTGGTTCCGATCGGGCGAAAAACCAGGGACTAGTTCGCAAAAGTAGGTTTTGGACAAAATGCGACATAGCAGAAATTTTTCCCTGCCTACATCCAAATCGGAGATAGCCATTTTGTCCGCCTTGAGCCAAGGATTCCAACGATATAAGACACTTGATCCTGGGACAAGCGGTCTAAGAGTTATGAGCGATTTTGAACTTTTGGTTGCTGTAGCGCCACCTATGGGCCAATCGGGGTCATACTCTGATAGGTTGTCCCCAAATTGAGGCCTACCATCTGGCCAGGTTTCAAGTCTCTAGGCCTTACGGTTTGTCCTGCACGATGCGTTTTACGAATCCTTACAATTACAATAGGGTTTCAGCATTTCATGCTTGAACCCCTAATAAGAATGAAGGCTTTTTGCCAGTTATAGCGCCACCTATGGTCCGATCTCCATGAAACTCTGCATGCTTCCTCACCATGTTCGGACACATATGCTCATCAATTTTGGTGAAGTTCTGAGTTTTCATTTGGGATTTATAGGCTTTTTAGTGTATTTTGCCACGCCCCTTTTCTAAATGACCCTGTTACAGCCACCCACATGCCAAAGTTCAACTTTTTTTCGATAATTATTGATCTAGAGAGTCCAGAGAATTGTCCTAGACTGGTTTGGTTCCGATCGGGCGAAAAACCAGGGACTAGTTCGCAAAAGTAGGTTTTGGACAAAATGCGACATAGCAGAAATTTTTCCCTGCCTACATCCAAATCGGAGATAGCCATTTTGTCCGCCTTGAGCCAAGGATTCCAACGATATAAGACACTTGATCCTGGGACAAGCGGTCTAAGAGTTATGAGCGATTTTGAACTTTTGGTTGCTGTAGCGCCACCTATGGGCCAATCGGGGTCATACTCTGATAGGTTGTCCCCAAATTGAGGCCTACCATCTGGCCAGGTTTCAAGTCTCTAGGCCTTACGGTTTGTCCTGCACGATGCGTTTTACGAATCCTTACAATTACAATAGGGTTTCAGCATTTCATGCTTGAACCCCTAATAAGAATGAAGGCTTTTTGCCAGTTATAGCGCCACCTATGGTCCGATCTCCATGAAACTCTGCATGCTTCCTCACCATGTTCGGACACATATGCTCATCAATTTTGGTGAAGTTCTGAGTTTTCATTTGGGATTTATAGGCTTTTTAGTGTATTTTGCCACGCCCCTTTTCTAAATGACCCTGTTACAGCCACCCACATGCCAAAGTTCAACTTTTTTTCGATAATTATTGATCTAGAGAGTCCAGAGAATTGTCCTAGACTGGTTTGGTTCCGATCGGGCGAAAAACCAGGGACTAGTTCGCAAAAGTAGGTTTTGGACAAAATGCGACATAGCAGAAATTTTTCCCTGCCTACATCCAAATCGGAGATAGCCATTTTGTCCGCCTTGAGCCAAGGATTCCAACGATATAAGACACTTGATCCTGGGACAAGCGGTCTAAGAGTTATGAGCGATTTTGAACTTTTGGTTGCTGTAGCGCCACCTATGGGCCAATCGGGGTCATACTCTGATAGGTTGTCCCCAAATTGAGGCCTACCATCTGGCCAGGTTTCAAGTCTCTAGGCCTTACGGTTTGTCCTGCACGATGCGTTTTACGAATCCTTACAATTACAATAGGGTTTCAGCATTTCATGCTCGAACCCCTAATAAGAATGAAGGCTTTTTGCCAGTTATAGCGCCACCTATGGTCCGATCTCCATGAAACTCTGCATGCTTCCTCACCATGTTCGGACACATATGCTCATCAATTTTGGTGAAGTTCTGAGTTTTCATTTGGGATTTATAGGCTTTTTAGTGTATTTTGCCACGCCCCTTTTCTAAATGACCCTGTTACAGCCACCCACATGCCAAAGTTCAACTTTTTTTCGATAATTATTGATCTAGAGAGTCCAGAGAATTGTCCTAGACTGGTTTGGTTCCGATCGGGCGAAAAACCAGGGACTAGTTCGCAAAAGTAGGTTTTGGACAAAATGCGACATAGCAGAAATTTTTCCCTGCCTACATCCAAATCGGAGATAGCCATTTTGTCCGCCTTGAGCCAAGGATTCCAACGATATAAGACACTTGATCCTGGGACAAGCGGTCTAAGAGTTATGAGCGATTTTGAACTTTTGGTTGCTGTAGCGCCACCTATGGGCCAATCGGGGTCATACTCTGATAGGTTGTCCCCAAATTGAGGCCTACCATCTGGCCAGGTTTCAAGTCTCTAGGCCTTACGGTTTGTCCTGCACGATGCGTTTTACGAATCCTTACAATTACAATAGGGTTTCAGCATTTCATGCTTGAACCCCTAATAAGAATGAAGGCTTTTTGCCAGTTATAGCGCCACCTATGGTCCGATCTCCATGAAACTCTGCATGCTTCCTCACCATGTTCGGACACATATGCTCATCAATTTTGGTGAAGTTCTGAGTTTTCATTTGGGATTTATAGGCTTTTTAGTGTATTTTGCCACGCCCCTTTTCTAAATGACCCTGTTACAGCCACCCACATGCCAAAGTTCAACTTTTTTTCGATAATTATTGATCTAGAGAGTCCAGAGAATTGTCCTAGACTGGTTTGGTTCCGATCGGGCGAAAAACCAGGGACTAGTTCGCAAAAGTAGGTTTTGGACAAAATGCGACATAGCAGAAATTTTTCCCTGCCTACATCCAAATCGGAGATAGCCATTTTGTCCGCCTTGAGCCAAGGATTCCAACGATATAAGACACTTGATCCTGGGACAAGCGGTCTAAGAGTTATGAGCGATTTTGAACTTTTGGTTGCTGTAGCGCCACCTATGGGCCAATCGGGGTCATACTCTGATAGGTTGTCCCCAAATTGAGGCCTACCATCTGGCCAGGTTTCAAGTCTCTAGGCCTTACGGTTTGTCCTGCACGATGCGTTTTACGAATCCTTACAATTACAATAGGGTTTCAGCATTTCATGCTTGAACCCCTAATAAGAATGAAGGCTTTTTGCCAGTTATAGCGCCACCTATGGTCCGATCTCCATGAAACTCTGCATGCTTCCTCACCATGTTCGGACACATATGCTCATCAATTTTGGTGAAGTTCTGAGTTTTCATTTGGGATTTATAGGCTTTTTAGTGTATTTTGCCACGCCCCTTTTCTAAATGACCCTGTTACAGCCACCCACATGCCAAAGTTCAACTTTTTTTCGATAATTATTGATCTAGAGAGTCCAGAGAATTGTCCTAGACTGGTTTGGTTCCGATCGGGCGAAAAACCAGGGACTAGTTCGCAAAAGTAGGTTTTGGACAAAATGCGACATAGCAGAAATTTTTCCCTGCCTACATCCAAATCGGAGATAGCCATTTTGTCCGCCTTGAGCCAAGGA
This sequence comes from Rutilus rutilus, assembly GCF_951802725.1. Taxonomy (NCBI): domain Eukaryota; kingdom Metazoa; phylum Chordata; class Actinopteri; order Cypriniformes; family Leuciscidae; genus Rutilus; species Rutilus rutilus. Next base: position 8,958 of record NW_028175470.1, on the reverse strand, counting down.
TTCCAACGATATAAGACACTTGATCCTGGGACAAGCGGTCTAAGAGTTATGAGCGATTTTGAACTTTTGGTTGCTGTAGCGCCACCTATGGGCCAATCGGGGTCATACTCTGATAGGTTGTCCCCAAATTGAGGCCTACCATCTGGCCAGGTTTCAAGTCTCTAGGCCTTACGGTTTGTCCTGCACGATGCGTTTTACGAATCCTTACAATTACAATAGGGTTTCAGCATTTCATGCTTGAACCCCTAATAAGAATGAAGGCTTTTTGCCAGTTATAGCGCCACCTATGGTCCGATCTCCATGAAACTCTGCATGCTTCCTCACCATGTTCGGACACATATGCTCATCAATTTTGGTGAAGTTCTAAGTTTTCATTTGGGATTTATAGGCTTTTTAGTGTATTTTGCCACGCCCCTTTTCTAAATGACCCTGTTACAGCCACCCACATGCCAAAGTTCAACTTTTTTTCGATAATTATTGATCTAGAGAGTCCAGAGAATTGTCCTAGACTGGTTTGGTTCCGATCGGGCGAAAAACCAGGGACTAGTTCGCAAAAGTAGGTTTTGGACAAAATGCGACATAGCAGAAATTTTTCCCTGCCTACATCCAAATCGGAGATAGCCATTTTGTCCGCCTTGAGCCAAGGATTCCAACGATATAAGACACTTGATCCTGGGACAAGCGGTCTAAGAGTTATGAGCGATTTTGAACTTTTGGTTGCTGTAGCGCCACCTATGGGCCAATCGGGGTCATACTCTGATAGGTTGTCCCCAAATTGAGGCCTACCATCTGGCCAGGTTTCAAGTCTCTAGGCCTTACGGTTTGTCCTGCACGATGCGTTTTACGAATCCTTACAATTACAATAGGGTTTCAGCATTTCATGCTTGAACCCCTAATAAGAATGAAGGCTTTTTGCCAGTTATAGCGCCACCTATGGTCCGATCTCCATGAAACTCTGCATGCTTCCTCACCATGTTCGGACACATATGCTCATCAATTTTGGTGAAGTTCTGAGTTTTCATTTGGGATTTATAGGCTTTTTAGTGTATTTTGCCACGCCCCTTTTCTAAATGACCCTGTTACAGCCACCCACATGCCAAAGTTCAACTTTTTTTCGATAATTATTGATCTAGAGAGTCCAGAGAATTGTCCTAGACTGGTTTGGTTCCGATCGGGCGAAAAACCAGGGACTAGTTTGCAAAAGTAGGTTTTGGACAAAATGCGACATAGCAGAAATTTTTCCCTGCCTACATCCAAATCGGAGATAGCCATTTTGTCCGCCTTGAGCCAAGGATTCCAACGATATAAGACACTTGATCCTGGGACAAGCGGTCTAAGAGTTATGAGCGATTTTGAACTTTTGGTTGCTGTAGCGCCACCTATGGGCCAATCGGGGTCATACTCTGATAGGTTGTCCCCAAATTGAGGCCTACCATCTGGCCAGGTTTCAAGTCTCTAGGCCTTACGGTTTGTCCTGCACGATGCGTTTTACGAATCCTTACAATTACAATAGGGTTTCAGCATTTCATGCTCGAACCCCTAATAAGAATGAAGGCTTTTTGCCAGTTATAGCGCCACCTATGGTCCGATCTCCATGAAACTCTGCATGCTTCCTCACCATGTTCGGACACATATGCTCATCAATTTTGGTGAAGTTCTGAGTTTTCATTTGGGATTTATAGGCTTTTTAGTGTATTTTGCCACGCCCCTTTTCTAAATGACCCTGTTACAGCCACCCACATGCCAAAGTTCAACTTTTTTTCGATAATTATTGATCTAGAGAGTCCAGAGAATTGTCCTAGACTGGTTTGGTTCCGATCGGGCGAAAAACCAGGGACTAGTTCGCAAAAGTAGGTTTTGGACAAAATGCGACATAGCAGAAATTTTTCCCTGCCTACATCCAAATCGGAGATAGCCATTTTGTCCGCCTTGAGCCAAGGATTCCAACGATATAAGACACTTGATCCTGGGACAAGCGGTCTAAGAGTTATGAGCGATTTTGAACTTTTGGTTGCTGTAGCGCCACCTATGGGCCAATCGGGGTCATACTCTGATAGGTTGTCCCCAAATTGAGGCCTACCATCTGGCCAGGTTTCAAGTCTCTAGGCCTTACGGTTTGTCCTGCACGATGCGTTTTACGAATCCTTACAATTACAATAGGGTTTCAGCATTTCATGCTTGAACCCCTAATAAGAATGAAGGCTTTTTGCCAGTTATAGCGCCACCTATGGTCCGATCTCCATGAAACTCTGCATGCTTCCTCACCATGTTCGGACACATATGCTCATCAATTTTGGTGAAGTTCTGAGTTTTCATTTGGGATTTATAGGCTTTTTAGTGTATTTTGCCACGCCCCTTTTCTAAATGACCCTGTTACAGCCACCCACATGCCAAAGTTCAACTTTTTTTCGATAATTATTGATCTAGAGAGTCCAGAGAATTGTCCTAGACTGGTTTGGTTCCGATCGGGCGAAAAACCTAGGACTAGTTTGCAAAAGTAGGTTTTTAACATAATTACAAATATTTAATAAACGGTTTAATTGACAGCATTAGTTCTTGAAGCAAAGTTGTTCAGCATGAGCAGATCTATCAGATGATATGCATTTTGTGACGATAAGTGTAACACCACGTGATTACAGAGCCATAAAACTCGTTAGCGCCAACTAGTGGCCGATTTCTTTCAAAACTCTTACAGACCTCTAGGGCCATGAGTCGAACATGCCCATCGAGTTTCGTTCCGATCGGCCTCCGTTAACCTTGTCTAATAGGTGCTCAAATTTCATTGGTTGATGGCGGCCATGTTTTTCGAGATACGCCAATGTCCTCATAGACATACATGGCACCTTGGACCAAGACACTGCATACCAATTTTCAAGTCAATCGGACTAACGGTCACGTGGTCATAGCTGTTTTCATGTTTTTTTCATGTTATAGCGCCACCTAGTGATCAATCGTCGCGATTTTTTTACTGTGACCCCAGATTGAACTCATACACATGTGCACCAAGTTTGGTGAAGATATCTAATTTCATTCTCGAGTTATAGCCATTTTAGTAAAATAGGCTCCTCCCACAACATTAATTTATCACCCCCTGGCGATCAGGAATCGAAATTTCGACTTTTTTTCGATAATTATTGATATTCAGACTCCAGAGAACATTTCTGCACTGTTTTGGATCCAATTGGACAAAAAACCTAGGACTAGTTCGCAAAAGTAGGTTTTTAACTAAATTCAAAATGGCGGACAATTTGCATACAGGAAATGAAATCGGAGATATACGTTTTGACCTTCAGGTATCCAGCTTTCCAGTGATATAAGACACTTGAGTCTACGTCATACGGTCTAGGAGTTATGAGCAGTTTCGCGCTTTTGGTTGCTATAGCGCCACCTATGGGCCAATTGGGGTCATATTCTCTGAACCTCTCCTCGATGTTTGTACTACCATCTGGCAAAGTTTCAAAGCTCCAGCTCTTACGGTTTGGGCTGCACGATGAGTTTTACGGCAGAAGAAAAATAATAATAATAATAATAATAATAATAAAAATCAGTACAATTACAATAGGGTTTCAGCACTTCGTGCTTGAACCCCTAATTAAAGCTGCAAGCAGCATTTATCGGGGTTCAAGCAATTAAGGCCTTTAAGGCCTTTAAGCATAAAAGCATCAAAAGTTATTAAGATTTATTTAGCAAGCATGTAACTACTGACATAATAGATGAAAAAGACCATTTACCATAGGAAATATATGGTTTTAAAGCTTTTTAACAGTTATAGCGCCACCTTTGGTCCGATCTCCATAAAATTTGGCATGCTTGTTAATGATGTTATTTCACATATGTTCACCAATTTTTGTGAAGTTCTGAGTTTTTATTTATGATTTATAGGTTTTTTTATTTATTTTGCCCCGCCCATTTTATAAATGACCCTATTACAGCCATCCAAATGCAAAAGTTCAACTTTTTTTTGATAATTATTGATCTACAGAGTCCAGAGAATTGTCCTAGACTGGTCTGGTTCCGATCGGGCGAAAAACCAGGGACTAGTTCGCAAAAGTAGGTTTTTAACATAATTACAAATATTTAATGAACGGTTTGATTGACAGCAATAGTTCTTGAGGCAAAGTTGTTCAGCATGAGCAGATCTATCAAATGATATGCATTTTGTGACAATAAGTGTAACACCACGTGATTACAGAGCCATTAAACTCGTTAGCGCCAACTAGTGGCCGATTTCTTTCAAAATTCTTACAGACCTCTAGGGGCTTGAGCCGAACATGCCCACTGAGTTTTGTTCTGATTGGCCTCCGTTAACCTTGTCTAATAGGTGCTCAAACTTCATTGGCCGATGGCGGCCATGTTTTTCGAGATACACCAATGTCCTCATAGACATACATGGCACCTTGGACCAAGACACTGCATACCAATTTTCAAGTCAATCGGACAAACGGTCAGGTGGTTATAGCCTGTTTTATGTTTTTTTAATGTTATAGCGCCACCATGTGGCTAATCACCGCGATTTCTTTACTGTGACCTTAGATTGACCTCTTACACATGTGTACCAAGTTTGGTGAAGATAACTCATTTACTTCTGGAGTTATAGCCATTTTAGTAAAACTAGCTCCGCCTCCTTCGAACGTTTTGGCGCCCCTTAGCGACCGTGAATCAAAATTTAAACTTTTTTTTAATAATTATTGATATTCAGACGCCAGAGAACATTTCTGCACTTGTTTGGTTCCGATCGGACAAAAAACCTAGGACTAGTTCGCAAAAGTAGGTTTTGGACAAAATCCAAAATGGCGGAAAATTTGCATACCGGAAAGGAAATCCTTGAGGCCTTTTTTGTTCGGCTTGAGCCAAGGATTCCAATGATATAAGACACTTGAGTCTGTGACAAAGGGTTGGTGAGATTTAAGCAAAAATATGCCATTTTTTTGGTTTTTGCACTGTAGCGCCACCTATTGGCCAATCTGGCTCATATTTTGATAACCTCTCCTCGATTTTTGTACTACCATATGGCAAAGTTTCAAGTCTCTAGCACTTACGGTTTGGGCTGCACGATGCGTTTTACGGCAGAAGAAAAATAATAATAATTAAAGCTGCAAGCAGCATTTATCGGGGTTCAAGCATTTAAGGCCTTTAAGCACATAAGCATTTAAGACATTAAGTTTTATTTGGAAAGCTTTTAACCACTGAAATAATAGATGGAAAAGACCATTTACAGCCAAAATAGGCAATTTACCATAGGAAATATATGGTTTTCAAAGCTTTTTAACAGTTATAGCGCCACCTATCGTCCGATCTTCATGAAATTTTACATGCTTGTTTAGAATGTTATGGCACATATGCTCACCAATTTTTGTGAAGTTCTGAGTTTTCGTTTAGGATTTATAGGCTTTTGAGTGCATTTTGCCATGCCCATTTTCTTTATGGCCCAATATACCCATGCGAAAAATGCTAAAGTTCAACTTTTTTTTGATAATTGTTTATCTAGAGAGTCCATAGAATTGTCCTAGACTTGTTTGGTTCCGATCGGGTGAAAAACCTAGGACTAGTTCGCAAAAGTAGGTTTTTAACATAATTACGAATATTTAATGAACGGTTTGATAGACAGCAATGGTTCTTGAGGCAAAGTTGTTCAGCATGAGCAGATCAATCAAATGATATGCATTTTGTGACAATAAGTATAACACCACGTGATTACAGAGCCATTAAACTCGTTAGCGCCAACTAGTGGCCGATTTCTTTCAAAATTCTTACAGACCTCTAGGGCCATGAGTCAAATATGCCCATCGAGTTTCGTTCCGATTGGCGTCCGTTAACCTTGCCTAATAGGTGCTCAAACTTCATTGGGCGATGGCGGCCATGTTTTTTGAGATACACCAATGTCCTCATAGATATACATGGCACCTTGGACCAAGACACTGCATACCAATTTTCAAGTCAATCGGACTAACGGTCAGGTGGTTATAGCCTGTTTTATGTTTTTGTCATGTTATAGCGCCACCATGTGGCCAATCGCCGCGGTTTTTTTACTGTGACCTCAGATTGACCTCTTACACATGTCTACCGAGTTTGGTGAAGATACCTCATTTACTTCTGGAGTTATAGCCATTTAAGTAAAATAGGCTCCGCCTTCTTCGAACGTTTTGGCGCCCCTTAGCAACCGTGAATCGAAATTTCAACTTTTTTTCGATAATTATTGATATTCAGACTCCAGAGAACATTTCTGCACTGGTTTGGTTCCGATCGGGCAAAAAACCTAGAACTAGTTCGCAAAAGTAGGTTTTGGACAAAATCCAAAATGGTGGAAAAATTTGCATACCGGAAATGAAATCCTTGAGGCCAGTTTTGTTCGGCTTGACCCAAGGATTCCAATGATATAAGACACTTGAGTCTGTGACAAACGGTTAATGAGATTTAAGCAAAAATGTGCAATTTTTTTGTTTTTTGCGCTGTAGCGCCACCATCTGGCCGATTGGGACGAGTCCGGGAATCTGAGTAGCGAGCAAGACTACTACCATCTGACCGAGTTTCAGGTCTCTAGGCCTTACGGTTTGGGCTGCACGATGCGTTTTAGGGAAGAATAATAATAATAATAATAATTAAAGCTGCAAGCAGCATTTATCGGGGTTCAAGCATTTAAGGCCTTTAAGCACATAAGCATTTAAGACATTAAGTTTTATTTAGAAAGCTTTTAACCACTGAAATAATAGATGGAAAAGTCCATTTACAGCCAATACAGGCAATTTACCATAGGAAATATATGGTTTTCAAACCTTTTTAACAGTTATAGCGCCACCTATGGTCCGATCAACATGAAATTTGGCATGCTTGTTTAGAATATTATGGCACATATGCTCACCAATTTTCGTGAAGTTCTGAGTTTTCGTTTAGGATTTATAAGCTTTTGAGTGCATTTTGCCACGCCCATTTTCTTTATGACCCAATTATAGCCATACGAAAAATTCAAAAGTTCAACTTTTTTTCGATAATTATTGATCTAGAGAGTCCAGAGAATTGTCCTAGACTGGTCTGGTTCCGATCGGGCGAAAAACCAGGGACTAGTTCGCAAAAGTAGGTTTTTAACATATTCGCGAATAATTAATGAACGATTTGATTGACAGCTATGGTTCTTGAGGCAATGTTGTTCAGCATGAGCAGATCTATCAAATGATATGCATTTTGTGACAATAAGTGTAACACCACGTGATTACAGAGCCGTAAAACTCGTTAGCGCCAACTAGTGGCCGATTTCTTTCAAAATTCTTACAGACCTCTAGGGCTATGAGTTGAACATGCCCATCGAGTTTCGTTCCGATCGGCCTCCGTTAACCTTGTCTAATAGGTGCTCAAACTTCATTGGCCGATGGCGGCCATGTTTTTTGAGATACACCAATGTCCTCATAGACATACATGACACCTTGGGCCAAGACACTGCATACCAATTTTCAAGTCAATCGGACTAACGGTCAGGTGGTTAAAGCCTGTTTTATGTTTTTTTCAAGTTATAGCGCCACCATGTGGCCAATCGCCGCGATTTTTTTACTGTGACCTCAGATTGACCTCTTACACATGTGTACCGAGTTTGGTGAAGATACCTCATTTACTTCTGGAGTTATAGCCATTTTAGTAAAATAGGCCCCTCCCACAACGTACGTTTTGGCGCCCCTTAGCGTCCGTGAATCGAAATTTCAACTTTTTTTCGATAATTATTGATATTCAGACTCCAGAGAACATTTCTGTACTGGTTTGGTTCCGATCGGGCGAAAAACCTAGGACTAGTTCGCAAAAGTAGGTTTTTGGCAAAATTCAAAATGGCGGAAAATCTATCATGGCGGAAATGAAATCGGAGATATACGTTTTGTTCGTCAGGCATCCTGCTTCCCAATGATATAAGACACTTGAGTCTACGACATACGGTCTAGGAGTTCTGAGCAGTTTCGCGCTTTTGGTTGCTGTAGCGCCACCTATGGGCCGATTTGGCTAAGTCCGTGTATCTGAGTAGCGAGCAATACTACTACCATTTGACCAAGTATCACGTCTCTAGGCCTTACGGTTTTGGCTGCACGATGCGTTTTAGGGAAGAATAATAATAATAATAAAAATCAGGGCAATTACAATAGGGTTTCAGCACTTCGTGCTTGAACCCCTAAAAATCAGCACAATTACAATAGGGTTTCAGCATTTCATGCTTGAACCCCTAATAAAAATCCTTACAATTACAATAGGGTTTCAGCACTTCGTGCTTGAACCCCTAATAATAATAATAAAAATCAGTACAATTACAATAGGGTTTCAGCACTTCGTGCTTGAACCCCTAATTAAAGCTGCAAGCAGCATTTATCGGGGTTCAAGCAGTTAAGGCCTTTAAGGCATTTAAGCACAAAAGCATCAAAAGTTATTAAGATTTATTTAGCAAGCATGTAACCACTGACATAATAGATGGAAAAGACCATTTACAGCCAATACAGGCAATTTGCCATGGGATATATATGGTTTTAAAGCTTTTTAACAGTTATAGCGCCACCTATGGTCCGATCTCCATAAAATTGTTTACTGTGACCTCAAATTGAACCCATACACATGTGTACTGAGTTTGGTGAAGATATCTCATTTACTTCTTGAGTTATAGCCATTTGAGTAAAATAGGCTCCTCCCACAACGATTTGCCACATTCTAGAATTTTTTAATATGATTCTAGCATGATTTACTATCATATACCATGTTCCAGAATGATTTATTAGGATTCTAGCATGATTTACCTTGATACACCTCATTTCAGTATTATTTACTATGATTTAATGTTTCTAGCATGATTAACCACATTACTAGCAATTATGTGAAGTGTCAGTGCAAATGAGGTGATGAACACTGACAAAATATTATTGTGTTATAATAGTTAGTTATATACGTGATTTTTAGTGTGTGTCCAAGTACGAATGCAAAAGCACATGTAAAATA
>NW_028175471.1:77123-172045 GCF_951802725.1 Rutilus rutilus | reverse complement strand
TGTAAGAGACCTTGGAAAAGATATAAAGGCTCCTCTGCCCTCCCTCCCTCCCTCCCTTCGTCGCACTTGTTCCACAGACTGTACTAATGACTTCTGTGTGGCAACTGGGCCTTCTTGCAAGAATAAAATACTTTTTTAATGATCATTTGAATTTCAGAGTGTCTCTTACGCAGTTGATGATTGTTTAATGAAAATTGCCACTACAGTTCCATATAAATTCACGGATAATTTGTTGTTTTGTTGTTAGTGAAAATCATTATTGACCTTGTATTTGAAAAAGTATGCTCATATAAGAAGCAATACTAAAATTCAGAGTCAGTTCATTCACATTCGGAGATCTACTATTTTCGACTGTCAAAATGCCGGCGGCTGGAAACAACAACAGTTGCTCAAAACCTTTATTTTTAGTAAACTCTGTGTACACAAACAATGAAACGAGTTTGTATTTTAGCATCATCCTGAAGTCAATCGTTTTTTTTAATGGGTTTTGGTTAAATGCCTGAAATAAGGTCTGTGGTGAAGCTCAAAGCACAGGCTCAAAATATTTTCACACTTTATTCTACAATATAAAATACATCAGTAATACCCTCTTATGATTTTTTTTAAAACTGTTTACTTGCCTTGTAAAAGGTGGTTACTAACAAGTTGTTAAATGTGACTACAGAGGTTGTCTGGGACATTAAACATCATCAGCTGAACCGGTAAACTCTTCTATTCACTATAGTCCGCTTTCACAGCCTTGTTGTGTTTATTATGACGCTCTTGCAAACTATATAACTCAAACTTTCAGAAAAAATCATATTGGGTTTTTGTTGAGGTAACCAAGGTGATGCTAACTTCCAGGTTGGCCGACAAAAACAGACCATCCCACCAATCACCTTTAGTTTTGAGACTACACCCTTTCCACTGATAAAGAAAGTCTTCTCATGCAGGAGATACGATGTGGAAACCCACAGTTTTAGAGGGAATATTATTTAAAGGTGCACTATGTAACTTTTTTGTTCAAAATGTATCAATACACCACCAATTCTTCTTCCAAAACGTGTTTTTGTCTTACCCTGATTCACTATGGTAAGCCCATTATAAGTGTTTATATTTTAGACTGAGCGGGATGAGTTTTGCATGAAATTGCGAACATATCCCTCGTACGTGCGTGTCTTGTCATATCCGTAAATAGAGACAAGTTGCTCTGGCTACTTTGACGCATGTGGGACTGCCATAGGTTAGTTATCACAATGAGCGAGAAAGGTTGACATGGAGCACACTAAATCTTGAACCTGCGGGGAATCGCCTGTTTTAAAAAAACACTAAACAGAGAATTTCTGCTTGCAAAAAGAGGTTGCAACAGATCTCGTAACAAAACGACATTTTTATTGAACAGATAAGTTGCAATATGTAGCTCTTTAACAGAGTTAATTGTAAAGCATTATCTATTGTGAAGGGTCATTTCATTATGATTGTTGTAGCGCTGTGCTGGAATTTATTTTCAAGGAAGTAACGTGTCTATTAATGGGTATAGCTACAGTAACGTCTTCAGCTAGTCAGCTTGAGATTCTTTCCATCTAATTTGGTTATATTCCGTAAAACTTGTAGTGAATATTTTATGAACAGTATGATAACCATATTCATCCGCACATTTACGCAGAGCTGAAGAACAACCAAAATAATGTTCTTCCGCAAAATGTATGCAGTTTTGTTTTTAACTTCAAGAAGGCCAAAAGTTACATAGTGTGCCTTTAAAAGTTTTCTGTTTCAGGTATGGTACTGTATGTTCATCAAGTTCTACGGTTTATTGATGCTATAGGCGAACTTGCACTGTGAGAACAGGTACACTGTAACGGATTTCTGTAATTTGAACAGTATTTTACTGTAATATGTACAGTAAGATACTGTAAAATATGTATACAGTATGTTACTGTAAACGGCAAAGGATTATGGGAAAATATAGGGTCACTACTGTAATTCTTCACTACTGTAAATCAATTTACAGTAGTGAACTTGCCCGCGAAAAACTGACCAATGGCAAGAGGGATTTCTTTTCAAGTGTTTTTTTGAGGGGTGAAGTGGCAGTTAATGCACGGACAAAAGATCATGTAACTCACCAAAAAGGTTAGTATATAATTTCTATTTTATGTAAAACAAACATTTTCAAATGTTTTTACTTATGTTAACAGCAAATTAACATGATGTATCGTTTTGTTTTCGTCTGAATGGTTTTAGTGCCTTTTTTTCCTGACTGTCGTCAGAATGTTTTTTTGGTGCCTTTATTACTGTCTTTTTTCCTGACTGTCGGCCGGGTCGCTGTCACGGTGATAATATTAACTGGTGAGTAAGTTAAGTTCACCTATATTAGCCGAAATATTCTTTAGTTAAAACTATAAAAAATAATGTTTGTGTGTTCCTCTGCCTCTTTAACGCAAGTTACCTCATCAGGCGGCGGGCGGAGTCGTCGGTAACGTTAACCGAGCTAACAGCGAACTCAACGTGAAATACTGAGGTAAAGTGAGATAGACGAAACCCTTGTTGAAGTGCGGGTTTTAAACAATATTTTCACGTAGGCCTAAATGATTTATTTTCAGGTTTGTGATCTGGATAATGCCATCTGCAACGATGGAGTGTGTTGGAGCCTTTTCATTGTGATAACATCAACTGGTATGTAACGTTATGGTCAACTTCACCTAAATTAGCCGAAGTAAACTTATTAAACAGAGAAGCATAATAACTTTGGTATGTTCTGTCTCCTCTTTCACAACTTTTTGGCAGATGTACAACGTAAATACTGAGTAAAACTAAGTTAAAGGGATAACGTAGAACACCTTAGACAGAAAATTATGTATGTCATCATTTACTCGCCCACAACGTGTTCTAAACCTGCATGAAGTTCTTTCGTCTGAACATAAAATAAGATATTTTGAATAATGTTGGTAAATAGTGGCTGGTCCGCATGGACTTCTATAATAGAAAAAATACTTTGGATGTCAATGGGGACCAGTAACTGTTTGGTTGCTCATGTTCTTTAAAATATCTTCTTTTGTATACAGCACATTAAATAATTTAATGGAAGTTATGAACAAGTTGAGGGTGAGTAAATGGTGACAGAATTTACAATTTTGAGTAAACTAACCCTTTATCCAACACCATTGTTAATTTCATCTTTTGTTTTATTTTCAAGTTTGTGGTCTGAATTATGTCGTCTGAAATGTCGGAGGTGTATTTTGGAGTCTTTTTTGTGATTGCCTTCGTAATGGTGATAACATCTACAGGTGAGTAAGATGACATCAACTAAATTAGCTGAAGTATGCATTAGTTAAGCAGGCAAACATGTTCTTTTCTGTTCTTTATTTTGAATTTGCAGCGGCCATTCCCTCCGGACTGTACATCACTGCTGACGCTCTCCACTAATACACAGAACGGGTTGACGTTGGAGGAGGAAGAGGAGAAGGAGGAGGAAAGGGTTAGCAATATACCATTATCAATATAGCAAAGTTTTGCTAACTAATATTTGTAATGTTGTTTAATTGATTAAAAACTATAAACACAACATTATATCTTACCTCATCTTCACCCCACATGTTATTGTTGTTAGTAATAAGTTCTGTTATTGTATTTTAGTTTTTTTCTGTAAACTATAACACTAAAAGGCTGCTGTGACTTTGTCTGTTTCAGGAGAGTCTGTTCTCAAAGCAAAAACATGGATGCTGACAATGAAGGGCAGAATCATCATCCAGTTACAACTGCTAACAGACGACTCTTCAGCATTAGCTGTCTATTTTGTGGAATGCAGAATAAGGTAAACCAAAATATATATATATATATATATATATTTTTACATTACATTTACATGCATGCATTTGGAAGTCACTTTTATCCAAAGCAACTTACATTGTATTAAGTTTAATTTAAATTATCCATTCCCTGGAAATCTAAGCTACAGGAATGTATTGAAAAAGAATGAAGCTTTAATGATTTTAATGTAATGTATTATGAGGTAATACCATCCCTGTAGGTTAGGGGTGGAAATTGGCAAAAAATTGATGATTCGATAGTATTGCGATATTTGGGCCACAATTCAATATTATTGCGCTTCCTAACATTGCGATACAGCAAGTATTGCGATTCGATTCTGCGATATATTGCGATTCATGTCCCCCATATTATTCAAAGACATTACAAAAAATAAGACTGCTCAACTCACTTCAAATGTCACATTAAATCTGTGAACATCTTCTACACATTTACTGGAGGCTAGTGCAAAAACTTTGTCCTTGAACATTCAGGACACAGGACCTTATTACAGAACGTAATTATATGAACGCGTCACCACCGCATTAGCACCAAAAACATGGAGATTTTATTTTAGAGAATAATTATACAACCTATTCGATATACTATAATTCTATAATTAAATAAACTAATCGAATATCCAAAAATTGTGACTCATCCCTGCATGTAATACCTTGTTTTTTTCCCAAAATCTTCACTTACGTCTCGATTTTCGAAGGGGATTATAAACGTTTCTTCCTTGGTTCGCTTTTATTTAGACCTATTACATTCACATTCTTTACTGTGGTAAAGTAGAAAAACGTTGTAGGACAGATAGCCTACATTTTTACTTGCACGTCAGATTCATTTCAACACAGTTTTTGCTTGTTATTAGACATGTACGGCGCGTCAAGTTTACTTGATTTTTAGTTTCGCTCTCTTTGGCAGCGCAATTTCAAACATAGCTTAAATGTCTTGCCCTTGTGGAAGATTAAATTCACTTTTCATACCTTTTACAACAAGTAGAAAACATGAAGATATCAGAAAATAGATCGATGGTCTCTTTCCTCCTCGTGTCATCCCTCTCAAAGCACAGAGCGGTATGGCTTCATGTGGAATCACGTGTCTTTGTGTGGAAGTATTAAACGAAAGTTTTTTTTTTATATATAGATTTAACTTTTCTATTATGTAAGTTTCTAATATTTACTGATATGTATTTGAATGCTTTACAGGCTTTGTGTTGCTTCTTTGACGGAATTGCTCAAATAAAGACTTTTTTGCTCGAATAAACTAAAAAAAATTATTTCAATTTTCATAATAACCCCCCAACCACTGCAGGTAGTTGGTCCATTACCACCGCAGTGGTAAAAAAAACTGCCACCGTCACAGCCTTATAACCTATATTGTAATACTTTGCGCTACTATATCAATATAATTGCGTGCGCAAAATATCGCGACACTGAACAGAATCGATTTTTCCCCCACCACTACTGTAGGTGGATTCAGAATCAGATGTAGTGCTTTTATTAACGCCAAAGTACATGCAGCATCAAGTTTGAGGGTTAGGGAAAATTCTGCCAACACCGGTCTGAAAAAATTATATATTTTTCCCTGCTTGTGTTTGCAGGTTCATTCTGAGAGTCAACCCTGATGGCACCAAACACCAAAGGCACAGATCAGATGGAAATCTGGAAAGGTCCAAAGAAAAGCATCAGCCTGAAACCCTCAGTGTTTCTCATCAGAGAGCTTGTCAACTTTGACTGGCAAAATTACTGAAATGTAACAACACAACACTGACTTTGACTGTATTTTATTGTTTTAAGGCCTGTTTTGCTTTTCAGTGTGTGTACGTTTTTGCCATGCTACAGATACAAATGTTCACCAGGAGATTAATTCTATGGACTTTGGAGATGTTGCCTTTTTTTTTCTTCAGCTAGTGGCTCCTTAAGGTCAAGATTTGTAATTTGTACTTCTAAAACAAAATGTTCAACGATTAAAAATAATATTATAAGGACAAATGTTTGTGAGTTATTGCGATTTTTTGGGGGGTGGGGTAAACATAAAAAAAAAAAAAAAACTCAATACTAATACTGTAAATGAAAATACAGTAATAATACTGTAAATGCAATTACAGTAAATGGTACAGTATACTGCAAGTGAAAATACAGTAATAATACTGTAAAACATTTTACAGTAACTTACTGGCATCCAGCTGCCAGTAAGTTACTGTAAAATTTACAGCAACCTCTTTACAGTGTATGGTTTAAACTAAAGAATAGAAAATGAATGTTTTCTTGTGCTGAGAGATAAGCATATGTATGTGTGGAAATATCACATATTGTGTTAAAATATTAACAGTTCAATATTAACTGTAATATTGTGTCAATAATTGTATCCCTTAGAACTCATCTTTGATCACCAAAATTACATATTTAAACGGTTTTCCTTAAAATAGCTTGAATGTAACTCTACACCCTGAAATCATTTAGTAGCCTATATTCATATCCATTTGGGAGAAATATTTACTTTTTTTCAAAAACATCACTATTTTGGCTGTTTACGGCTGCCTCGATGGAAATGTATAACTGTTCCAAAAAAGTATTGTTCTGAGACTTTTTGCACAGAGATGATAACAGTATCGTTTCTAAAAACGTGCACTTTAAATCCTGTTTTCAAAAGTTAGCTTTTTCAGAACCCCAAAATGCTTTGTGATAAGATTTGTGTATGAGGTTATTATGATTAAATTCCTATTCATCTTAAGATTTTGAATGGAGGCCTGCAGGTTTTGTGCCAAAATGGTCTGGAATTTGACACTATCCATAGTTAACTTTATCTGAACTATTTCCTCTGTCCAAGCTTTTTAAATGTTTAGTGGCCTAAAAGCTAAATTTTGAATCATCTGTTCATACAAAATTTTACCTCATGGGTTTGACAACATTAGATGGGCTCAGATGTTGTTTTGTTTTTTATTTGATATGTTTGATATTTTTTGTTAGATATTCCTGAAGGTCCTTTAATGTTACTGTAAGTCTCTTGCCAGCCTCCTTGATAAGTTTTCATCTTGTTTTCACATCAGTTTTTGGCAGATTCCCTGTTCTTTGGAATGTCATTGTGACATTCTACACTGCTGAAGAAGCGCGGATGATCTGAAAACAAAGACAAGTAAGCTGGAGTTCCGAGATCTTCATTTGAGATTTTCTACTTAATTTAAAGTGTCATTCATTCGGTGTCCGTTCTGTCACGAGCAGCTTGCGCTGTTTGTGCGACTAAATCTGCGAACAAAATGCAGCTGATATTGTCACACCACGATCGGTCATACTGCAGGCTCTCATTTACAAGTGCACTGATTGCGTGCCAGTCTCCAGATAGGCTATACATGGCATTTTTTCAGTTGATTGTTCTTGTAAGTGCGCCAGATTGGTGCCAATTATTGTCATGTCTGCATTGTAATGCACAACTTTGACTCTCCTTGTTAAAACAACGTGCATCCAAACAACTTTAGCCAATGCAACCTCCTATTGCTTTACGAATACTAGGCTATAACATATGATATTGCATTGGCATTTGTTTGAAATGTAACATCTATGCAAAATAATCCTTGAATCATTTCTTATATAAGGCCATTCCCATTTTGAATATGTGATTTGTGTATTGTCAACAATAAGCATAAACATTCTGCATTTCCATTTTGTAGTGTGGATCATTCATTGCGACATCATGTTTAAGAATCTGTTATCTGATAAAAAATACTTCATGCTACTGCCCATTGACATACTTTTAAAGCTACTGTTGTCCCTTTTTTTGGTCTTCAAAACACCTTAAAATGCAAATGTCGAGATCAGGAAAATCTAAATTTTCTCGGGGGGGGGGGGGGGGGGGGGCATGCCCCCGAACCCCCCTAGCAAGATCATTTTTTTAACCTCTGTGTTTAGAAAACCCTGCGTACGGCCCTGCACCTAGAGTGATGCAGTGATCCTTTGAATAGTTGTCCTAATTTCATGTGTGGATGGACTAAGGAATAGTCACTCAAAATTCATAATTATTTAGTTGTCTCTTCCTATAGTCTGTGGGCCAGTATTAATTGCAAAAACTGCACCTCTTCTGTGGCTATATTAATTTCATAATGATGAAGCCTTTCTCCATGAAGTCAATCAGCAAAAGTTAATTGATAATGTGCAAATATACTGGCCCATTTTGGTGGGAACTAATATTCAATACTAGTCTTACATGTCACTTTTTATAACACATTCATCCTTTGCTGGGACGCTTAATATTTGGGGATATTTAATTTAATTAATCAATCAACAATACTATTGATCAGCATTACCAAACGTGGACGTTTTCCACTAGAAACAAACATTGATGTATTATTTTAATTTAATACTGTGAAGCTGCTTTGATACAATCTGTATTGTGAAAAGCGCTATACTATAAATAAACTTGACTTGACTTAAAAAAATATTGGGGGCATAAATTAAGTGTAGTAGGCTATACCCACTTCTCCAGGCACCACTACATCACTGAGCATATCAGATTATAAAAAGGTGTAAGGTTTGTGCGTGTGTGTGTTCATGTAGGCTATAGACTGATTGCGGCTTGCATTCATGAAATATTGTAATGTTATAGGCCTACTGTATGAGAAAATTTAGATCGGTATTGCGCAACAATCAAGAGATGGGGACGACCCCCCCCCCCCATTTCACCCCGTCATTGTGTTCATGATTATTTAGCATATATATATATAGTAAATAAATATATAGTAAATAAATTTAAAAAATGCCATATACAGTACAGGCCAAAAGTTTGGAAACATTACTATTTTTAATGTTTTAGAAAGGAGTTTCTTCTGCTCATCCTGCCTGCATTTATTTGATCAAAAATACAGATTTTTTTTTAAATATTGTGATATATTCTTACAATTTAAAATAATTGGTTTTCAATTTATTATACTTTAAATTATCATTTATTTCTGTGATGCAAAGCTGAATTTTCAGGATCATTACTCCATCACATGATCCTTTAGAAATTATTCTAATATGATGATTCATTATCAAAGTTGGAAACAGTTCTGCTGCTTAATATTCTTTCATAACCTGTGATACTTTTTTAGGATACTTTGATGAATAAAAAGTAAAATAAATAAATAAATAAATAAATAAATAAATAAATAAATAAATAAATAAATAAATAAATAAATAAATAAATAAATAGAAGAAAATGTTTTAAAAATAGAAATCTTTTGTAACAACAATATACACTACTGGTCAGTAATTTGGGGTCAGTCATTTTTTTCTTTCTTTTTTTGAAATAAATCAATACTTTTATTCAGCAAGGATGCCTTAAATTGATAAAAAAAAATATTAATTTTAAATTTTATAAATTTTATAAATTTTATCTACTATAAAAATAGTAAAGAAGATTTATATTATTAGAATTTTTATTTTATTTTATTTTGAATAAATGCAGTTCTTTTTAACCTTTTATTCATCAAATACATTAGGCAGCAGAACTGTTTCCAACACTCATAATAAATCAGAATATAGAATGATTTCTAAAGGATCATAGACTGGATGTCACATGTGACACTGAAGACTGGAGTAATGATCCTGAAAATTCAGCTTTGCATCACAGGAATAAATGATAATTTAAAGTATAATAAATTGAAAACCAATTATTTTAAATTGTAAGAATATATCACAATATTTAAAAAAAATTCTGTATTTTTGATCAAATAAATGCAGGCTTGATGAGCAAAAGAAACTTCTTTCAAAAACATAAAAAATAGTAATGTTTCCAAACTTTTGGTCTGTACTGTATCCCCCCCAAAACTGCACAACTGTAAAGTAAAACATTAATAAAAAAAAGTGATGATAAAAAATGCGTCTTAAAACTGACATGATTGTTACAAAATCACACAGTCTGGGGCCTCTGGAGAACTCAGAACAACTGCTAACATTAAGTTTAAGGTAAAAATAACTGCCATGAAATTATAGTATCTTACTCCTATGCAATTAGATAAACTGTTCATTCACTACATCACTTTACCTCTGTCTTTATCCCCTTTTATCCTCTTCTCTTCTTTTTTGGCAATGTATCTATCGCAGACTATAATGCTCATTCATAATGTGTCATGTAAATTCGGCCATCCGTCACAATCAGGAAACTTTCACCGTGTCTAGAACTGGCGCGAGCTGCGGTTTGATATTTTGTATTGTTTTGGCTATGGTACCGCCGTGCGGTGTCGTAGACATGCAAATAATATCTTATTTCGTGATTCATGATTTGTGAATTTGTGTGACGCGGTCCTCCGGTCTATTTTTTTTATACTGACTTTTATTTTTAAATTGTGTATAGCTCCAAAAGTCGGTCACTTAGAAGACTAAACCCAGCTTCATCTTGACCTGCTTGATTTGTGATTTTTTTCACAGCAAAGCTCATGTCCATAAGCGGTTTGGTATGTCCACTAGACAGGAAGTTGGAAAATAGCCGTTCTTTCACGTTTAACATCAATTTATAATAAACACACAGACCGCTGGTTTACAAAAACACTAGTTTTATATTGAGCTTGATTTGTGAAAACCTTTACAGTGCAGTTTGTGCCAGTTAACCCTTCCCTGAGTGTTTAAATGGCCCACTCTGATTTGTGAAAGGTTCCACAGTGCAGTTTGGGTCAGTTAACCCTTCCCTGAGTGGTTAAAATAACCATTCTGATTTGTGAAAGGTTCCACATGTCAGTTTGGGTCAGTTAACCCTTCCCTGAGTGTTTAAAATAACCATTATGATTTGTGAAAGGTTCCACAGGTCAGTTTGGGTCAGTTAACCCTTCCCTGGGTGTTTAAAATAACCATTCTGATTTGTGAAAGGTTCCACAGGTCAGTTTGGGTCAGTTAACCCTTCCCTGAGTGTTTAAATGTCCCATTCTGATTTGTGAAAGGTTCCACAGGTCAGTTTTGGTCAGTTTACCCTTCCCTGAGTGTTTAAAATAACCATTCTGGTTTGTGAAAGGTTCCACAGTTCAGTTTGGGTCAGTTAACCCTTCCCTGGGTGTTTAAAATAACCATTCTGATTTGTGAAAGGTTCCACAGGTCAGTTTGGGTCAGTTAACCCTTCCCTGAGTGTTTAAATGTCCCATTCTGATTTGTGAAAGGTTCCACAGGTCAGTTTTGGTCAGTTTACCCTTCCCCAAGTGTTTAAAATAACCATTCTGATTTGTGAAAGGTTCCACAGTGCAGTTTGGACCAGTTAACCCTTCCCTGAGTGTTTAAATTAACCATTCTGATTTGTGAAAGGTTCCCCAGTTCAGTTTGGGTCAGTTAAACCTTCCCTGAGTGTTTAAATGGCCCACTCTGATTTGTGAAAGGTTTCACAGTTCAGTTTGGGTCAGTTAACCCTTCCCTGAGTGTTTAAAATAACCATTCTGATTTGTGAAAGGTTCCACAGTGCAGTTTGGTCCAGTTAACCCTTCCCTAAGTGTTTAAATTAACCATTCTGATTTGTGAAAACTTTCACAGTTCAGTTTGGGTCAGTTACCCCATCCCAGAGTGTTTAAATGAACCATTCTGATTTGTGAAAGGTTCCACAGGTCAGTTTGGGCCAGTTAAACCTTCCCTGGGTGTTTAAAATAACCATTCTGATTTGTGAAAGGTTCCACAGGTCAGTTTGGGTCAGTTAACCCTTCCCTGGGTGTTTAAAATAACCATTCTGATTTGTGAAAGGTTCCACAGTTCAGTTTGGGTCAGTTAACCCATCCCCAAGTGTTTAAATGAACCATTCTGATTTGTGAAAGGTTCCACAGTGCAGTTAGGGTCAGTTAACCCTTCACTGAGTGTTTAAAATAACCATTTTGATTTGTGAAAGATTCCACCGTTCAGTTTGGGTCAGTTACCCCATCCCGAGTGTCTAAATGAACCATTCTGATTTGTGAAAGGTTCCACAGTGCAGTTTGGGTCAGTTAACCCTTCCCTGAGTGTTTAAAATAACCATTCTGATTTGTGAAAGGTTCCACATGTCAGTTTGGGTCAGTTAACCCTTCCCTGAGTGTTTAAAATAACCATTATGATTTGTGAAAGGTTCCACAGGTCAGTTTGGGTCAGTTAACCCTTCCCTGGGTGTTTAAAATAACCATTCTGATTTGTGAAAGGTTCCACAGTTCAGTTTGGGTCATTAACCCATCCCCAAGTGTTTAAATGAACCATTCTGATTTGTGAAAGGTTCCACAGTGCAGTTAGGGTCAGTTAACCCTTCCCTGAGTGTTTAAAATAACCATTTTGATTTGTGAAAGGTTCCACAGTTCAGTTTGGGTCAGTTACCCCATCCCGAGTGTTTAAATGAACCATTCTGATTTGTGAAAGGTTCCACAGGTCAGTTTGGGCCAGTTAACCCTTCCCTGAGTGTTTAGATGTCCCATTCTGATTTGTGAAAGGTTCCCCAGTTCAGTTTGGGTCAGTTAAACCTTCCCTGAATGTTTAAAATAACCACTCTGATTTGTGAAAGGTTCCACAGGTCAGATTAGGTCAGTTAACCCTTCCCTGAGTGTTTAGATGTCCCATTCTGATTTGTGAAAGGTTCCACAGGTCAGTTTGGGTCAGTTAACCCTTCCCTGGTTGTTTAAATTAACCATTCCGATTTGTGAAAACTTTCACAGTTTAGTTTGGGTCAGTTAACCCATCCCTGAGTGTTTAAATGAACCATTCTGATTTGTGAAAACTTTCACAGTTCAGTTTGGGTCAGTTAACCCATCCCCAAGTGTTTAAATGAACCATTCTGATTTGTGAAAGGTTTCACAGGTCAGTTTGGGTCAGTTAATCCTTCCCTGAGTGTTTAAAATAACCATTCTGATTTGTGAAAGGTTCCACAGGTCAGTTTGGGTCAGTTAACCCTTCCATGGGTGTTTAAAATAACCATTCTGATTTGTGAAAGTTTCCACAGGTCAGTTTTGGTCAGTTAACCCTTCCCTGGGTGTTTAAAATAACCATTCTGATTTGTGAAAACTTTCACAGTTCAATTTGGGTCAGTTACCCCATCCCTGAGTGTTTAAATGAACCATTCTGATTTGTGAAAGGTTCCACAGGTCAGTTTGGGCCATTTAACCCTTCCCTGAGTGTTTAGATGTCCCATTCTGATTTGTGAAAGGTTCCCCAGTTCAGTTTGGGTCAGTTAAACCTTCCCTGAGTGTTTAAAATAACCACTCTGATTTGTGAACGGTTCCACAGGTCAGATTGGGTCAGTTAACCCTTCCCTGAGTGTTTAAATGAACCATTCTGATTTGTGAAAACTTTCACAGTTCAGTTTGGGTCAGTTAACCCATCCCCAAGTGTTTAAATCAACCATTCTGATTTGTGAAAACTTTCACAGTTCAGTTTGGGTCAGTTAACCCTTCCCTGAGTGTTTAAAATAACCATTCTGATTTGTGAAAGGTTCCACAGGTCAGTTTGGGTCAGTTAACCCTTCCCTGAGTGTTTAAAATAACCATTCTGATTTGTGAAAGGTTCAGGTCAGTTTGGGTCAGTTAACCCTTCCCCAAGTGTGTAAATGAACCATTCTGATTTGTGAAAGGTTCCACAGTGCAGTTTGGGTCAGGTAACCCATCCCCAAGTGTTTAAATGAACCATTCTGATTTGTGAAAGGTTTCACAGTTTAGTTTGGGTCAGTTAACCCTTCCCTGAGAATTTAAATTAGCCATTCTGATTTGTGAAAGGTTCCACGGTGCAGTTTGGGCCAGTTAACCCTTTCCTGAGTGTTTAAAATAACCATTCTGATTTGTGAAAGGTTCCACAGATCAGTTTGGGTCAGTTTACCCTTCCCTGAGTGTTTAAATTAACCATTCCGATTTGTGAAAACTTTCACAGTTTAGTTTGGGTCAGTTAACCCATCCCTGAGTGTTTAAATGAACCATTCTGATTTGTGAAAGGTTTCACAGTTCAGTTTGGGTCAGTTAACCCTTCACTGAGTGTTTAAAATAACCATTCTGATTTGTGAAAGGTTCCACAGGTCAGTTTGGGTCAGTTAACCCTTCCCTGACTGTTTAAATTAGCCATTCTGATTTGTGAAAGGTTCCACGGTGCAGTTTGGGCCAGTTAACCCTTTCCTGAGTGTTTAAATGAAACATTCTAATCTGTGAAAGGTTCCACAGTTCAGTTTGGGTCAGGTAACCCATCCCCAAGTGTTTAAATGAACCATTCTGATTTGTGAAAGGTTTCACAGTTTAGTTTGGGTCAGTTAATCCTTCCCTGAGTGTTTAAATTAGCCATTCTGATTTGTGAAAGGTTCCACGGTGCAGTTTGGGCCAGTTAACCCTTTCCTGAGTGTTTAAATGAACCATTCTGATCTGTGAAAGGTCCCACAGATCAGTTCGGGTCAGTTAACCCTTCCCTGAGTGTTTAAAATAACCACTCTGATTTATGAAAGGTTCCAAAGGTCAGATTGGGTCAGTTAACCCTTGCCTGAGTGTTTAAATTAACCATTCTGATTTGTGAAAGGTTCCACAGTTCAGTTTGGGTCAGTTAACCCTTCCCTGAGTGTTTAAATTAGCCATTCTGATTTGTGCAAGGTTCCAGTTAACCCTTCCCTGAGTGTTTAAATGTGTTTAAGTGTTTAACATGTGGAACCTTTCACAAATCAGAATGGTTATTTTAAACACTCAGGGAAGGGTTAACTGGCCCAAACTGCATTGTGGTACCTTTCACAAATCAGAATGGGTAATTTAAACACTCAGGGAAGGGTTAACTGACCCAAACTGAACTGTGGAACCTTTCACAAATCAGAGTGGGCCATTTAAACACTCAGGGAAGGTTTAACTGACCCAAACTAAACTGTGAAAGTTTTCACAAATCAGAATGGTTAATTTAAACACTCAGGGAAGGGTTAACTGGGCCAAACTGCACTGTGGAACCTTTCACAAATCAAAATGGTTATTTTAAACACTCAGGGAAGGGTTAACTGACCCAAACTAAACTGTGAAAGTTTTCACAAATCAGAATGGTTTTTTTAAACACCCAGGGAAGGGTTAACTGACCCAAACTGACCTGTGGAACCTTTCACAAATCAGAATGGTTATTTTAAAGACTCAGGGAAGGGTTAACTGAGCCAAACTGACCTGTGGAACCTTTCACAAATCAGAATGGTTATTTTAAACAACCAGGGAAGGGTTAACTGACCCAAACTGACCTGTGGAACCTTTCACAAATCAGAATGGTTATTTTAAAGACTCAGGGAAGGGTTAACTGACCCAAACTGCACTGTGGAACCTTTCACAAATCAGAGTGGGCCATTTAAACACTCAGGGAAGGGTTAACTGACCCAAACTGAACTGTGAAACCTTTCACACACCAGAATGGTTGTTTTAAACACTCAGGGAAGGGTTAACTGGTCCAAACTGCACTGTGGAACCTTTCACAAATCAGAATGGTTATTTTAAACACTCAGGGAAGGGTTAACTGACCCAAACTGACCTGTGGAACCTTTCACAAATCAGAATGGTTATTTTAAACACCCAGGGATGGGTTAACTGACCCAAACTGAACTGTGAAAGTTTTCACAAATCAGAATGGTTCATTTAAACACTCAGGGAAGGGTTAACTGACCCAATCTGACCTGTGGAACCGTTCACAAATCAGAGTGGTTATTTTAAACACTCAGGGAAGGTTTAACTGACCAAACTGAACTGGGGAACCTTTCACAAATCAGAATGGGACATCTAAACACTCAGGGAAGGGTTAACTGGCCCAAACTGACCTGTGGAACCTTTCACAAATCAGAATGGTTATTTTAAACACTCAGGGAAGGGTTAACTGACCCAAACTGACCTGTGGAACCTTTCACAAATCAGAATGGTTATTTTAAACACCCAGGGAAGGGTTAACTGACCCAAACTGCACTGTGGAACCTTTCACAAATCAGAGTGGGCCATTTAAACACTAAGGGAAGGGTTAACTGGCCCAAACTGCACTGTAAATGTTTTCACAAATGAAGCTCAATATAAAACAAGTGTTTTTGTAAACCAGCGGTCTGTGTGTTTATTATAAATTGATGTTAAACGTGAAAGAACGGCTATTTTCCAACTTCCTGTAGTGGACATACCAAACCGCTTATGGACATGAGCTTTGCTGTGAAAAAATTCACAAATCAAGCAGGTCAAGATGAAGCTGGGTTCAGTGACCGACTTTTGGAGCTATACGCAATTTAAAAATAAAAGTCAGTATAAAAAAAATAGACCGGAGGGCCGCGTCACACAAATTCACAAATCATGAATAACGAAATTAGATATTATTTGCATGTCTACGACACCGCACGGCGGTACCATAGCCAAAATAATAAAGAATATCAAACCGCAAAACTATCTTTACTCCGGTGCGAAACCTAGCCTATGTAAGCTACCACCTTTGGTTATCCTGAAGATGGGAAGATTTCTGTCCCGTTAACGAATCCACGACATCCAACGTAGTAAGCTTTCTTGCCCTCGCTGCGAGCCTTTTCAATGATGGGCCATAACTTGTTCCGACGTTCTCTATCTTCTTTTGAGAGATCCTCTGCAAACTTCCAGTGGTTGTCTTTGAGAAATTGTGATGTCTTTGCAGCTTTCCATAGGCTATCTCTGGTCACCCTTGAGATTAATTGAATGAGAATCGGTCTGGGCTTGCTGCTGTTAGGGAGCTTTGCGCCGCTGCGATGCACAGTGTCAACGGTGTCACGGATGCGGTTTTTGCATTCAGGTAAAACGGCTTGACAGATCTCGATGGCAATCTGGCGGACATCATTCTTTTCATTTTCTTTGACACCAAGGAGCCTCAGATTCCACCTCCGACCGTTCCAGGTCGAAGATCTGTTGCTGGTGTGTGTATGCGACTCTCCTCTTTAGTCATCCTGTTTTCTAGAGTGCCCACTCGTTTTTTCACATCTTTTATCTCCTCACACGCGAAGTCCACAGTTTTTTTTACACCATCTAGCTGCAACGCCAGCCCATCCATTCTTTCATTTATTAGTTTCGACAGGGAAGCGACGACATCTATGTCTTCTACCTTGGAAGAAAGCATCGGCTTTTTAGGAGCTGGAGATTGTCTGGGTGACAGGGACAGAGGAGGAAATTCTTCCGTAAGATCCTCCATTACTGGCAAAGTCACCGAGCCAGTCGTGTAGTCATGAATGTTATCAATTAGAGGGTTTCCTCCTGAGGCGGCGTGGCTAGCATCACCTGTTGGCATTGTCAACTTTGCTCTTGGGTTTTTCAGCGGTCTTTTATTTTCGCGGGTCGACATCTCAAAGGTTAAATCCTCCTCACAAAGTTCCTTTAGCGTTAAGCACTATAAATGATTACAAGGTCCAAACAGAAAGGTTGTTTTAACCGTATTCAAAGTTTTTCGGTTGCACAGCTCGACAGTAAGCGTCTACCTACTCGGCCATCTTGGTCCTCCTATACACTTAAATTATGCAGCAACACATTTAAACACACAGATGACGACGCATTTAGACGTCCAGGGACGCGCAGAATAGACGTGGAATTCACGGTCAGATAACGTCGAAGACGTCCGTTCAACTTTCATTTTGGAACTATTTTTCAACCATGACGGGACGTGTCGGACGGACGTCTTTTCAACGGTCATTAAACGTCCAAATGTTTGCTGGGTAGCTAGTTGATTTCTTCAACGATGCATTGTACTATAGTTAAGCAGCGAGTTACGTCGTTGTTCGGGAAACGCACCCCAGATTGGTACCTCTTCACAATGAGATCCCGCACATCCTTTGTAAGCTCATTGTGGGCCATGGCTTCAGCAAGAAGGCCAAAAAGATTTTACAGAACCCAGAAAGCGATGATTTTATTCAGGGTTAATCAGCATCATTAAAATATGATTTTTAAGTAAGAGTTTGAAGTTATGTATTCAGTTAATCGCAAACAGTGTGCACATTTATGCAACCAGCCAGGTAATTTTAGGTTTGCTTTTTCCTTAACCCTCTTAGGGTTCCGTTCTGACCCCAATTGAATCCGCCAAAACACAGCATAAATGTATAGTTTAGAAGTAAACATAAAAAAAAAAAAGACATATAATTTGTATTAAATTAAAAAAAATATATATTTTTCATACAGTAGCTTATGTAAAGTGGAAATGAGGACCGTATGAGGGTTAAACATTTTTCTTAAGAGCTTCCTGAAAAAATAAAAAAAATAAAAAATAATATTCAGCTATTTTATCAGGGGAGTGTAAACCTTTTATACCCACTGTATAGGTCAACTCACACTGCACTGACAGACAGCGTCCATCGCGGACAATCACCAGATTACAGTACATCACTTCTCAAGACATTCCACGACTCAAAAACACTGATTGAATGATTGAAAACAAGCGGCGAACAGTAACGGATTTCAACAGGGGAAACTGCGTCTGTCGGTGAAGTGTGAATTGGCTTTAAGTGAACCTTCAAACCCTAAGATACTCTGTACTCTACTTCTGTGTATTCATCATGCTTGAAGAGTGTCTCTGTGATGCATAGTTCTGCTGCTCTGAGATGTCAGTCTTTTCATAGTAGATGATCAGTGTTTCATCATCAGAAATTTCATTGGTCGTGATGTCACTGGCAGTGTTGACATAATCCACATCTGTGATTTTAACCTGTGCACAATGAAAACAGATTACAATCATGTTTTATGTGCAAAATATTTTCACATAATTAGCTGGAAAAAATAAAGAAACAAATTTTTAATAAATTAATGGTCATAAATATGAACAAGCTGATGAATCAATAAATAAGAAATGTCTAGAAAACTGAACTATTATGAACCAGATTTCTACACAAAACTATACAAAAATAAACTAAATTTACCTGACCAGAACGATTCTTTTCATTGGCACTGGGTTCATTGAAAATCTTTCTCCTAATAAAGAAGGAAGGTCGAAATGTTTTCGTAATGTTTATTTTTGCAGTGGCAAAAATTATATTCAAACGGTTCAAGTGCAAATTGGCAATGACAACAGAAATATGCTGTAAAACAATGTGGGATTCTTAATACATGTAAAAAAGGATCACCTATCGTTTCTGAAGAGCAGAAAAAAAGCATGTTATGAAAAATACCATTATGTTTGATGGTTATAAACAATATCTTCACATTTGCGTCAATATTGACATTGAATATTATACACTTGACAATAAACAAAATAATTTCAATTTTCTATGTCCTGGTAGATGAGAAGAAATTAAGAATAATGTAATATTAATATATTGCATGTGCATGACTGAAGCGCTTTCTAATAGTTTGTTTGATCACTATATGAAGTCAAAAGTGAATCAGTTTTTAACTGACTGATGCTTAAACAAGAAAAATGCAAAGTATATCTTAAAACAGGATGTTTCAAAAAAGGCATAACAGTAATAAAACTACTGTTTAATTCAGAATGAAAGTGAATATTTTTACCTTGCACAAAACCCAAGAGCAGAGAGCGTGAGAACTGCCACGATTCCTCCCACACAACCAGCAATCAGAGGCATAAAGTGTCCATCTTGTCCTATAGGATGTGAAACACTTGTAATTCCACCAGAATGTTGTATTTCAATATAATCTTCATTGCCTTAAATCTGTAAATGACCTTGTTCTTTACATGTAGACTGTATTAACTCACCTTCAACTGTGAGCTGGATCTCTGACGATGACTGTTTTCCAAGTTTATTCTGAGCAGTGCAGGAATACCATCCTGCATTATTTTGAGTTCCAGTGAAGGTAATCTGCTTTCCCTGAGCTATTGGCATCTCCTGTCCACGTTTGTACCAGGTGTAGTTCATTTCTCTTGATGGACTGGCTTTGCTTTTGCAGGTCAAAGTTACATTAGAGTTAACAGAGACTGAAGCAGATGGATCGAAGGTGATGCGAGTTTCTTTTGGAGAAACTTTGACAGAAACACAAGCACATAAATAGGAAAAGCAGTAAAACACCCGTGCATTAGACATTTCTAGGAAGCTAAACACCAAATTCTGTTTAAGCAGCACTTTGTGCATTTAAGTACACACAGGGCTATGTTAAAGGAAGTAAGCCGTCTAATCACTTACACAGGACTTGTAGCATCACGGTGGTCTCCACAGTTGAGTCTTTAGATGTTTTTCTTGGATATGTAGCAGTGCAGGAGATGTTCTTTCTGTGATCCATGTATGAAGCTTTGAAGGTCATGTTTGAAAACACTGACTGGGTTTTATCAGGTTTCTCCTGTAACTGTGTTGTAATGTGGGCAGATTCAGGGATGTTGGACCAGGATATTGTAGGAGGTTGTTTGGGGCAGGGGGCTTCAGCAGAGCAGCTCAGACTGACTGTTGTGTTCTCCATCACTTCTTTCAGATCAGTGGGTTGAAGGATGAGAGGTTGTGGTGAATCTACAGAAATAAATGATTGTAGCTCGTCATTAAGAAGCTGTTCTTAGTGATGTTTGTTAATTATGTAAATAATATTTACATTTAAATGTATTCATTTATTACATTTATCAAGTGACTTACAAGTGAAGGAAAGCATTAGAACCTGTATGTTAAAGACAATAGAGATGACGTTTACCTTTGACAGTGATCCTCACAGTCTTTCTTGAATCATCGTGGTTAAACGTTAGTCTGAACACATTTGGCTCCATTTCCAGTCTGAAGTAGTAAAGATCTGAATGATTCATCATGATGTTATAGAAGACAGTTGTGCAGTTCCTCTCACTGAGGTTTCCAGTCATCTGTATGTCACTAAATCCTCTTATGATGTTTTTGCTGCTATTAAAAACTATACAACTGTCGTCATCAGCAAAATATGATGTCTTTTTTAGCCAGATCCCATTCATATATTTTGTCTTGATACGTTTGTCCTCAAAATTGGAGATGGTGAATGTACAAGGAATCTGCACACAAGAGCCTGTCAGAGCTGTTACTGTCTCAGGCATCACTGCAGAGTAGATATCACCATCAGCTGAAACATAAAATCACATTAGTGCATTATAATTTAAACCTTAGAGAGGTAAAGGTTGTAAAGGGACAGCTCACCCAAAAATGAAAATTCTCACCCTTTTAGTTACAAATCTTCATGTTCTTCCAAACCTGAATGACTATTTTTCTTAAAATAAAGATTTTAAAGATTTTTTTCATAATTCTCTTGTATACAACAAAAGAGTACAGTACACTGATATAGGAAAGTCAAGCTCTAAAAAGGACAACACAGCACCATAAAAGTAATTATGACATATGACTTGTGCCCTGTATTTAAAGTCTTCTCGTCATTTGCTTTAACGGTCTTTGCTCGATACATTTTCTTGTCCTCTGCCAATCACATGCCTGCATTTTATCTCTTGTGTATCATATCAGTTGTGGTTCTGCTGAATGTGATTGTTTAAAATAAAAAATAAATTGAGTGTAATATGGACCAACCTGAGTGAGTGTGTAGAAACACAGAGCTGATGATGATGATGATGAAGGACATGCTCTGGAACACAGACATCACTGGAGCTCTGACAAAAACAGGAAATAACCTAAATATACTTGTGTGCCAAAAAAAAACCCACAACATTTTTTTTTTTCTCTGTCCACAACTGTAATCGTTCGTTTGTTTATTTATATAGCACCTTACAGACTACCACCGTAGTTCCAAAGTGCTGTACATTGCAATAAAACCAACAGGACAGGAAAACCAAGACATACAACATCCATGTACAAAAGTGCTTAAAAAGCCAAAGAATACAGATACGGTTTTAAACGGCCCTTAAAAACATTAAGATTCAAGGAGGATCTAACGTCCAGTGGTAGATTATTCCACAATCTAGGACCAGCAACAGCAAAAGCACGGTCACCTTTCATTTTAAGATGCGCACGGGGAATCGTTAAGAGAAACTTGTTTGCTGATCTTAGTCTTACACCTGCGCTATAGGGCTTGATGAGCTCAGCCAAGTATTCTGGCGCCATTCCGTGTAGTGCTTTAAAAACATGTATCAGGATCTTATACTGTATCCTAAATTGTATTGGTAGCCAACCTAACACAGATAGAAGGGGAGTAACATGGTCTGTTTTCCCAGCATTCATCAACAGCCTTGCAGCAGCATTTTGTACTAGCTGCAAGCGGGCAATGTGCGTTTGAAGTGCACTACAATAATCTAGACGTAAAAAAATATACGCGTGGACAACTTTTTCCAGGTCGATGGCTGAGAGAATTGGTTTCAGTTTTGCTATTGCTCTTAAATAAAAGAAGCAATTGCGTACTACTGTCTTTATCTGTCGATCAAAAATTAAGGATGAATCGAAAATGACTCCCAAGTTCTTTACTTGATCCTGCAAGTATCCCTTCCACGGGCCCAATTGATCGATTAACATTTGGCTACCAGCTGTGCGACCAAAAAGAATAATTTCTGTTTTGTTTTCATTCAATTGGATGAGATTTTCAGCCATCCACAGCTTTACTTCCTCCAGACATTTGAGAATGGCATTTGAATCCTTACCACCGGATCTCAAAGGCACATAGACTTGAGTGTCATCTGCATACAGATGGTAAGAGATGCCATACTTCTTAAAAATAATTCAATGAATTGTACCTTCAGCTTGAGTGTTATTACTGTGTTTAACTAAAGAGATTTAAAGAAAGTTAACAGTCACTGCAGACTCTCCCATGGTTAATATCTTAATAACGTTCAGTTATAAGTCACTTGTAGTTATTAGAGATGAACTAATCGTTTACAAAAAATGAATAAACGTTCATAAATGATTTATAAGTGATATGCTAAAATGTATTGATTGTTTTGTCATTTCAGTTATAAGTCATTTATAAATAAGTTAATGATGAACTTATTTAAAAAACATGACTATTCGTTCATAATTGAGTAATAAGCGGTGAGCTAACATTTTATGAATGTTTTGTTAATTCAGTTACAAGTCATTTATAAAATATTAGTTAATGATGAGCTGATCATTTCCAAAATGACTACATTCATAAATTATTTATAAGTGGTATGTTATCGATTTACAAATGTGTTGTAAGTCATCTTAAAATATTTTAAATGATTAAGTAAATCAAACAGGTCATTAGTAGATGGTTATTAAATCATTAGTTGATACATTATTAATCACTTATAAATGTCAACATTGTTTTAGTATCATTATCTCAATAAACAATAGTTAATCATTAACAAATGATAAACGAACTATTAGTAATTAATTAGTATATCATTTATTGATGTATTGTGAAGTTGTAAGCTGGTCTGTGTTCAAAAGCACAAACATGCAGGTATGCCAAAGCAATATTTTGAAGAAGAGTAATTTATTTGTTTTGAAGTGGATAAACATTTATAAATGACGCGAGTTATGTTAAATCCTTTCACTCATCAGCACACACTTGTGTTCTGTGTGGAGTGTGTGGATCTAATGATAATGTGAACCTCAGAACTGGTTTTACCTTCAACTGATGCTCACATCATGTGCACAGTCAACCAGTCAACATGTACACTGCAGTACACACTACAAAGTGTTCAACACCTGTTATAGATGATGAGTGAACGTATTAATAAATCATTTACAAAGCTTTCTGCATACCCTAATCTAAAGTGTAAATTATTCATCACTTGTAAATGTGTTACAGATCATTTGGAGATCTTTCTGATCTGTTTCAAATGATCTGTATATCTATACAAGTCATTTACAGCACTTTCTGCATCCCCTAATCTAAAGTGTAAACTATTCATCACACGGAAACGTGTTATAGCCATGTTTTGTAAATAATTAGCTCATCATTAACTAATAATTTATAAATGACTTATAACTGAATTAACAACACGTTCATAAAATGTCACCACTTATTAATCAATTATGAATGCATATTCATGTTTTGTAAGTGATTAGTTAATCATTAACTTATTATTTATAAATGACAAGACTGAATTAACCAAACATTCTTAAAATGTTAGCATATCACTTATTAATCAGTTATGAATTTATAATCATAACTTATTAGTGACTTATAACTGAACGTTATTAGGGGCCAAGCACATGTGTGTAGGCTCCTATTGAAATCGTTGCCGTTCTTATTATTCTTCTTCCGCTCTGGGAGTCTATGGCAGCCCATAGAACCGCTTGTGGGAAAGTTATCAAATTTGGCACACATTTAGAGGAGAGTCTGATCCTGTCACCATAGCAAATCACCAAATCAATTCCTCTAGCGTATGTGTCATTGTCTCCTCACTCTGACCAGATCACATCAATTTCGTAACTGCGCCACTTATTGGTCAAAAGTAACAAACCATTAAATCATATTATTAGTGACTGTATCTATGATTTTTTTCACCCATTTTGACTAAGATCATCTTAAAAATGTCTTTAATTGCTCATTGTTGCATTTGGTCTGACACTCCCAGCCATGTTGGCATGTCTTATCGTCTTCTTGCGTTTGGCCCCGGTAATTCCTGCTTGCAGCTATATTTATAAAGTATTACCCTTTATCAAATAAATAAGTGTTGTCATTAACTTAATGTTTACAACATGTTTCTTATGATTTATACTTTTAAAAATTCACAAGAGACAAGCCTTACCTCAGAGCAGTGCAGTCAAAGAAAAGCAGAAGTTCATGAAAATGTTTTCCTTTATGCGAGATCTCTTAAACACTTAGTGACGTGACGTACTCTTGACGATCTCCCAGCAGCACTACAGGACGAGATATTACCAATCAGCCTTTGTTCAATGTGTGCTTAAATGTTTGTCATTCGTTCAAAGAGGATGGAAACCATAACACAAAAATATGCAGATAAACTCAAATACAATAATAATGTTTTTAAGGTCATATCAAACAAGGAAAAGCAATGCAGGAATGTTTGTTTGATAGTATTGACAAAATTTTAGCATTTGCACACTCATTCATTGCTTATTGTGTACTCTTGTGTACTTTTTGCTAACTTTTTTTCAATGCTCATCAATAAAACTAACTATAACTATACTAACTAACTAACCATGACACATCTATTGAATGCAGGGGAGCTTCTGTGCTCAATGTGACTGGTGCAAAAGTCTGCAACACTTAAACCCACAAATTCACACCATTTTTAGACTGAATGCTGGCTCATGAGATATGGATGTTGTGTAAAACTAATAAAAAAAAAAAGAACTGAAACCCAAAGTTTATTTAGTGTGTAATGTTGCTGTTTGAGCATAAACAACATCTGCAAAGTTACAACGCTCAAAATTCAAAACAAAGGAAGATATTTGCTTATAAAGAAAACGTTTTTTAAGGACTACAACAAACGGCTGGTACACGAGATTCCTCCCGGGATAGTGACATCACTAACCCTAAAATTTACATAAACCCCGCCCCCCGAACACGCAGTCCATGTTGAGAAGAGGAAGAGTTTTTGCAGTAGATCACATTTGAGAGTCTGCTCAAGCTGTCGCATCCGTCTTTTCACATGCAGTGTCGCTCTATAGGCATCTTACAACAGTTCCCACACAAGCGATTTATAGATTATCATGACAGGATA
Source organism: Rutilus rutilus (assembly GCF_951802725.1). Classification (NCBI taxonomy): domain Eukaryota; kingdom Metazoa; phylum Chordata; class Actinopteri; order Cypriniformes; family Leuciscidae; genus Rutilus; species Rutilus rutilus. Next base: position 146,831 of record NW_028175471.1, on the reverse strand, counting down.
TGCTAATCAAATACTTGAAGATAGTTAACTACACATCAGCAACATAAATTCATCAACTAATGTCCTGTTGCATTCTACATGTTGTCACTTCTTCTTCTTGAATCTCTCCATCATTGTCCGAACAGTTTCTGACATTTTAGTGCTTGTCTGCATGAGGTAATCAGAGCTGCTAACACTCACAAGCTCTTGAAGCTCCGCCCTCTGTGCCAGGAGCAACAGCTCATTTGCATTTAAAGGGACACACACAAAACGACACGTTTTTGCTCACCCTTAAAAGGGAACAATTTTAACATGCTGTAAAAAATAATCTGTGGGGGATTTTGAGCTAAACTTCACATACACAGCCTGGGGACATCAGAGATTTATTTTACATCTTGTGAAAAGGGACATTATACCACCCCTTTAAAGCTGCTGTATGTTGTTTGTATGTACTGTACTAAAGTATAAAAATAACATCATGTGTTTGCAATTATTTAGGAAACGTGATAAGTTCACATACTTGTTTCTCTGAAAAACAATGCTACAGCCAGTTATATTACTTTGAAATGTGCGTTCCTTGTAGGTTTTTGTTTCTGTCTATGTGATCCTGCCCACTGCCAATTTACCCAATAGTATCTCGACACCCGGGTTGCCATTTGGCAGGAAACACAGTGTATTGCAGCCATGGAAGCCAGCAAACGAACTGGGTCCGAGATCACAGATTCTACCTGACTTAAAAATCTTCGGCATCCATCTAAAAATCTCTATGAACGGGAGCATATAAAAACACGGATAAATTAACTCATCAACTTACAAGTGTGTAAGTCTCCTTGTCTTCCATTGCGATCGCTCCTGTTGTGTGTCCTCAATCAATCAACCCGCGTTGAGTCTGAGGAGGAGGAGGCGGGGAAACAACTCTCTCCATTTTTTTGAATTTGGACTGCAGTACCCATTTCAACCGCTAGCTGTCAATATTACATACTGCACCTTTAACCCTCTGGGGTCTGAGGTGTTTTTGGGGTCCTTGAGATGTTCTGACATGCCCTGACATTTGTGCTTTTTTCAGTTGCTTATAAACATATTAATGGCAAAAAAAATTACACACTATTTAGCACAAACAGGGCTACCATAATATGTGAGCAACAAGAATGTACATGTCTGCATTTTTGAGAGAATAATGTTTATGCGTGGTTATTGAAAAAACTAAAAACTAAAGTTTCTGAAATAAGGCCATAAAACACATACTAAATATGTGCCAATAAGACTTTTGTCTAATAGATGTCATTGCCTAGTGTTTTTTCTTCAAAATTATGTGAAAATCACCCTGCCTAATCATTCACATAACACAATACATTGATTTGAATTTTGCAAAGCACTTTCTGTTTGGAAAGGCAATATGCGGAGTGGGCGTCACAGATCATGCATATTTAGTGGTTCACACCTTAGGAGACAATGGGGCCTGCATACTTAATTAGCCATTCATTCAGGTGAGTCACTGAGCCACAAGAATGCAAGAGCAACAGTTGGAAGCATCTCAATTCTTTTTTATTTTTCCACATATTGTGCTTGCAATTTGGCCTATAATATCCAAGGAAAACATGTCTAGTAATTGTGCAGTTAATTCTCATACTGTATTTTCAGTTTTGGAATATTTATCCTCTCCCCAAATTTGTCACTAATAAAACACAATAAAAATTATTTAAAGAAAAGGCTTATATTTACCTTTTAATAGTTTGTTTACATCTACCTTGTAAATATATTTTTTTATTAAAAAGGTTACAATTACAACAACAATTCAAGTGTAATCTTTCTTTGTAAAAACTAAAGTATACATTTTATCATACATATTTCAAAGTTAAAAAGGTTACAACAACAATAATTACAATTTCAACAATATTTCAAGTGTACTCTTTCTTTGTAAAAAAAAAGATTATAGGCCTACATTTTATCTATGTAGGCTATTCATTACTTTGAATATAGCCAACATTGGAACAGCAACAGTGAACGCACCGGAGAAATGCACATTTATTAGGCTACATAGTTTTTTTTGTTTTGGATGGTTTTGTTTAGAACCAGCTTTCTGTAAATATATTAAAACATTTTTAGACATGTGAGGCGAGTAGGCTACGGGTTCATGATGATCTCCAGTTCAGACCTTATGTTGTGATTGCTAGCCTATATTTACTTTAAATCCAGGAAATTTGTTAATGAAAAAATTATTAAAATTAAGATACAATTGATACAAAACGAAATTCGTTTTAAAGAAAGGATTTGTACTTTCTGTTTTGAGGTCTCTGTGAATGTTTGAAAGTATTTTAGTGCTTAGAGCGCTCGCGTCCATAATGGAGAACTGTCACGTAATATTGTTTTTTTCCTCATAAATGCGAACACGAAAAATAAAAGACAAAAGACTTTTAAGTAAAACTTACTCCGAAATTGTGTCCTCGGCGGAATTCGCTCTTCAATATGCTGCCGTTCGTCGTCTGTTACAATCTTCCTCTGAGGAAACAACCTGGTATCGTGCATTTTTCCTTGCTGTCCAGAATCATCTGAAGGGCGTCTTTATTACCGGAGAAGCGTGCCATACTCAAAACGCGATGAACTATCAGTAAGTCTGATGAAGAAACTGTGTTTTTATGGCATTGATCGGGGGGCATATGCGATGCATACTAGATCACCTAAACTATTTACATGTGAATCGCGCCGGGGGCGGGGCGCCCGCAGCTGATTATAAAGATAATGAGGCAGAAGGAAAAACGGTACCTCTCCTTGCTTTCAAACGGATTACATGAGTTGAAAACATTTGTGTTTTATATAAATTACTTCATTTAAAAGAAGAGATTTCAAGCTTCATAAAGACATAACTCACATGCCTGTGTGAGAAGTATTCGCTGAGTTATGATTCATTTTCGGACGCGTTTCAGAATGGACTACACGGACAGAGAGAAGGCAGAACCTAGCTTCCTGTTTATTTTTCTTTATTTTGCAAAAAGCACCACACTTTGTTTTTATTGTGAGTATACACATTTAACAGAATCGATTGATGTATGAAACTCCTATGGAAAATCAAAGTCAACAGAGTATTTATGAGTTTCTTTTACACTGATAAAAAAAAAGCGAGCTGGTATCGCCGGCGATACCGCCGACCTCAGGGGGTTTTGAAACTACATACTTTCCACTGATAAAGAAAGTCTTCTCATGCAGGAAATACGATGTGGAAACCCACAGTTTCCAAAGTACAGAGGGAATATTATTTAAAGGTGCACTATGCACATTTTTTTGTTCAAAATGTATCAATACACCACCAATTCTTCTTCCAAAACGTGTTTTTGCCTTACCCTGATTCACTATGGTAAGCCCATTATAAGTGTTTATATTTTAGACTGAGCGAGATGATTTTTGCATGAAATTGCGAACATGTCCCTCATACGTGCGTGTCTCGTCACATCCGTAAATAGAGAAAAGTTGCTCTGGCTACTTTGACGCATGTGGGACTGCCATAGGTTAGTTTACATTTACATTTTGTCATTTAGCAGACGCTTTTATCCAAAGCGACTTACAAATTAGGACTAAAATTAAGCGAGTCATCATGAAGAGGCAAAAAACAACAACAACGCAAGAAGTGCTCAGAATACGAGGTTCAGGCATTGTTCAGAGTAGCATAAGCATGATAAGTGAGGTTTTAAAGGAAATAATTTTTTTTTTTTTTTTTATGAAGGTAAGTGCTCACGGAAGAGATGGGTTTTCAGCTGTTTTTTGAATGTTGTCAGGGATTCTGCATTCCGGATGAGGGTGGGGAGAGTGTTCCACCAGCATGGTTATCACCAGCATGCTTATCACAATGAGCGAGAAAGGTTGACATGAAGCACACTAAATCGTACTCGGTTACTAACGTAACCTCGGTTCTCTCTAGTAGAGGGAACGAGTACTGCGTAAGAGTATCTTACGCTAGGGGAAAATCCTTTTTCCGCGAGATATTGAAGCCAAAAATTATCCTTAATTTTTTAATAATGCAAACGCATTGCGGCAGCATACAGACATAGGCGAGACAGCTCGCGCGCCTATTGGCTGCTCTGCGGCAACTGCAGCAGCCTATCGAGCGAGGCCTGGCATGACGCCAGACCCAATGAGGGTGCTTCGTGCCCGCTGCGTCACATCCCGCTGAAACGGGCGTGGCCTAGGCCTATAAATACGGCTCGCAGGCAGCTAATATCTGGCTTTTCATCATTGAAGCAACCAGAGCGTGTGCGTGCACGGCAAGATACGCAGTACTCGTTCCCTCTAGAACCGAGGTTACGTTAGTAACCGAGTACGTTCTCTTACGAGAGGTCTCTCGTACTGCGTAAGAGTATCTTACGTTAGGGGACCCAATGCAAGACGCCGTGCATGCTGAGATCTGACACCAAAGACCCAAGGGCGAAAGCCCGGGGTTCATATAGTGCACAATCACCCAGGGAACCATTTTTTTGTGAGTGTTTAGATAGATAATGTTACAAAAGTGAGATGAAGGAAACAGTGTTTTTTAATGAGTGCAATTGGGGTCCGAACGGAACCCAACGGAAGGAACCGAACGGAACCCAACGTCCGAACGGAAGGTATGTAAAAAAAAAAAAAAAAAAAAAAAAACACATTCAGAGTCTTCGTTTAAAATGAATGAGAAAGCTGAAAAATGTATATGTTTTTTTATTTTTCAATAAAATCAATAAATCTGGCATAAATCTGAAAATTGTCACAAAAAAATGAAGGCCTGGTACTAGAGCACAAATGCAATGTGGAATAAACTTCCTCTCTCACACACAAAAACACACACAAGTGTGACTTTTGCAGAGAGAGCAAACAAAATCAGCCACAAATGCAGAACAAATGTAGACATTGAAGAGGTGGGATTTAACACACACACACAAACAAACATGCACGCACACACACAAACACTTTCGCACACACACGCACACGCACACACTCACACACACACGCACAAACACATGCGCACACACACAACTCCTGTTCATTTGTGCTTATTGCTAATGGTTTTGTTTGCATATTTTTTAAATAATTTATTATTCTAAAGTTAGTGATTATATAACATTTGGTTTATAGAAATAAATAATTTGTGAATACAATCTAACTTATTTTTTTAGAGGCATTTTAGTTATATATTTGCAAATATATACAACAAAAAAATCCAACCTTTCACAAAAATGCTGATTTTAATGTTTTTTATAATTTTTAAATATATATATTCACAAAATATATCAACAAAGTTGTAATAAGAGCAGTTGACCAGAAAAATTAATGTTGAGTAATGTTGTGTCAAAAAAAGTAGTGTTTTAAGCAAAGAACCTCAGCTGAGAAAACAGTTACTACAGACTCTCACAAAAGCTGGCCGTGAAGACATTACAATAAATAAATTATCTTTTACTGTAGAATTAGTGTAGAATGTAGGCTATAGCATGAAAGAAGTTTAATCACATTTGCAGATTGCAGAACAGAAGGTTCCATTGCAACACATTTTAAACATGGATTTCATAAACATGATATGAAGTAACACTGACTACACCCCAAGTGGCTCTATAAAATAATCTAAAGTGTCCCTTTTCTTTCCCCATAGTTTATCAGATGAGACTTTAATGCAGTATTCAGCATGTTATTCCATAACATTAAAGGGATACTCCACTTTTTTTGGAAATAGGCTCATTTTACAACTCCCCCAGAGTTAAACAGTTGAGTTTTACCGTTTTCGAATCCATTCAGCCGAACTCCGGGTCTGGCAGTACCACTTTTAGCATAGCTTAGCATAGATCATTGAATCGGACAAGACCATTAGCATCTCTCTCAAAAAAATGACCAAAGAGTTTAGATATTTTTCCTATTTAAAACTTGACTCTTCTGTAGTTACATCGTGTACTAAGACCGACAGAAAATGAAAAGTTGCGATTTTCTAGGCTGATATGGCTAGGAACTATACTCTCATTCCTGCGTAATAATCAAGAAACTTTGCTGCCGTACCATGAGTGCAGCAGGCGTAATGATATGACGCAGCGCCTGAAAATAGTCGACCCTATAGTCTACCGAGCTGGGGACTATTTTCAGGCGCTGCGTCATATCATTACACCTGCTGGACCCATGGTACGGCAGCAAAGTTTCTTGATTATCGGAGTTCGGCTGAATGGATTCGAAAACGGTAAAACTCAACTGTTTAACTCTGGGGGAGTTGTAAAATGAGCCTATTTCCAAAAAAAGTGGAGTATCCCTTTAATGTTAACTAAATGTTTTTTTTTGTGTGTTACTGTTCAATAAAACTATCCTTTAAACACACACTTTAATATGCAGTCAACATCGAATGAAACATTATATGGTCCTTGACTTTGACTTGAGTTTTTATCCCATCAAATTTGGCAGAAATCTGGGCTGAGTTTCCCGATAACGTTGTCTCTTAGCGCGCTACGAAGACTCTTAGTCTTAAGGTATAACTTAACTAAAGGTATACCATTGCTAGGCGTGTTCCCCAAACCATACCTTAGGAAGCTTAAGATATACCTTCTTACGTGTGACGTTACCCGGTGCTGTCCATGGTGATGGTGCTGAATCTGTTGATATCGATGGCTCGAGAATCAATTATTCTCTCGTGCAGGGGCTGTTTCACTGCATTATGTGAGAAAGCGGTGTTCTTTATAAAAGAAGCACTTCAGAAATAGTTGAAATTGCATTTATAAGGACTCATGGGATATTATAAAAAAATAAAAAATCCAAACTAGCCTATAATAGCCTAGCCTACATATTTAAAAATTGTATCATATATTGCTGCCATGATAACCATTTCAATTTTTTACGTGCTTTCTTCTCTTTCCCATTTTTGCTTGCTGAGGTGGAGCTGCGATGAAACATTGTTGTTGTAAATACTTTCCAGCATTTCAGTAATAGAAGTGTACATCTTATGTAGGCCTACGGTGCTCGGCAGTGATCAAAAAGGATTTAAACAGTGAATTTTGAATCTCTTCTTGTAAACTCAGAGATGTGGATTCAGACGGCAATTAAATTACCACACGACCTGTTTGTCAAAAAACAGTAGGTACTTATTTGGCCAGGGATTTTTACGCGGGTTGGATGAGAAAAAAACACTGATATTATGGATTCGGACGGCACTAAAATCACCGACTTACCCCTGTAAATGTTTAAAATACCGGACGAGCCCATGAGAAAAAATTAGCATCCGAATAGGACTTAACTGACAGTAGCCTATGCTGGCCTTTAAAATCGCTCTTTTATTAAATTAATAATATAATATATATAATTACAATTCTAACAACAATCAGTGTAATGACAATTTTATTCTTTGCATGAAAACACTTGAATTAGCCTAAATGAAATGAAATTAAAATCCATTTCACACAAATATTGAGTAAAATTGTAATTTTTTTGATTAGACAAGTATTTTAATTTTTAATTTTTAGACCTTTATTCACATCTAGTTTTGTTTATTTCTGCTCAAAGACTCTTATTTTGATTTTCATTCCTGTGTTTAGTTCCTGTTTCCATGGTTGTCATGGTTCCTAAGTATGGGCCAGTCCAAAAACACCATTACAGTTTTTGCAGTTGACCACTTGTCTACTTATATGACTTATTTCCATAGTTTGGCCAAAGTGTTCAAGTGGGCATGAAGCCTGCAAGTGTTTTAAGATTTTTGTTAAAAAATCACGTCACATCATGTGATATAGATGATCTACACAAACATTGATGCTGTAAATGATCGTCCTTCTTCCTTCATGGTAAATTCGCTGTAACAAAGAGTCTTGAGTGAATCATTGCTTTATTATCTTGCAATAAATGTTCCCGACCCTGCTTGTGGCATAAGGTGGTACTTTAAAAACATAAGGTTAGACTGGTAATGAATGACCACTGACTTCATGAAGACATGAATTAAGAATAAAATTGGAAGAGACAGAAAAGACACAAAACCATAAATGGTCCAACTTTCTGAAGGAGTAATCTAAACATATGACTGAACACAGGTAATCATGGTAACACTTACAATAAGGTTCCTTTTGGTAACATAAGTTAACTGCATTAGTTAATATGAACTAATATGATAATAATTCTAAATTAATCTTAATGTTCGTTTCAACTTTTAATAATACAATATTAAAATCAAATGTTGTATCTGTTAATATTATTTAATTGACCTGAGCTATAAGATGATCTAAAATCAATGAAGATTAATAAACAATGAAGATGACAGCCTATATCGTGTAACAAATAGCCTATATATATATATATATATATATATATATAACAAATAGCCTGTTAATTAAGTAATGTGGACAAATTGGACTTTATTGTATAGTGTTACATTTTTCCTAAGAGACAAAAGACAAAGTTGCTATTTTGGTGACAACACATTTGTATATTATCCAAGCAGATGACATTTTCTGTTAAATCATATGTTTATGATTTTGATGTAGAGTAATAGCAGACACACCATTACTGGGTTATGTTAAACAGACATAATTTGTTCATGTAACTTCAGCATCATGGAATGAAGTAATTTTAAGCGACCCCTTTAAGTAGTCTCAAAGTGAATTTTTAAAGGCTCCCTGACATGATTCAGGTATTCATATTTATATACTCATTCATCCATTAAGATTTCATTTATTTTAGCGACACTCAATTGAATTGATAGACTATAGCTAGCTATTTTCAAGTAGCAATCTTAAATGCTAAAATGTACATGTTCCTTCAGCCTATGCAGCTGAAATTAATTGAGTCAGTCCACAGCCTAACAAAATGCTCCACTCTTCTCCACAATGGTAACCCACTGTAATTTAAATGGTTCTAATAATTCTAATGTAATTGAACATTAAGCACAATTACACACTATCAAGTCTTCCCCTTTTCTCAATTTGTCAAAAAAAAAACGTTTTTACATTTATTTTCTTTTATTCAACCATATGCAAAGCATGCTGGGAACTAACAAGCACCGCCCAGTTTCAGTTAATGCAACACAAATCATTAATTTAATCCAACACAAACGGATTAAGTAAACTTAAATTTTACATACATTTAAGCAGATTGAACACAATCAATTTAAGTTAGGACAAAATGTACAGCAATTGTGTAGCTTGAGCTCATTTTAATTAAGCAATTTGAACATGCAGCAGTTTGTGGAAAAGTCAATTGCTCATTATGGATCATGTGACTTATGTTACAGCATCTGTCATTACACTCTTTTTATGAAATCATTTTCATAAATGCAATCGATCTGTTCACGATCCTGACAAAGCAAAAAAAAGTCATTATTTACATTTTATGAGAATGTCTATTATGATGTTTCTCATTAGTGATGGCAATAAAGCAGTCCTCTTAAAAAGTGTAGAACTTACCTGATCAGTTTCCCTAACAATGGATTCACTGGATGCTCTTGCCTTTTGCGCCCTGTATCAACAGGAAATACATAAATCACAAACATGATCATTTGTGGAACAAATATTTAGTCTTTGCATACCTTTTTAAAAGTGTGGCCAGAAGAAATAACAACAGTAAAGCTAAAATTCCTCCTACACAGCCGGCGATCAAAGGCACAGATGATTCTAATGGGTGGCAGATAAAAACAGAAATAAACAGATGTTGGTGTTCAGTAGATTATACACAAAATGACACAAAGTCAAGCCATAAAACCGAAACCTTTGATTAGAATTAGCATGTCAAATTTATAAATTAAGCTCACCTGGCACAATCAGCTGGATCTCTTCTGACATCTGAATACCATGTTCATTCTTTGCTTTGCAAAAGTACCAGCCTCCACTGCTCCTATTTACAGTAAAGATCCGTTGTTCTCCTAAATCCAGCTGATTGTCCTGTCCACGTTTGTGCCAGTAGAAGATCATGTTATTTGATGGACTGGCTTTGCTCTTGCAGGTCAAAGTCACATTAGTGCCAACAGAGACTGAAGCAGATGGATCGATGGTGATGCGAGTTTCTTTTGGAGGAACTTGAGGGCAAAACAGAAACTTCTTTAGATAAACTAGATGTTATAATAGTACACGTCTGAACATAATAATGCTAATGAAAGAACATAACTACCCTAAATCTCTTACACAGGACTTGTAGCATCACGGTGGTCTCCACAGTTGAGTCTTTAGATGTTTTTCTTGGATATGTAACATTGCAGGAGATGTTCTTTCTGTGATCCATGTATGAAGCTTTGAAGGTCATGTTTGAAAACACTGACTGGGTTTTATCAGGTTTCACCTGTAACTGTGTTGTAATGTGGGCAGATTCAGGGATGTTGGACCAGGATATTGTAGGAGGTTGTTTGGGGCAGGGGGCTTCAGCAGAGCAGCTCAGACTGACTGTTGTTTCCTCCATCACTGCTTTCAGATCAGTGGGTTTAAGGATGAGAGGCTGTGGTGAATCTACAGGACAAAGTGTACATGTTATAAAATACTGTTACATTTAAGGAAAACATACAACAACTACATACATACTGTAATGTCAGTATAAATGGAAGACACTAGTTAGTTAAGAATCCGTCTGTTTACTTTTTAGTAGCGAAACGCTACAATACTTAAAAAATTAATAAGCATTCCCAGATACTTGATTTTGTCCGTCCGGAATTTATTGGTTATTTGTGGTTTGCTATTGCTGTGGTCTCATGTGAGTGGCAGGTTATCCCGCCCTCATGCCAAAAAACACCATCAGAGAAGAGAAGGCATGTCGTTGCAAAATGGAGGGAGAGTTTTTTTTATTAAATATGTTGAGGGCACATGAAATAAAAAATAGTGAAACATATCAAATATGTTTGACATCCTTTGACTGGATGGAATCCGAGTGTGTGACCATCATACACTTCTCGATTTTCTGTGAAATCTGTCAACTCAAATCTGCAGACTGGCTCTGACTTTCGACAATAGGTTTACTCGTCCAGACTGTAAATCCAGATTGTGTTTTGTGTTTGTGTAATGTATTTTATAAATATATTTTGTGAATTGCTTTTTTGTGTATATATATTATTATTTTCATGCATATTAATTGTTTTTTGAGCATGTGAAATAAGTTTTATGTGAATTTGCCTACGCATGTGTGCATCATATCTTTTCCGTGAATTAAGTCACCATGGAATCAAAATTGACATTTATTGTTATTTTTTTTTTTTTAAATTAAAAGCATGTGCCCTCATAATCTTTAATCAAAATAACTCTTGCAGCGACATCTCTTCTCTTCTCTGATGACGTGTTTACTGGCGCGAGAGCGGGACAACCTCACTCACATGACATCACAGCAATAACAAACCACAACCATCCAATCAATTCTCCATTGACAAAATCAAATCCCACCCTACATTATTCTTGTTTAAGAAACCATATTACTCAGATATCATCACTTTTGGGCAGAAAAAACTTCAAAACGCGTATCTTCAAAAACGCTACTTTTCAGGAAAATGGAAAAACACTGTATTTTTTAAATAATTAAAAACCGTGTTGTCAAAGTTGATATTGTGGCTTTATATGGTCAGACACTTGCATGTGTCAATATATTATTAACATTTTACCAAAGTCAAGCTCAAATTGAATGATTAGGTTTTTTACCAGAGAATTTCAGAGATGTTTGGACATACGTGTTTTGCCGTCATTAGAACAGCCACATTTGAGGCAGTAAGTAAAACAAATTAAGTTTTTATCAACTTACAGATTATAAAGTTTATGTTACGTGGGCAATTCTGTCATTTGGTCATAATTTCATGTCATTATGGCTATGCTAGTCTAAGAAACTCTTCTCTGTTCCTCAAATACCTTTATATATATACCTGTGCGACGCACCGGTCTTGTATCTCTTACGGAGGAGCGGAAGCATAAAGGAAGGAGCGATGACAGTGGAGATCGAGAGAGGCCAGGCCTGGATTTTATGTTGTGTTTTATGTGACAGCAGTCGTCCGTGAGGGGCTGCTGTCTTTTACATTTTATTTTTGTATTTGTTTGTTTATTTATTTATTAAAGTCTTTGAACATTCACCAGTTCCCACCTCCTTCTTCCTACAACATCTAACTGTTACACACTGCAAAAGAAAAAAGAAAAAAAAAGACTCCCTCCAAACTGCATGCGGCACTTTATTTACGATACACGAGTGGAGTTATGAGGTTTTACCAACAGACTGAGGTTCCAATGGACTTACGAGGTTTAGTCACAAGCTATTTTTAATACTTTTCATTGGTCAGATATTTGCCAAACCAGACGTACAGGGTGATCAATAGTAATGATTAAAATAAAAATGACCAAATGTGGAGATCCAAGGTTTCCGCTCAACAGTGACGATATACGCCACATAGAAAAGACTATCACAACTTTTGTTTCATGCTGACTTTACTAATCTGGCTTCATATAGGCAAAGCTTAGGGAAGTATCAATTGAAACATTTTGTTTAACAATGGAGGACACCATAAATTCATTTTAGTTATAAAAATATTCAGGGAATTAATCATGAATCATAATCAGGAAGTAATTTTAAAATGTCACAACAGATTAATATAGTTTATAGTGGAGCCCCACTTACCAGAAACAGAAATGTTGATGGGATTCAGATATGAGTATTTCCAGTCTGGTGACTTTATTTCCACCCTGAAGTAGTAATTGTCTGAATGATTGTTCATCACATCATAAAAAACTGTGGTACATTCACGCTGACTAAGATTTCCAGTTATCTCTATACGACTGAATCCTTTGCTGATGTTTGTCCTTCCATTATAAACTACCAAAGCCCATGGTTCGGGAAAAGGATAACGCTTTATCCAGAAGCCAAATATACATGTTGCATTCTTCAGTTTGTTCTCTGGCCCATAAAATGTACAAGGTATCTGCACACAAGAGCCGCTCAGTGCTGTTATTCTGCTTGGCAATTTTGCAGTTTCTGAAAACAGAACAGCAATATAAACATACAAACACCTTAAAATATCTTGCTTTGTAAAATGAGTGTAATTCAGGGTACAAAATTAAAGCTAAATTAAATTTCTTACAACCGGTCTAAAGCTTTCTGATGATTTTATTTTCAGTTAGACAGCGCAAGGAACTCACCTGAAGATACCAGTACAAGTTCATCTGTAATGAACAGAAAAGCCATGAACAGAATTATATACATCTTGAGTTCTGCAGATACAAACACACACAAAGACACTATGAAGACAATTTACAGTCTCACTCTTTTTTTTTTTTTTTAAAGATACTCCCAAATCTTTAAGCATTATATTTTCTGTATGTCTCCTCATTAGGATTTTATTATGATTCGTATTTTCATGTTAATATTTTGTCTTACATGAATATATATCAATAATTAATTGTTTTGGTTACACTTTATTTTAAGGTGTCCGTGTTACATGTACAAATGTTACATTTAAGAACTGAGTAATACTAATTAATCACATGTACTTACTATAGGGTTAGGGTTATAGTTACATGCAATTATGCACAATTTATAGTAATTACTATAACTAGATGCACATGTAACAAGGGCACTGTGAAATAAAGTGCTACCCTTTAAATAAAAAAAATTATTAATGTGATAGAAATTGATTGAACATCCTTACCTAGAGCAGTACAATCTGTAATTCAAGGAAAACCAGAAGTGAATAATTTTGTTCTCTTCACATAGAATTGTTATGCAAATATTTTTAGACAGTTCCACTGTGGCTTTAACAGTTAGATGATTTCCATGACCAAATAAAACACAAACAAAACCCTCTTGTCCAAAAAGTTCCAAGCATGCTGTAATACATACACACTATACTTTAAATTGAATATAACAAATTTCTATGATTTCTGTACTTCAGCATTTTAAAATAACAGGTGACACTTTTTTAATATAGTATGCTGACTGTTGTACTTCCTCATGTGCAGACCTGGGGCCGTATGTATAAAGCCACTCAGAGTAAAAATTTAGTCTCAAGTCTGTCAAAATTATAAGAATGACATAATTTTACTTTTATTCCTTTCCATTTCGGTTCCTAAGTGTTAAGACTTGGGCTCAGCTCGTAAATTATTTAAGAGAGCTGGAGAGGTCTCCTAACCTAGTTAGGAGTAACAAGATGGCAGCAGAGAGGACGTTAAAAGTTTAATCATCAAGGTATTCTTTTTGTAACTTACCTTTAAGAAATTTTACAGCAATGTAATGAAATGAAAATAATAATTATATTTTGGCGACTGTAAAAAGGCAGCAGTGCACCTGTGATGACTCGAGCCCTTCAGTCCACAGTTAGCAGGCTCTTGAACAGCACTATTGTGGCACTGACCACACCAAATATACAGTGATGGCCAAAAGTGATGTGCAGAGTTTTTTATTTTTTATTTTTTTATGACCCTACAAGTTTGCTTAAACCATCAAATTATGAGGAAAATATATTTATATTTTTTAATATTTTAAAATATGAGGGAAGAACAAAACACTAAACTTAGTGAAGGTATTTATCTGACAAAATTATTTCAAGTCACCTTTATTTCTACAGTGCTTTTTACAATACAGATTGTTTCAAAGCAGCTTTACAGAGTTAACAGGAAAATAATGCAACAAAGTTAGTCTTGGCTGTACAGCAGCACTAGAAGAAAATAGTGTCATTGTCAAGTTCAGTGTTGACGAGGACAGACAGGGATGGCTGAGTAACACGAGACCTCACGGCGCATGACATAATATGGCGGCTCCTGTCTGACTGTAAACAACCCAAAATAAATAGTTTAAATATCTTTTTTTATAGAAAAAAATATATCTTCGCTTGTGATGGTACAGACTATCACTTTTCACTGTGTGCACCGTATCAGATCTCAAAACAATAACAATCGACCACGATTGATCATCGCGAAATTTGAACACTACAAACACAAAGAACTGGTTCAAAAGCAAGGCAGGCAACTTAAAGGCACAAACTATGGAATCAACGAACAATACCCAAAGGTCATTCTTGAACGACGAAACTTATTCCAATCCGAAAACAGAAAATGCTGACAGTTATATCGCGATAAGGACATTACTCAATGGCTTTTCTGAACGCTTCTTCATCCCAGAGTCAGTAACTGCCATAATCACAAATGCAACTAAATTCTCTCTCTCTCTCTTTCATTCTCTCTTTTATTTTTGTATCTGAGATGTGCTCTTATTTTAGCACCTAGGTCTTGTGCCCCTCATCCCCATGTTCCACCCTATGTATGTATTTAAGTTTTTTGTTGTTGTTATTGTTTTTCTTATGTATACATTGAGTCACTTTTGTATTTGTATTTATGTGAATCTCCCAACAACATTGCCTTATGCACACACACATATTCACTGCCATACCAGCTCAAACTCATGCACTCACACTTACACATACAGTACTAACAGGCCCACATATCAATATACGTTTATGTTTAGTTTTCACTAAAACATGTCAACTGTTACTTTTTTAACCTGGAATGTTTGCGGATTTGGTTCTCAGACAAAGAAGATCAAAGTTTTGAATCATCATAAATTACAAGCCGACATTTGCCTTCTACAAGAAACACATCTATCAGAATCAGATCATAACAAAATTAAATCATCGAAGTACAACCACTTATTCTCGGCTCACTACAACACAAAACAAAGAGGTGTATGCATTTTAATAAGTAAAAGAATCGGTAACACTTTATATTACGACCCGCAAACAACTGCGTAAGTAAACCGAAATTACGGTGTACGTTTCTGTAATTATAGTGTAATTCCGTGTAGGTATAAGGGAACAATAATTCAGTTTTGGGTAATAAAGGGGTAACAAGCAGGTACAACCTGCAAAGAACTTTGTAAGTAAACCGAAATTACGGTGTACGTTTCTGTAATTATAGTGTACCTCCGTGTAGGTATAAGGGAACAATATGTTAAGTTTTGGGTAATAAGGGGTACAACCAGATATACAAGCAAATTATTTATAATGTAGCCTAATTATTTTAAAACTAACATGTATATAATAGATATAATGTGTTACTTTGTTGTTTGAGTATACTGTAGAAAGTATTTTTTTTGTAAATTAAAAGTCAGAAATTAAATGGGATCCTTTATTGTATATTTACTGCACTTACCCTGTAACTACACAGAACAAGGGGGTAACAAGCACCACTTTAATTTACAGCCCGCAGGAGTTACACTTACCCTGTAACTACACAGAACAAGGGGGTAACAAGCACCACTTTAATTTACAGCCCGCAGGAGTTACACTTACCCTGCAAATACACAGTAAAACGGGTAATAAACACTACTTACTATGTAACAATACGAAACAACACTATTTGCACAGTAATTACAGAGAAAGGTACTCTTATTAAAAAAACAAAACAAAAAACTTTTAATTACACAGTATATTTGCCCTGACATTTAAGTGTCATTGCAATACAATGTGATAAGGTAAGTAGCCTACTAAGTACTACATGGTACGTTCTAAATTAAAATCATAGCAGAAACTAATTTCTTTGGCTTAACGTTAAGTAGTTTAGTAAGAAAAGCCAATAAATAGCAGTGCCAATGTTTTTCTAAATCAGCTGTTTATAAAATTGTTTCAGATTACATTTTTATCATACTGTGCTTACATACAGCCATATATATATATATATATATATATATATATATATATATATATATATATATATATATATATATATAAGTTTAATTTACAACCCACAGATGTCAAAATTACGCTGTAACTACATTGCACAAGAACATATTTTGCCATAAATGTGATAAAAACTTACAACAGACGTACAATTTTTGCCTGGAATATATTAACAGAATAGGTACCTGTTATTTTAAAAATAATTATATTATAAATAATTTGCTTGTATATCTGGTTGTACCCCTTTATTACCCAAAACTTAACATATTGTTCCCTTATACCTACACGGAGGTACACTATAATAACAGAAACGTACACCGTAATTTCGGTTTACTTACGAAGTTCTTTGCAGGTTGTATATCTGCTTGTTACCCCTTTATTACCCAAAACTTAACATATTGTTCCCTTATACCTACCTGGAGGTACACTATAATTACAGAAATGTACACCGTAATTTCGGTTTACTTACTCAGTAGTTTGCGGGTCGTAATCTCATTTGTTCATAACACCACAGTTATAGACCCCGAAGGACGATTTATTATCATTAACATTTCTATTAATAATAGCCCAATTACAATTGGCAACCTATGGCCCAGATGACCCATCTTTTTTCCAGACTTTTTTCTCCTCCATTTCAAACCTTTCTAACTGTTCAGCCATAATAGCAGGTGATTTCAACACAGTTCTAGACCCAACAATAGATAGATCTAAAAGTTCAGGCAATAAACGCATTTTGCAATCTACAGAAACCATAAAACAGTTCATGAGTGACTTTGGTCTTGGCGATAGCTGGCGTCTACAGCATCCAAATGTTAAATGGTCATATAATGCCATTTTTGTACAAGCTAATATGATTATTTAGGGTCTAAATTAAAAGTTTGTAATATACTTTAATTAAAAATTCTCATTAGTATTGTAAGAAAACACTAATTTTACCTGGTCAAAAACAACTCTGTTTCCAGCACGCCGTTTAAGTGCATGTGTCTTTAAATGATAATGAGCTTTGCTCACCCGGCCCCTCTGTTCTGTGCTTACACCGTTTGTAATAATAACACAATAACCATAACGTGTTGTTCATTATAAATGTGGGATTATGAATTATATTGAGAACGTCGTACATAGAAAACCAGCTTTATACTGACCCTCCTTTGTAAAGCAGTCTGGTGTGTGAAATGATTCACGCAAAAGTGAAAGCATTGACGTTGATCGTGGGGAATATTCCTTTTGAAAACAAAACTCAGCCACTGCATCTTCAGCGGTTCGGATTTAGGAACATCAAAATGACTGCTGTGTTCCTTATTACACCCAAGAACAGAACACCACAATCGCTTAGACAGCATTCTGCTCATAGACAGTGCTCCAGCGTATCAATAATGACGCGCGGACTATGATGACAGCTCACTTACGAGCGAGGGCGGGTCTGTGTTGAAACGCTGCTGTCAGGGGGCCATGACGGAGCAGGAGACCACCCCTCAGGCGGTCCAGGCGGAGCAGGCTGGTCAGGGGGGCGATGGCGGAGCAGGAGACCACCCCTCGGGTGGTCCAGGCGGAGCAGGCTGGTCAGGGGGCCATGGTGGAGATGACCCTTCTGGTGGCCATGACGGAGACGACCCTTCGGGCGGCCATGGCGGAGACGACCCTTCGGGTGGCCATGGCGGAGACGGCCCTTCTGGTGGCCATGGCGGAGACGACCCTTCGGGCGGCCATGACGGAGACGACCCTTCGGGCGGCCATGGCGGAGACGACCCTTCTGGTGGCCATGACGGAGACGACCCTTCGGGCGGCCATGGCGGAGACGACCCTTCTGGTGGCCATGACGGAGACGACCCTTCGGGCGGCCATGGCGGAGACAACCCTTCGGGTGGCTATGGCAGAGACGGCCCTTCTGGTGGCTATGGCGGAGACGGCCCTTCTGGTGGCCATGGCGGAGACGACCCTTCAGGCAGCCATGGCGGAGATGGCTGTTCAGACGTCCCAGATGGACCAGGTGGTACAGGGAACCCTGTCGGCACGACCGCCATGGTCCCCTTAGAGGACGTACCAAATTTTATTGGGATAGTTAAGGGGTTTTGGCTCAGGGTTGGAGGAGGTCAGCGGCAAAGGCGATTCAGGGCTGGATGAAACCAGCAGGGAAGGCAATTCAGGACTGGACGAGACCAGCGGCGAAGGAAGCTCTGGGCTGGACGGGACCAGCAGCGAAGGAAGCTCTGGGCTGGACGGGACCAGCGGCGAAGGAAGCTCTAGGCTGGACGGGACCAGCGGCGAAGGAAGCGGGGAAGAGGGTTTTGGCTCTGGCTCGGGGGGCATGACGCTCACAGACTCTGGCTCGGCGGGCATGACGGTCACAGTCTTAGGCTCGGCGGGCATGACGCTCTCAGTCTTGGCTGGACTGGCGTGAAGTGCAGGCTCAGCTACATATTACATCATGGAAAAACTTATTAATAGAGTACATCGCCATGGAAAACTTGTCCACCTCCATTCAAAACAATACACTAGAATTACACCCCTCTTGGTCGTCTCTCATTAACTCCTAACAGTCATAAAATCCGCATATAAATGATGTCGTTGTCCAGCTCAGTTCAGTTCTCATATAATGGTGTCAATGCAGGCAGATCAGTAATATTGTTGAATATTAAGTGACAAAAAAGGGCTACAGCTACAACTACAGCTACAGGTTTTAGAAAAAAAAAAATAATAATCATACATTGTCTGCAACATAGTCATTTATTAATATTTCATTGTCCTCTCTTGTTTTTTCATGGGTTCATAATTTCTTTGACAGCCTGGCTAAAAAATATGTCTGTACAATTTGGAATGTTTCATTGTGTTATCACAAATAAAGAATTGACTCCAGGCACAACTACACAATACGCTTACAAAATCTTTAACACATTTTTAATACTATTTGAATAAAAGGTGAATCTGACCATTTTCCTTTGCCTCACTTTTCCAGGGGATTCCACAGCATCAATACTAATTTGTGATAATTTTGCACAGGCGAAGACGAGGATCTAAACGCAGGGTGATTTAATAAAGTAACAAAAAACAGAGAACACAGAACTCAAAGAACAAAGGAACAAAACCTTGGGAATCACAGAGAGAGGCAACCATTACATGTACAGCAGCTTTATTAGATAAACTCAAAACTGGAACAGGGGAACAGGGGAACAGGGGAACAGGGGAACAGGGGAACAGGGGAACAGGGGAACAGGGGAACAGGGGAACAGGGGAACAGGGGAACAGGGGAACAGGGGAACAGGGGAACAGGGGAACAGGGGAACAGGGGAACAGCATTACAAAGTCAAGAACCCACAAACACTGAAACAAGACACAGGGTTTAAATACAGAGACTAACAAGCTAAACAAGATAACAAGGGGCCGTGGCTAATCAGAAACACCTGGGCCGCCTAATAAACAAGAAAAACTACAAAGGACTACAAAACATGGTACAGGACAGGAAATGACAAAAGTCCACACAAGACAAGGGGAACATAAGACAGGAATCATAACATTCATACTGTCTCTGTTATAAGGTAATTTCCTAAACATAATCTAAATGACTAATTAGTTGATATTATGAAACAGATCTTGGTAACACGTTAGAATAATGGTCCGACATTAATAGGTAACATGCAGGACGTAATGTGTAGTTCTACATCAGCACTTTGGCTACAACCATTAACTAATATGGAAACAAAAAATCAGCAAATTTAGGACTGAGGTCGTTCTTGAAGATTGTCTTTTTTACTCTGGGGCCGTATTCACAAAGAATTTTAAGGCTAAAAGTAGCTCCTAACTGGCGAATTTAGGAGCAACTCCTAAAAATAATGGGCGTGTCACTCGTAATTTTAGGACTCCTAATATTTTTTGACTAAGAGTAATTCACGAAGCGTTTTAGCCCTAAAAGTAGCACCTAAGCCTGGGACAGCTTAAAAGAAGTCGAGAGGACTCCTAACTCACTAAGACCTATTCACAAACCGCTTTTTGTGGCATTTCAAGTTGCGATGTTTTGAAATGCGTATACGGCGGCTACAGGAGCTTCCAATCGCGAGGGACCAATTTTGCATTGTAGGCATAACTAGGGATGCAATAACACCACCAACAACCAAAACTATAGGCTATTCATTGCATGTAAACTATTTGTAACGTTTCATTGTGAATCAAATTAAAATGTTCTTCTCTTTGCAAACGTAGGCAGTGACAGATTAATTCAATAATGTTGCAAAGATATTGCATCAATCCATATGTTTCATTAGGCTACTAGGCTATTTGTTTTGCCTTACTCTTTATTCATTTAGGCTATTTATTCAGTTATTCATCATCTTCCGTCCTTCGCAATACTTGTGTAGCGCACGCATTCTCAGACCTGTCACCTGTCACTCATCATCACTCAGGAGGTGTTTGGAATCATTCCCGCGTTACAATCATCAGCCAATCAAGGTGGTCACTTCAGTCAAGCTCGTGCATGAGTAATGACGTCATCCATAGCAACGAAGACTCACTCTTAGTTTAGGAGTTGTCATTTTTCTTTACTAAGAGTAGGTCTGAAAGGCGTTGTGAATAACTTCTAAGAGAAAACTCCTAGCTAAAATCTTTTAGTGCGATTTAGGAGTACTCCTAGTGGTAAGATAAAATGCTTTGTGAATACGGCCCCTGAACTCTGAGATTTTAATCTGCGATGACATAAAGGTTAATTTATGTACAGGCAAAATACATTGAATGAATGCATTGTGAAATAAAACATTGCATTCAAGTTGAAAGTAATGTTGTCTAGGCCGAAAGCCTTGTGGGCAGCTTGAGTGACCCGAATTTGAGTTCCTTAGCCAAAGACTTCTCTCTTTTCCCTAGTAAAAGTTGATCTCAGCAGCTTTGAGAATAGGTTTTAAGAGGAAACTCTTAACTAAGAACTTTTACTGCTATTTAGGAGAAATCTTAGTGGTAAGATAAAATATGTTGTGAATACGGCCCCAGATCACTAGTAGTTCCTGCAGAGTTATAAGGTATCACTTGAGTTATGATGCAAGTTATGACCATGTTCAGGGTAAAAAAGGCAATTTGCTTATGTCTCGGACATGTTAATGTTGTGATTAGTAATTAATTAGTAATTCTTTATCATTTGTCATTAGCCGCGTTTCCACTGTCGGGCCAGGGCCGGGCCAGGGCTTTAAACGGGCCGTGCCGGGCTAATAGCCTCGGGCCAATAGCACCGGGCCTGCGTTTCCACTGTCGGGCCAGAAGCTCCACAGAGCTTCACTAAAACACGCCCGTAACACGCCTCTCTGGAACAACGTCACACTAACCCATCATTTCACCAACAAATGGAAGTTGTATCAGAAAACTAATCAGAAATCACTGGAAACAGCGTTGAAAACAAACACGATAAAAGCGGCCGTTTGCTAGCTTTTTTTGTTTGTTTGTTTACTTGAATATTTAAAACCCAAGCATCGATGTTTTACCACAGGTTTACAATAAAAAGTGATACATTGATCATAATAAATTAATAAATGTCAAAATTGCACATTAACTTAGTCACTCAGAAATAAATTACCGTTAGGTCTAACTTTTCACAAAAGAAAGAGGACACACTTAGCTACTTTTTCAGTCGCGTCTGTTTCTTTATCTGGTAGCCTACAGGACATATTTACATCACATTTAGAAAAAATGATAATTTCTACAAATATATGCCATACGACCTGAGGAGTCTCCCATACAGATATTTTCAGTCAGAGAAACAGAGGAAGCTCCCGAAAAAAAAGTTACTTTATTTTATGATAGTCCGGTTTAAAGAGACGAGACGTCTAGGCTACTGACAGATAAAATAAAAACATGACTGTGATAGCTTTTAAGATTGGTCTGATTTCTTCAAGCGTTCGCTATGTTTTTTTTTTTACTATGCGTATCTTCAAGCGTTTACTATGTTTACTATGGTAACGGTTAGCGCGCATAGTCTTTTGCATCACAAACAGAAGGCATTCAAACATGAACGCGATTTAAATTATTTTATTTTTAAGTCTTTAATGCTGACAGAATCATCCGGCGCTGCCGTCTCCCAACGGTAAACTCCTCCTCTGTTGGTAACCACTCCTCTAGCCCGAGCTGGCCCGCTTTGGCCCAAGGTATTCGACGGGCCAGAAATCCTGGCCGTTGGCCCCGAGTAAGCCCCGATCAAGCCCCGGAAGTGACAGTGGAAACGCGACTGGCCCTGGCACGCACTAGCACGGCCCGGCCCTGGCCCGACAGTGGAAACGCGGCTATAGATAGCTAGTAGATCTTAATTTGGCTAATCTTATTCAGTAATTATTGATTGCCTGATAAGGTGTCAGGATTATTATTTTTTGTTCTGGTTTGGTTCTGTTCCTGTTCCTGTTCCTTGTCAGATTAAGTTGACCTAGTTCCATGTCTCAGTTTGTTCCCTTGGTTCATGATTCTGTTCAACTGTTGTCCTATATTAACTCATTAGCTCCTGTATTCCTGTATTTAAGTCCTGTATTCATTCAGTTCATTGTTCGGTGTTACATATAAAATACAGAAACATTAATATGAAGTCTGTTCACTTCCACAAAACAGACCAAATAAAACACACTCTACTGCCATTATTTATTAAATAATTGTCTTTATTCAAAATCCTTTTGAGCATTTAAAACTTCACAGGAAGTTCTTCAAAATGTCCATGGCTATAATGTTTTTTTTTATTATTTTTTTTATAAATGTTGTTGTTGTTGTTTCTCAATATGAAATAACCTGACTGTAAAAGGTGTTTAAGATCAGGGGCCGTATTCACAAAGCATTTTATCTTACCACTAGGAGTACTCCTAAATCGCACTAAAAGATTTTAGCTAGGAGTTTTCTCTTAAAAGTTATTCACAACGCCTTTCAGACCTACTCTTAGTAAAGAAAAATGACAACTCCTAAACTAAGAGTGAGTCTTCGTTGCTATGGATGACGTCATTACTCATGCACGAGCTTGACTGAAGTGACCACCTTGATTGGTTGATGATTGTAACGCGGGAATGATTCCAAACACCTCCCGTACGATGATGAGTGACAGGTCTGAGAATGCGTGCGCTACACAAGTAGTGCGAAGGACGGAAGATGATGAATAACTGAATAAATAGCCTAAATTAATAAACAGTAAGGCAAAACAAATAGCCTAGTAGCCTAATGAAACATATGGATTGATGCAATATCTTTGCAACATTATTGAATTAATCTGTCACTATATGCCTCTGCCTACGTTTGCAAAGAGAAGAACATTTTAATTTGATTCACAATGAAATGTTACAATTAGTTTACATGCAATGAGTAGCCTAGTTTTGGTTGTTGTTGGTGGCGTTATTGCAGCTAATTATGCCTACAATGCAAAATTGTTCCCTCGCGATTGGAAGCTCCTGTAGCCGTCGCATACGCATTTCAAAACATCGCAACGTGAAATGCCACAAAAAGCGGTTTGTGAATAGGTCTTAGTGAGTTAGGAGTCCTCTCGACTTCTTTTAAGCTGTCCCAGTCTTAGGTGCTACTTTTAGGGCTAAAATGCTTCGTGAATTACTCTTAGTCAAAAAAATTAGGAGTCCTAAAGTTACGAGTGACACGCCCATTATTTTTAGGAGTTGCTCCTAAATTCGCCAGTTAGGAGCTACTTTTAGCCTTAAAATTCTTTGTGAATACGGCCCCAGCTCTGAACTAATCTGGCTGAAATCGCTTTCATTTAAGTAAACTATAGTTGTAATGAACAAATATACACAAAATTTACCTGAAAACAACATTGGAAATTTATTTTAAAAGTTTTTATAATTAACTATGTGTAATGCTCTAAACAATAAAATCCTATAAATACATTTGCTCTGTCACCCTTTTACCAAAAAACAGTTTGATATTTGCTCATCTGACTAAAACATAAGCATGTACTGACATAGGTTTAGGATGATAATAAGATATATTTAGGGAGGAATGAATGAAGAAAAACTGGAACTGAGAAGTAACAGGAAAAAACAAACAAATCTAGTTTATAATTAAAGAAAACGTATGATGTGGCATTTAAACACCTGACTGGAAGACACTGGAATCACTAAGAGAAAACAATGAATGTGATGTTCAGTAATATATATAAATTAAAAAAATAAAATTGTTAAATGTTTTATTTCCATAAGCCAAGCCAATAAAGCATGAAATACGTTCTGAGGAAACTATTTTGCAAATCGCAATTACGTTACATGCCAACATATAAGCAGTGCTATTACGTAGGTCCTTAACCTAATATAAGCAGTGCTATTACGTTGGTCCTTATAGCCAATCTATTGCAGTGCTATTACGTTTGTCCTGAACATAATACATCCAAAGCAGGTTTCTTTTCACACGTAGCAGCTAATTCTGTTCATTTTGTTTTAATTATTTACTCCCTTTTTTCTCATTGGGCAACAAAATATTATCTATGCCAGGGCGAGTCAAATGGCGGCACCCAGATCATTTTTATCTGGCCCTCAAACTGGTTTTTGATGTTTAAAACCCCTCGCAATCTGATATCAAAGTCCCCGCAAAGGTTTAGCGCGTTCAGCGGTGAGTTTAACAACGCACGTGATCATTCAGCGGTGAGTTTAACAACGCACGTGATCTCACGGCAGTTATATGGTCACGTAATTTAATCTATTGATTCGTGCCACGGACACGTTTATTTCGTTATTTTCGTAATACCAGCACGTTTTTTAAACTAATGTATTTTCAATGGGAAGCGTCTTTCGTGATAACAGCACGTTTCTTTCTGCCTGGCTGTCGGCTGCAGCAGAGAAGCTGTTTAATCAACATTTATTCACGAGATCTTGTGTATTTTTATGTATTTTTTTAATGTTATTATTTCGGTCTTATTGCCAGGGAAGCTGGATTGCTTTGCTTTTTATTGATATTTTTAAAATTATATTTTATCAGTAGGAAATCGCGCTGAAGAAGTCTCGTTCCGAACACATCGCGATATTTGGCATCAGTTCACGTGTGTCAGATGTTGGTAAGTAAATACCTAAATACGCTATCCTAATAATGTGTGATATCATGTCTTTTCTGTTTGTCGATATTAATCTGCCATTATATCTGCCATCTCCACGGGGACTTTGCGTTTCATTGCTTTCTAATTCAAAACAGGGTGATTAACACTGCATGTCACGTGACGTGCTATAGGCCTAGATATTCATATCAGATTAAAAATAGTACAATTAGTTCCAAAGTTGTATTTGTAGTAGAAGCACAGTAAAAACAACACTTACCATGCTTTTACCACAGTAACATTAGTTTTACTGTGATAAGTGTAGTAAAAAGACAGTAATCACAAAACTTACCATGCTTTTACCACACTATTTGTAGTTTAAATGTGGTACTTATTGTAAATGCACAGTAACCACAACACTTACCATGCTTTTACCACAGTAACCATAGTTTTACTGTGATAGGTGTGGTAAAAGGACAGTAACCACAAAACTTACCATGCTTTAAACCTCAGTAACCTTAGTTTTACTGTGATTGGTTTAGTAAGGACAGTAATCACAAAACTTGCCATGCTTTTACCTCAGTATTGATAGTTTTAAAGTGATATTTGTTGTAAATACATATTAACCACAACACTTGCCATGCTTGTAAGGCTTTATAATGTAACATCCAATATTTGTAAGGTAAATCAGTACTTTTCCCTTTAAATAATCCTATATATTATACATAATGATATTTTCTTTTCTCTTTTCTCAGCTGAAAAGACCAAAAGGGCCTTTCGGACTCAGTCAGCCCATTATTGTTTGAGGAGAAGTAAACGGAGGAGACGGACAGCTGCAAAGGCAAATATTCGCAATGGTATGTAAATTGTTGTTTCTTAAAACTTTTCTCACAAAACCCATAGCCCAATCAGTACAAACATAGTCTGAAAGTCTTAATAATTCACAAGATTTAACAAGTTGTCAAATTCGTACATATTTGTATACTCGTACACAATCCTGCAGCTTTTACTCCTACTGCTGTCATTGGCTACTGCCTCAATTCCTGTACATATTTATCGCGATATTTGTAAATCAGTTGCGCCACTTCTTGGAAAGTTGTCGGATGTCACACACACTGTCAGAAAGTTTATATTAATTGCAAATTGGTCTCCGTCTGTTTATGTTCCAGTGATACATGATGTCTCTCCACACCTCATAACCTACCTCTGTTTGCAAGAGTGGAAAAGCTTATCTGACTTGTCACATGACATCAGATACTCGATTATTTATATATAACTGTCCCGTTTGCATGTAAATCATTTTTATGATTATTGCTTGCTATTAAAGACATACTTTTATTCATAGAAATGCCCACATATCAGTGAACTTATTACATAAAAATGCTTTTAACATTTAATTATGCAACACTCTTTACAGAAAACATATCCTACAGTTATAAACTCACAACGTCATCATCAAGTCCTGTGCTGGGCACATTGGGCAACAACTGTCCTCCAACGTATTCGATCCGTGGCCAGGTTCTTCACATCTTCCAAGGGACACTGACATTCTTCAGATCTTCGTGAAACATCTGTCTCCATGTCTTCCTTGGTCTTCCCTGTCTCCTGCATCCTCCTGGTGGTGTCCACTTCATCACTGTGTTTGGGTGTTGTTGTTTGGGCATGCTCTGTCACAGTTTCAAGTCTTCATGTGAAGTCTCACTCCTCCTCAGGATCTCTTTGATATATGCAGAACCAATATTGAAAATAGTGATTTATCTTTTTCCATATTGTTAAAGCATTTTGTTTTCTCTTTTCAGCTTCATAAACTGTACTTGATTTCTGCCTAATGCCTTTATAAAAAAGGGTCAGTGCACATCAGGTGTTTTGCTAAAGGACACATTCATTGCATAGTTACAATAAAAGTGACCAATAATCACAAGGATATAGAATGAAAGTTGAGAATGTAAAATGTTGTGCTTATGTTTTTGCCTATTTGTTATTTAAAGCGAAGAAACAAATGTATGTTCACATAACAAACTTTAATCTCATCTCTTGGTTTGTAAATATATTCAACTTCATCATAGCAATTTTTTTAACGTTAATGCATGTGTCACTATAATAGATTGCTCCTGTATCTGGATATTTTTAATTAACTGATTTTTATACTGTTGTGCAGTAGTTTTGGCACTACATTTGTCTTTAAACAGTTTGACATTAAATATTGGAATAAGCTTTCAAAATGGTGTCCATTCATTGTGCTTTTGTTACATTTATTTGAATATAATTGATATACCTTTAATATACTATACATACACTGTAAATGTTAGAAGCACTTTAGTACATGTAATTATCTTTAATTAAAATACTGCAAAACTACCCGTAGGACATTGCTTAGAAAAAAGTTTCTCTTTCAAATTTATTTATGCATCAGTCTAAGCAAATTTGTGTCATTGATCATGTGACCTCGTTTTTGGATGGTAACCACACAAAGGAGTCTTTTGTTTTTAAATATGAGTTTTATAATTTAATTAGAAGGAATGCATGTTTAACAGCCTAAATATAAAATATTTAAGGTATCTATCCCCGCAGCCGGAACCAGAAGAGATCTGTCATCATTTACCATAAATGGGCATGTAAGTGTGATGCATCTGTTCAGCTGGGTTGTTATTGGCTGTGACTTTATCGCAGAACTCGCTGTGATTGGACAATCGTTTAACCCATATAAAACGGCGCTTCATGTTACAAAGTATGTTTTGGTGTTATTATTACGTTAGTTATACATTAAGCTAACTATAAAGTGTCTCTATGTTGTGAGAAATTACTCCTTTACCGAGATCCTAACCCTAACCCTAAGCATGTCTGCACATTTCAATGAACTACAGCACAATGCTTCCTGCTCCACTGATAGAATGACAGAGATATGTGGGTAATGTAGTTTAAAACGTTTAGTAATAAAACAATAAATGTTAAATAAATGATATATTTAATGGACAACTGGATATCTAAATTTGTTCATTGTGCAAACCTTTATGACATATATGAGGGACAGGCTGAAATTTGATATTTTACTGTGAGCACTTTAAAAATAACCTTTATGCTAGCTTTCCATATATGTCTGAAAACTGTGGCCAACATTATTTATTAAACATAGTATAAGCAGTTATCCAGCCGATTTTCTCTTTGATACACTAACCAGACTTTGAGTTACAGCCATTTGAAATGTGCATTTGTTTGCTCTTCTGGGGGCCGTTGCTGGGCCCTGGGGGTGGAAGGACAGTATAATCTACACAGATCTACACATACTATTACTATTACACAAGGATAATGCACCATTCAGTAAAACAACAAAAAAACAGTGCCAACATTTCCTTTTCACCCCCCTCTGATTGCTGCTTATATTCCTGACATCAGTGATATATAGAGTATACTATATAGAGTATACTAGAATGATCAACATGGATCATCTTCAATTAAGCTTTAAGTATTTATAGCAAGATAGCCCACTGCAGCCTCTTGTTATTCACATAGCTTCCTTTTATTTCACTGGAAACTGGCATACATGCAAGTATGTGCAACTTTTGTTGCATTGTTGTCCCAAATATCATTAACCAGATCTACATTTTTATGTCCCAAGTAAAAGAATCATGGTAATTAATTATATTTAGTTATTTATAAGTTATTAATTATATGTAGTTATTTTTAAAGAAATAAGAAATAAAAATTTCTCAAAAGAAAATTTCTATTTACTGTACCAAACACCACTTTCAATACACAATAGTCATCATACTTTATTAAACAACACTTTATTGGAGAACAAAGCATAAAGTTTTTTTTTTTTTTTTTTTTTTAAATATATTTATTAACTTTTTTAACAACATATATTACACACACACACCAGGAACAAAAATACAAAATACAAAATGCAATATAGACACATATTGATGTCTTCGCATCATTACAACTTAGCATATCTCAATTTGTACAGGACTCACATCTTCAAGACTAATGAATTAAAACACACAATAAATAAATAAATAATAATAATAATAAAAAAATAAAAAATAAAAAATATATATATAAAAAATAAATAAATAAAAAAACACATACAAACTATTAAGGCCTCCTAATACAAATACATCCTATAATCTCACATATCTTCAATTGTCTCCTTAAACATGTCACTATCCTCCTTCTCTATGAAGGATCTAAAGGGATTCCAAACATCTTCAAAAGTCTTACCCTTTCCTTTAATAATATATGTTATTTTCTCCATTGACATATTCAGTACCATCTCCCTGAGCCACCTTTTTATGCTGGGTGGTTCTAGATTCTTCCATTGTAATGCAATGAGGCGTTTAGCTTGTAAGATACACATAGAAATAAAGATACATTCCTTTGACTTAAGCTTAGGATACAAATGCAGTAGAAAAATCCTTGGTCCAAAAGGAAGACTCACATTTATTATTTTACCAATCATATTATGCACTTCTTTCCAGAATTTCGATATTTCTTCACATTCCCATATACAATGGAAATAGGTACCTTTACAAACCTTACACTTGGGACATGTATCTGGTATATTTTCATTAAATTTGTTTGATAATACTGGAGTTATGTATACTCGCATAAGCCAATTATATTGCAACAACTTTAATCTTGTATTAACTGTTTGTACTTGAGCATCTTGACAAATCTCACTCCATTCATCTGGTGTGATCTCCTCGTTAAGATCCTTACTCCATGCTCCTAAACGAGAGCTAGAAGACTCCGGGGAGCCCTCTACCAACATATTATACAGAAGTGAAATCCGACCTTTATCATAACAATCTTTAGTGACTACTCTTTCC
This sequence comes from Rutilus rutilus, assembly GCF_951802725.1. Taxonomy (NCBI): domain Eukaryota; kingdom Metazoa; phylum Chordata; class Actinopteri; order Cypriniformes; family Leuciscidae; genus Rutilus; species Rutilus rutilus. Next base: position 116,461 of record NW_028175471.1, on the reverse strand, counting down.
AAAACTGATAGTGGTGGTATATTTCCAGTACTTTTTTGAAATGATAAAATGAAACTTCTTATCTGCAAGTACCTAAAAAAATGACTTTTAGGTATATCAAATGTATTACTCAATTCTTGAAATGACATAAGATTTTCTTCCTTATATAAATCTTTATACTTTTAATACCTTTTTCTGCCCACATCTTAAAACCTACATCTACTTTTCCAGGACTAAACTTAGGATTTCCCCATATTGGACAGTAGCGAGATATTTCACTTGTATAGGAGATATTCAAATATCTCTGCGTCTCATGCCATACCCTTACCATATTTAAAACCATTGGATTCGTAACATTACCCTTCATTTTCTGTAAAATTTTACGATCTAAATCATATAAATATGATTCCAAGGGTATTTTATTCAGAATAGAGTTTTTTTCCATTTCTACCCATACGGGTTGTTCATTAGATGTTGAGAAGAAAAACATAATAGATCTTAACTGGGCAGCAGTATAATACCCTTTAAAATTAGGGCATTGAAGCCCACCCCTATCAAATGGCAAATATAAAAGAGATAATCTAATTCTGGATCTTCTATTGTTCCATATGAATTTAATAATTAACTTTTTAAGTCTAGAAAACAGATTACTAGGAGGTGTGATTGGAATATTCTGAAATAGGTACAAAAATTTAGGTAAAATATTCATTTTTAAAATATTAATTCTTCCTATTAAAGACAACGGTAAAGAAGCCCATCTTTCAACCAGCGTCACTGTATTCTCAAAAATTGAATTATAATTTTTTGTTACTATGTCTTCCAGTTTTGGAGTAATTTTAATTCCCAAATATGTGAAAATTTCCACATTATTAAACATATCTACCTTACTGATAGGACTTTTCCTTTCTTCTTCATTCAGCAACATAACTGAAGATTTTGAATTATTGATCCGATACCCTGAGATTTTCCCAAATGTCTCTATAATTTGAATTAAAGCCGGAATGGTTGAGTCTAATTTCTTTAAAAATAATATAACGTCGTCAGCAAATAGCGCTATTTTATGTTCACTGCCAAACATTTCTATACCTTTTATATCACTTTCTTTTCTGATAGCAATTGCCAAGGGTTCAATAGCCATCAGAAAAAGGAGAGGGGAAAGAGGCGATCCCTGTCTACATCCCCTAGAAATATTAAATGATTTTGATATAAAATTATTAGTTAAGACCTCTGTCGAAGGATTCTGGTACAACAATTTAACCCATTTGCAGTATTTTTCTCCAAATCCAAACCGAATTAAAACATCAAACAGAAAATCCCATTCCACCCTGTCGAATGCCTTTTCTGCATCTAGTGCTAGTAAAGCAGTATCTTTTTCCCCCTTTTGTTGATGCAGAATATTTAGCACTCTTCTTACATTATGACATCCTTGTCTATTTATCATAAAACCATTCTGATCTATCCCTATGACGTAAGATGCTACAGTTTCTAATCTTCTTGCCAATATTTTGCTCAGGATTTTAGTGTCTGAGTTGAGTAAACTTATAGGTCGAAAATTTTCACATTTATTGTTAGGTTTTCCTGGTTTAGGCAATAAGGTAATTATAGCTTCATTCAAAGACATAGGAAGTTTATTCTCCGCAAAGGCTTCTACTAGCATGTCTAACATAGGTCTTACTAATTTATCTTTAAATTTTTTATATATATCCATGGGGAGACCATCAGGTCCCGCCGCCTTCCCCGCTTTCATCAGATCGATCGCCTCTACCACCTCTTGTAAACTAATGTCTTTTCCTATTTCATTTTTATGTTCTTCTGGTATCCTAGGTAACTCCAAATTATCCAAAAAAGTTTTTTGTATTTCTGAACCCGAAGTACATTCAGAATTATACAGTTTCATATAATATGATCTAAATGAATTATTAATTTCTTGTGGGTCAACAATGATATTACCATCTGATTCTTCAATCGAATCTACAGCCCTCTCCATTTGCTTTTTTTTAATTTGCCACGCCAACACTTTACCTGTCTTTTCGCCTTGATCATAAAATGTTTGTTTCAGCTTTAATAACTTAGCTACAGTTTTATTTGCAGAAAGTGTATTATATTTAGATCGAAGCATTAATAACTGTTTATGTTTATCTGCACATATTGAATCACTATGATATACTTCATTTTCCAGCTCTTTAATCTCTTTTTCCAAATCTTGTAACTCCTGTCGAGATTTTTTACTTTTAGAACTACAAAAACTAATAATTTGTCCCCGAATAAAACATTTAAATGCCTCCCACCGAATTCCTGCTGAAGTTTCCAATTGATTTGTTTCAAAGTAATTGTCAATTTGATTGCCCAAGAACTCTACAAATGACGCATCCTTAAGCCAACTTTGCTGGAATCGCCATTTAGGGGGATCTTTAACTAATTTTGAATCGACATACGACAAAGACACTGGTGCATGGTCAGAAATGACAATACTAAGGTATTGACAATCTATACATTTTGAAAGCAATTGGGCTGACACAAGAAAGTAGTCTATTCTAGAGTAAGTTTGGTGTGTTGCCGAATAGCATGAATATGCAGTCTTCTTTGGGTTAAGATGCCTCCATATATCCACTAGTTTAAGCTCTCTTATAAAATGTAGAATCTGTTTTCTAGAATTCACATGTGCGGTATCAACTCCCGTAGATCTATCTTTTCCTGGATCAAGTGTACAATTCATATCCCCCGCCATTATAACCTGACCTGGTAATGAAGCCACCATCAGAAATATGTTGCTATAAAATTTAGAGTCATCCTTATTAGGGCCATAGATATTTACTAAATTGATTATCTCTGTTACCAATCTTCCCTGAATAATCACAAATCTGCCAGCTGGGTCCTTAATAACATTATTTACTTGAAATGGCACAGCTTTATGTATTAATGTAATTACCCCTCTGGCTTGTGTAGTAAAACATGCCGAGAATACCTGTCCTTGCCACCTTCTTTCAATTTTGATCACTTCCTCCTTAGTCATGTGTGACTCTTGCAAGAATACCACATTTGCATGTATCTGCTTAATTCTAGTCATCACCTGTTTAATCTTTTTTAGTTTCCCCAGCCCCCTACAATTCCATGATAGAAGCTTAATCCCTCCTGTCTGTGCCATTTTTTGTTTTAACCATCCTCATTACCTTGAACCATATATTTGCCAAAATATAAGAGGCCAAACCTAAAATAACTAAAACAAAACTAATAACATAAAATATGAACTTACCCCAGCATTTTCCATGCTTCACTGATACCATCTGTATCAGTAACCCCCTTCCCTACACTCGACTTCTTAAATGGTCTTCTCCTATTTGTTCTGTTGTTCAAAAAAAAATGAACACCAACACCTCTATCCATCGTTACCGTTTCAACCTTCTTATCCACTTTTATACCCACATATTTTAACCAATCCATGACTTGTCCAATAAAATACTATTACCTCAAAGAAAAGAAAAAACACAAGAAATACGCTGACAATCTGTCAGTCTTATATCTCCAAGTAACATCTTTCCAACTATACACATTATATTAACCTAATATCTTCAAACTATTATCTTAAAATAAAGTCAAACTTTCACTTTGTGTCATTTCTTTTTTCAAATATTATAGCAAAAGCGCCCTTTTCTGAACCTTAAATGAATTAACTTAAACGTCAAATACTTAACTTGTTACCCTTATTAAAACAAAATTAAATATCTACTTTGGACGAATATACAACCTACAGACAAAGAAAATAAACTACAATTTTACATTTAGTCCTCAGTACCTCGCATTAATACCTCAGTTTAATTGTTCTCAATTTGTTGCATCTCTTTATCCATTTCTTCTGGACTCGATACCTCAGTTCACTTGTCCTCGACCTGCTGCATAAATTTCTCCACTTCTTCTGGACTGTTCATAATCACAGTACGGTCTCCATGTGTAAGAAGCAATCGAGCAGGAAAGATTACTCTGTGTCGGTTGATTCCTTTGTCACGCAATTTTTGACGGATAGCATCGTACTTTCTTTGTTGCCTGTGAAGCTCTGCCGACAAATCCGGGAAAAAACGAAGATTGGAACCTTTGTATGCAATTGCTCCCTTACTCTTTGCAGCCTTTAGAACATGTTCCTTCTGTTTGAAATTGAGGAACTTCATTATGACAGTCCTCGGCTGCACTTTACCATCTTGCCCGTTTTTTTTACCTGAGCTGGGTATTCGATGGGCTCTCTCTATTATCAATGGCGTAACGCTTTCTCCCAACTCCAAAGTCTCTGGTAGAAACTTTTCCAGAAAAGCACACGCATCCGATCCCTCTTCTTTCTCCGGCAAGCCAACCAACCTAAGATTATTCCTCCTACTTCTGTTCTCCAAGTCAATTACCTTATCAGCCATTGATTTCATCTGTTTTTCCAGCGTATCATTTCTGACCTTCAGTTGGACGATTTCGTCCTCTGTCCCTGAAATTCGTTCCTCCGCCTCTGTCAATCTCTCTTTGACATCTACGACCGCCGAAAGAATTTCGTCCACCTTGCCGCTTACTTGTCTTTCCATTGCTTTAAAGGCCTTCATCATCTCCGCGTTACTAGGATTCTCGTTTGAGGCCTCACCCCCTTCATCCTCCGTCTCTTCGTGCTCGCTCAGGCTTTCAGGTTCGGATGGCGTAATTTGTGATTCCGCTTCCAATCTCCCTTTATTTTTGATCTTTTTCTTCGACGGCATTGTTTTAGTAATCGCTTTAGCTATTCCACCAACTTAAATTAAGTATCTTAAGTGGGTTTAGAAGGATTGATTCTAGCCTAATGCACGAAGGTTGAAATCTGCGTCTTATCACGCCACCGCCATAACCGGAAGTCCAAAGCATAAAGTTGATAAAGTAGCATAAAGACAAATGAGATTCAAGATAAATAAAAATGTGTCTTCAAAAACACGTTAACATCATAGGAATCCATTCACAGCTGCTGAAGCCACAAAACGAGTGCCAGATAATCATATTCAGTCACATATGATACAGAAAACAGATTTGATATTGTGTTGGAAAATAATGATTCATTATCACAGCTAAACTGGTTTCTTGCTCTTCCCTGTACGTCTCGATCGTGTTAGTGTTCTTCTTCCTCGTCTAAACAGTTTGTTCAGTTGAAGAACAGAAGAACAGAAGATGTGATCACTGATGTGGAGTAGCTTTTTCTCAAACAGAGGAAGAAGTCTCAACATCCCATTGTCAGGCGTTCTCCAGTCCTGGTCTGAAAGTAAAACAAAAGACAGAAACCATTCAAATAAAGTTGTTTAATGGACAGTCGGGTCAGCTTATGTTCTGCGTTATTTAAAGCAGTGATGGTTTACTCTGGCCCTCAGCGTCCACTGTCCTGCACATTTAGCTCCGACCTCAAACCCTCCTGCCTATTGTCTAGAAGTAAACCTGAAGACTTGGGTTAAAATTTTCAGATGTGCTCGATTAGGGTTGGAGGTTAACTCTTAACTAACCTCAAAAAGTAGAATGCAAAGGGCCAGAGTTGCCTGTTCCTTACATAAATTTACAAAGCAGCAGTCAGTACGTTATATAATATACACATTGAAGTATTATATATATATATATATATATATATATACACATACATATATATATATATATATATATATATATATATACATACATATATATATATATATATATATACACACATATATATATATATATATACATACATATACATATATATATATATATATATATATAAAATATTGCAGCACAAAATAAGCTAAGTACTGAAAAAAAACAGTTTTACCCAAATCAACAGCAACATATTTTAAAAGATTTTTAAGAAAGGCATGGTCTCTTTTGAGCCTTTGCCAGTGATGCTTGTTTTCTTTCCAGACAACATAATCTTCTGTCAATTGTTTCAAGAGCTTCACTTGGTCAAAAACCAAGTGATAACCTGTACAATGTAAAATTGTCAACATCAAATTATGTACTACATATTACAGCATTGTTTCAATACAAGACATACCAATGGACTCGCGCACTTTTCTGTCTTCTTTGGGCATCAGATGTTCCTTCCTCACCCGAAACAAAGGACTTATTCGATTAGCTTGCGTTGATATAAGGACTGGTCTTCCTTCTCTGCTGTAAAACAAGATAGTCTCGACTTACTCTATGTGCAATTACTATTGTTCTTGAAACACAAATTAAGACAGTTATAAATAAGTTAATTTACCATATGATTCAGGAGAGAACATTTGATGAGTAAATACTGATTGCAATATTCTAGAAACTTCACCTGGGAAGGGCTGATCACGGCAAGATTCGCTGCGACTCACTAGTAGCTCTTGTAATGGTTGGCTCTTAAAAGAGCTGTTGAGTTTGATATTGGTAGAGCTTTAAAAAAAAGGACTAAGTAATCCTGCAAAACAGAAAGGAAGGTCATTTTAATACATTACTTGCAAATAGTCAGTTTATAACTGTAGGATATGTTTTCTGTAAAGAGTGTTGCATAATTAAATGTTAAAAGCATTTTTATGTAATAAGTTCACTGATATGTGGGAATTTCTATGAATAAAAGTATGTCTTTAATAGCAAGCAATAATCATAAAAATGATTTACATGCAAACGGGACAGTTATATATAAATAATCGAGTATCTGATGTCATGTGACAAGTCAGATAAGCTTTTCCACTCTTGCAAACAGAGGTAGGTTATGAGGTGTGGAGAGACATCATGTATCACTGGAACATAAACAGACGGAGACCAATTTGCAATTAATATAAACTTTCTGACAGTGTGTGTGACATCCGACAACTTTCCAAGAAGTGGCGCAACTGATTTACAAATATCGCGATAAATATGTACAGGAATTGAGGCAGTAGCCAATGACAGCAGTAGGAGTAAAAGCTGCAGGATTGTGTACGAGTATACAAATATGTACGAATTTGACAACTTGTTAAATCTTGTGAATTATTAAGACTTTCAGACTATGTTTGTACTGATTGGGCTATGGGTTTTGTGAGAAAAGTTTTAAGAAACAACAAATGCTTGATAAAATGTTTGATTTAGGGTTAAAACCAACACATACATACCATTGCGAATATTTGCCTTTGCAGCTGTCCGTCTCCTCCGTTTACTTCTCCTCAAACAATAATGGGCTGACTGAGTCCGAAAGGCCCTTTTGGTCTTTTCAGCTGAGAAAAGAGAAAAGAAAATATCATTATGTATAATATATAGGATTATTTAAAGGGAAAAGTACTGATTTACCTTACAAATATTGGATGTTACATTATAAAGCCTTACAAGCATGGCAAGTGTTGTGGTTAATATGTATTTACAACAAATATCACTTTAAAACTATCAATACTGAGGTAAAAGCATGGCAAGTTTTGTGATTACTGTCCTTACTAAACCAATCACAGTAAAACTAAGGTTACTGAGGTTTAAAGCATGGTAAGTTTTGTGGTTACTGTCCTTTTACCACACCTATCACAGTAAAACTATGGTTACTGTGGTAAAAGCATGGTAAGTGTTGTGGTTACTGTGCATTTACAATAAGTACCACATTAAAACTACAAATAGTGTGGTAAAAGCATGGTAAGTTTTGTGATTACTGTCTTTTTACTACACTTATCACAGTAAAACTAATGTTACTGTGGTAAAAGCATGGTAAGTGTTGTTTTTACTGTGCTTCTACTACAAATACAACTTTGGAACTAATTGTACTATTTTTAATCTGATATGAATATCTAGGCCTATAGCACGTCACGTGACAGGCAGTGTTAATCACCCTGTTTTGAATTAGAAAGCAATGAAACGCAAAGTCTCCGTGGAGATGGCAGATATAATGGCAGATTAATATCGACAAACAGAAAAGACATGATATCACACATTATTAGGATAGCGTATTTAGGTATTTACTTACCAACATCTGACACACGTGAACTGATGCCAAATATCGCGATGTGTTCGGAACGAGACTTCTTCAGCGCGATTTCCTACTGATAAAATATAATTTTAAAAATATCAATAAACAGCAAAGCAATCCAGATTCCCTGGCAATAAGACCGAAATAATAACATAAAAAAAATACATAAGATCTCGTGAATAAATGTTGATTAAACAGCTTCTCTGCTGCAGCCGACAGCCAGGCAGAAAGAATCGTGCTGTTATTAGGCTTGTTTGAGATGAGCAAAATCTGCGCAGAATCGATCACCGGTGATCAGCGCGAGATGCATGCCGGTTAGAAATGTGTCCGAGTGTGGTCCGCCTTGCTCTGATGTCATGCTGACATATGTCAAAAATCTCTCGCGAGCGCAAGGCGCACCTGTCGGATTCTGCAGTCGAGCGCAGTTGCTCTCCACTGACTGCGCTGATCAGAAGCATGATGGGAAACGACTTGCTGACGACACAGCTTGATGTTCATTGGTTTAAACAACCGTGATGTATTGCTCTTATTTAAAATGTTTGATTTTAAAACTCCGATATCATGTTTTATGTGTACGTTATGTGGTAATATTCCCAAACTACCTCAGTGCGATCTCTATGGGTTATGCAATGTAATTTTTATAAAAAAAAAAAAAGAAAAGAAAAAAACACACAAGAAAAAAAGACTGATAAACATGTATTTGGAATGGAATTAAATAAGTATGCTACTTTGGGTGTCTTGTTCATTATATTTATTTTCATATAAAAGCAACAGAACTTAAATTCCATTCAGTTTATTAGCAACACTGTGCACGAGCGTGAATCCGGTGAATCCCGCGATATCTGTCTTTGATCTCACAGGTGTCAGATCCACTGCGAGAAGAGAGAACTGTCCGTCTTGCCTGCGCTTTTTTCACTCCTCCTCTCACTGCAGCCGCCTACTCTCGCATACATTTCAGGCGAGGCGAGGCGCATCTCAAACAAGCCTATTATCACGAAAGACGCTTTAAAAAACGTGCTGGTATTACGAAAATAACGAAATAAACGTGTCCGTAGCACGAATCAATAGATTAAATTACGTGACCATATCACGAACTGCCGTGAGATCACGTGCGTTGTTAAACTCACCGCTGAATGATCACGTGCGTTGTTAAACTCACCGCTGAACGCGCTAAACCTTTGCGGGGACTTTGATATCAGATTGCGAGGGGTTTTAAACATCAAAAACCAGTTTGAGGGCCAGATAAAAATTATCTGGGTGCCGCCATTTGACTCGCCCTGGCATAGATAATATTTTGTTGCCCAATGAGAAAAAAGGGAGTAAATAATTAAAACAAAATGAACAGAATTAGCTGCTACGTGTGAAAAGAAACCTGCTTTGGATGTATTATGTTCAGGACAAACGTAATAGCACTGCAATAGATTGGCTATATTAGGTTAAGGACCAACGTAATAGCACTGCTTATATTAGGTTAAGGACCAACGTAATAGCACTGCTTATATGTTGGCATGTAACGTAATTGCGATTTGCAAAATAGTTTCCTCAGAACGTATTTCATGTGATACAGGGTTGCAATAAAGCATACTACATAACACAGTTGACTCAAGCCATTTATTCTAATGTAAACTAATCCTGGTTCATCTCCTTCCCTGGGCCTCTGACCTCGGCATATACCGTCTCTTGTCCTGAGCCCTGTACTGTGGTGATTTTGGTGTGGGGAGTGGAGAAGTCAATCTCTCCATAGTGGACCATGTCATTCTCATCCTTTGGCATCTCTAGCTCTTCGCCCGACACAAAACCACCATTATCATAAATGGTCTGCACTTGTTTTTCCTGACCCTGAAAGAGCAAACATAATAAATTACTGTTTATGTGGATCCACTGTCCTCGGTTTTTGGTTTCTGTACATAATAAACCATTATTGTAAACGCATGGTATTGATATCTGCTTATTATGGTACCTCCTATTTGAAATTATTATGGTACCTCCTATTTGAAATAACATGATCTGCTAAAAGAGTGTAAAACATACCTGATCTGAGACGTCGGTTTCCATAATAGTGGATGCCTTTACTCTTTGAACTCTGTATTAATAGGAAATGAAGAAATTCATAAAATACACAACGAACGTACCACCATATTGTAAACACCAGATTATATGTTTCAAAGAGAAATGACAGGTCTGAATTCATTTATTCTTAAGTCTGGTTGCTCTATTCCATACAATTCACCATCTAACTGTGCTTACCTTAGGAAAAGTGTTATCAGAAGAAATGTCAACAGAAGTGCTGAAACTCCTACTACACAGCCAATGATCACAGACTGTTCTAATGAAGAGACTGAGCCTGATTGAAAAAATAAAGCAAAATTAGGTGGTCAATAGGCTGTGCAGATCATTTAAAAATAAAATTCAATCATAAATCTGGAGCTACCTATGATTATCATCAGGTAACATTTAGTATCTTTAGTACAGAAATAAATTCACCTTCCATAATCAGCTGGATCTCTTCTGACATCTGAGTACCATGTTCATTCTTTGCTTTGCAAGAGTACCAGCCTCCACTGCTCCTATTTACAGTAAAGATCAGTTGTTCTCCTAAATCCAGCTGATTGTCCTGTCCACGTTTGTGCCAGGAGAAGGTCATGTTATTTGATGGATTGGCTTTGCTTTTGCAGGTCAAAGTCACATTAGTGCCAACAGAGACTGAAGCAGATGGATCGATGGTGATGTGAGTTTCTTTTGGAGGAACTTGAGGGCAAAACAGAAACTTCTTTAGATAAACTAGATGTTATAATAGTACACATCTGAACATAATAATGCTAATGAAAGAACAAAACTACCCTAAATCTCTTACACAGGACTTGTAGCATCACGGTTGAGTCATTAGATGTTTTTCTTGGATATGTAACATTGCAGGAGATGTTCTTTCTGTGATCCATGTATGAAGCTTTGAAGGTCATGTTTGAAAACACTGACTGGGTTTTATCAGGTTTCTCCTGTAACTGTGTTGTAATGTGGGCAGATTCAGGGATGTTGGACCAGGATATTGTAGGAGGTTGTTTGGGGCAGGGGGCTTCAGCAGAGCAGCTCAGACTGACTGTTGTGTTCTCCATCACTTCTTTCAGATCAGTGGGTTTAAGGATGAGAGGTTGTGGTAAATCTACAGGCCAAAGTGAACACGGTATAAATTGCTGTTAAATTTAAGGAAAACATACAACAACATGCTACAAAAACACAATAAACATAATAGAGGATATAATCAGTTTTTTTTAAATAACCCTTGAGAAGACCATATTTAAAAAAAAGTTGTGATGCACAGGCAAAATACAAACCTAATTCACTTGCACAAAAAAATTATATTTTCACAAAAATCAAGTTATGTGCACACGATAAAATTATATATTCATAAAATGTATTTCACAAATCCAAAACACAATTCACAGATGTACAACTGTGGACAAAAAGTTTTGAATGTTTACATTTTATGAGTTTAATATTGAATCTGGAATTGCAAATCGTCATGAGTTTATCTATCATTTTGGATATGCGAGTATATTTTCATGGAAAGTCTGTTCACTCTGCGGCCATACTGCAACGACTTTGAGGGCATTTAAAACCAAATCCTGTCTACATGAATGGGGAAATCCTGAAAAATTCAAAAACTGTTTGCCACACTTACATTTAAAGGATTAGTTCACCTCAAAATGAAAATTTCCTAATACGTTTTTTGAGGAAAAAAATGCAGGATTTTTCTCCACACAATGGACTTCAACGGTAACCAAATTGTTGAAGTCCAAATCAATGTAGTTTCAAAGGGCTAAGTGCTTCAAAGGGCTCTGCACGATCCCAGCTGAGGAATATGGTCTTATCTAGCAAAACGATCGGTCATTTTCTAAATAAAATAAAAATGTATATACTTTTTAACCACAATTGTTTGTCTTCTGCTGACATGAAGAAAGACATGAACATCTTGGATGGCATTGGGGTGAGTAAATTATCAGGAATTTTTCATTTTGAGGTGAACTAATCCTTTAAACAACATATTACTGTGTTCTTATGCTCAGTGTTAAAAAAAATAGACCAGCCAATGCGCATGTGCAGTCCTGAGAGTTTCTTTGGCAACCACAGCTTCTAACGACAGCTGTAATGACGCGATGACTTCACCAAATGCCTATTGGCTCTTTATTTAGAATGCAGGACTTATTCCGCCATCTTGCTCATAGGGGTACTTGAGTCCAGGTTTTTTGGAGTCGACTCTGACTCTCACCATAGGAGTTGATGGAATCGTTTTCTCAAATTCGTGTGCTTTACATCAAAACAGAGTCAGGAATAGAACAAGATAGCAGTCATTGTGTCATGGGTTGGGAGGTGCTGGTTAGTAGGCATGACGAAGATGATAAATTCAAACAGTCTTTATTTACAAACTCAAATAACTCAAGAATACAGAAACAGGCAGAAGATTTAATTAACCAAACTTCACTTACACTTTGACAAGAACTGACAAATAAACAGAGAACAAAGAGGAACTTGAATTCACAATGATAATGCACTAAATGCAGACAGGTGAGCTTGTTAATGAATGTCCATGCCAACTAATGACTGATGGGAAACTAGAACAAAGGACACATGTAACTTAAGGGGGGAAACTAAGGGGCTGTTTACACAACATCATTTTACACTAAAAACGCAAATTTTGTATGCGTTTTGGCCGTTCATTTACACAACAACGACATTTTGGGCCTGGAAACGCAAACTTTTGAAAACGGGTTTCAAAGTTCAAGTTTTTGAAACCGATACCGTTTATCATCTCCGTGTAAACTTCAAAAATGCAAATTTGTGAAAATGGTATTAAGTGCGTATTATGCGCATTATGTGTTCAGTCTATAGACGATTCACATTTGGCGTGAATGCAAGTAGAAGAATGCGTATACGTGCGCATGCACATAGTCTCTCTTTACACATCACCCACTACTGACCTGGCTGCATAATACAGCGTTTTTAATAGTTTTCATGGATCTGTGTGAATGGAGATCATTTTGATAATTTTTTCATCTGCACAAAGAAAAAAACTTTTCCATTTTTAGTACATTGTTGTCATGTAAATATACCCTAAAGTAAATGTACTCCATGAAAATGAAACTAAACAGAATTTCCCTTTAAAAGCACTTTTAGAATGACTATCCAAATTAGTCCATTGTAGGGATGACATCCCTCGAAATGATGAGTAGCCTATTAACATCGTTACCATTAATTCATTTTACAGAGGAATGAGTAAAGAAGTGAGCGATTTCAGACACAGCAATAGAATAAACGATTCCTGTGCTAGAGCTGACCTTGACTCAACTCTTTTAGATTCGACTCCTTATCAATTGCACATTGCAATTTCTCCAATTCATAGTAATATGAGTACAAAGTCTTTGGATGCACGTCTAAGCAAAATGTTTTTGGATAGTAACTTATGACTCAAAACTTTATAAGGGCAGTATTTATAAGGAAGCATGGAATTTGCATGTCAGTTGGTGAAATGTTACAGTCTCATAACTATTGATAATTCACCCTTTTAGACACATTTGTGCTGTAAATGAAAACAAATGCACAAGCAAACTCATGGAAAAGTTTATTCCCCTAGCTACACTGAACAATGTGCTAACCTCAGCAAATTGCATGCTTCATTATCAACACTGTCCTCATAATGTGTTTTTAGTCACAATAACCAATAACACTTTAGAATAATGGTCCCTCATTAATATGTAACTATGCAGGAAGTAATGAAGTACAAAACTACATTAACACTTCAGCTATACTAACTAATATGGATGGACCATTATTCTAAAGTGTTACCCAACAAACTACTATCCAACAACATTTTACTTTAAATGCCTTTCCCTGTCTTTTTTCAGCCATGCTTGATGTAAATGTTTAATTTCCATTCTGATCAAGTCATACTGTGCAAAAGTTGTGAGAAACGAAAAGTAAAAGTACGAAAAGCTGAAAAGTACGATGGACGCGTGTGGGAGTAGAGAGCTGTCAGAAAAGTCTCAAAATACACACAGAAATTCATGGCGATTCACACACTGATGACAATTTCCAATTTCAGATTCAATAGGAAACATTCAAAACTTTTTGAGCAGTTTCACAACTATGGAGTGTTTTTTGTGTTTGTAAAACGTATTTTATGAATATATAAATTTATTTTGCACATGAGAATTGCTTTTGGCCAATATATATATTTTTTCATGCACATGAATTGTTTTATTGTGCATGTGAATTGTGAATTTGCCTACGCATGTGTGCATCATATATTTTGCATGAATTATTAAAGTCGACATGAAATCAAAATGGACAATTCTATTTTTTATTGAATATTGCAGTGTTTAAATAATTTATTTATCCGTGTATATCATTTTTTAATCATGTGCCCTCATCATTTTTAATCAAAATAACTTCCACTACCTCTTGCAGCAACATAAAATAATACAGATATACAAATACGGTGCACTTCTACTGCAATACACAATATGGCGGAATACGTCCCGCGTTCTAAATAAAAGAGCCAATCGCTGATCGGTAAAGTCATTGCGTCACTAGAAACCTAGTGACTCGCTTAAGACTGCACATGTGCTGTGGCTGGTCTAGCCTAAAAAATACACTTTTTAATGCTATTTGAGCATAAGAAACAACATTTATGGGATTTTGTTGCGGATTTGAAATATGCAATTGTTTGTTCAGCAAACAGGTTTTGAAATTTCAGGATTCTCCCATTCAAATCGATAAGATTTTGTCTTGGATGCTCGAAATAATTGTCCGGAGGCGTTGCAAATACGGCCGCCAAATGAACAGACTTTCCTTGAAAGGGTCTTCTCTGATGAGGACACCATCATTTAATTTATTTTTAATAAAAAAAAAATACTCAGGGCCTTCACAATCATGAATCATAATCAGGAAGTATGAAGTGAATGATTGTTCATGACATCATAAAAAACTGTGGTACATTCACGCTGACTAAGATTTCCAGTTATCTCTATACGACTGAATCCTTTGCTGATGTTTGTACTTCCATTATAAACTAAACTCCCTGAGCTGAGAAAAGCATGAATGCTTTATCCAGAAGCCAAATATACTTGTTGCATTCTTCAGTACGTTCTCTGGCCCATAAAATGTACAAGGTATCTGCACACAAGAGCCGCTCAGTGCTGTTATTCTGCTTGGCAATTTTGCATTATATACTGGAGTTTCTGAAAACAGAACAGCAATATAAACATACAAACACCTTAAAATATCTTGCTTTGCAAAATGAGTGTAATACAGGGTACAAAATTAAAGCTAAATTCATTTTCTTACAACCGGTCTAAAGTCTTCTGATGATTTTATTTTCAGTTAGACAGCACAAGGAACTCACCTGAAGATACCAGTACAAGTTCATCTGTAATGAACAGAAAAGCCATGAACAGAATGATATACATCTTGAGTTCTGCAGATACAAACACACACAAATACACTATGAAGACAATTTACAGTCTCACTCTTTAAAAAAAAAAAAAGACACTCCCAAATCTTTAAGCATTATATTTTCTGTATGTCTCCTCATTAGGATTTTATTATGATTCGTATTTTCATGTTAATATTTTGTCTTACATGAATATATATCAATAATTAATTGTTTTGGTTACACTTTATTTTAAGGTGTCCGTGTTACATGTTCAAATGTTACATTTAAGTACTGAGTAATTCTAATTAAACACATGTACTTACTAAAGGGTTACATGCAATTATGCACAATTTATAGTAATTACTATAACTAGATCCACATGTAACAAGGGCACTGTGAAATAAAGTGCTACCTTTTTTTAAAAATGTGATAGTCTTAAATATTGATAGAACATCCTTACCTAGAGCAGCACAATCTGTAATTCAAGGAAAAACAGAAGTGAATAATTTTGTTCTCTTCACATACAATTAAGGGATACCGGGGACAGTTGCAAAAGAGGATGGTTGCAACATGTCATTTTTCTCCAATCAGAAACAAGCTAGAGTGATGACACTCATACTGCACATGTACAGTTAGACCCTCCTCCCACCAATAATACAGAAGACATATTCAGCATCTGCTGCTGCATTTATTGAAAAAAAACAACAACTTGTTTTGGAGGTATGAAAGTAATTTTTTCATGAGATTTATTTTTGTCATACTGTCCTGACATTTTGTATGAATTAATCAAAACTTACTTAGTTTGAATTATTGTTTTGTTTAATTTTGAGTGACATGGTTAGTGTTACGAACTGCTCCGAGACATGAAGGTTGAGATCCAAATGCAGATTTAATTAAGAGGTAATCCAGACACGTAATCCAATATACAGGCAATAGGTCAAAACACAGGTAGGCCATCCAAACAAACAAACAAAACAGGCAGGGGTCAGAGGCTAAAAGAGTAATCCACGGAACAGGCAAAAAAATCCCAAAACCAAGAGACATGAAACCATGGAAAACGCTCGGAAATGCAGCGCAACAATGAGTGAATGAGTGAACATGGTATAAATAGGCTGAGACTAACAGGATAATGAGACACAGGTGAATGCAATCAGTGATGATGAGTCCGGGTAGTGAGTTATGGGAAATGTAGTTTGTGAGGGAGTGATAATAGTCTGGTGTGGAGTGCCCTCTGGTGGCTCTCAAGGGCAAAGTCAGTGTGTCTAGCAGGCATATGATGTTCTGTCATGGCTGATAGGGTTGGGGACGGTTGCAACAAGTTATAAATTGCATGTTTAATAAAAGTTTGTAGCATTGCAAATTGTTCAATTCTTCCTGTCTGACACTGAAATATGGAGAGATTGAATAGCATCTGTAACACCTGCACACTGAATCTATGTAGGCCTATGTTCTACACAAAAACAAACAAAACTCAATAACTGTTATTTGATAAATATCACTAAATAAATAAATAAATAATAGGCTACAATAATATTATTGTATAAATAAATAATATTTTAATATTATAGTAGGCCTAAAACAGTTAATATTTTCAGAATTCTATGCTCATTGAGACAAAAAGACAGATGCAAGATTAATATATACAAATTTGGTTGGTCTAGTCCAAGTAGTCTCTGAGTAACTGAGAGAAATGCAAAAAGTGTTGCAACCGTCCCCGGTCTCCTCTACTATGCAAATATTTTTAGACAAAATTCAGCTGTTTTTACAGTTAAATGTTACCATGACCAAATAAAAAACAAACACAACATTCTTGTCCAAAATATACTATACTTTACATTTAATATTATTTTTTAAAATATAATTTCTGTACTGTATTAAGCATTTTAATATAACAGCTGACAATAGAATTTTAAATATTGTATGTTGACTGTTGTACTTCCTCATGAGACTTGTTTTTTTTTTTAAACCATATGCTCATCTTTTGTTCTGGTTCTAATCTGACTCATAACCATAAAGTTAATCTCCACAAAGGTACTATTCATGAACTGTCAGCTTTATGCCCTTCAGCAAGACACTTCACCTCAAAAGCAGCTTCATACTGTCTCTGTTATGGTCATTTCCAAATCATCATCTAAATGACTAATTAGTTGATATTATGAAACAGATCTTGGTAACACGTTAGAATAATGGTCCGACATTAAAAGGTAACATGCAGGACGTAATGTGTAGTTCTACATCAGCACTTTGGCTACAACCATTAGTCCTAAGTCATTAAGATCAAATCACAAACAATCCTAAAATGGCTGTTGCTGGCGATCCGCCTCAGCAATCCACCCAAAGACACTGTACACCATTGAGGAGGCAACAGGCGATAGAGCTTTGGGTGCTGAGCCTTTGCTTCATAAATGCAATAAATATTTTGATTTATAGATTTTAATCTGCGATGACATAAAGGTTCATTTATGGACAGGCAAAATACATTGAATGAATGCATTGTGAAATAAAACATTGCAGTCAAGTTGAAAATAATGTCCCATCATCTGGGCCGAAAGCCTTGTGGCCAGCTTGAGTGACCCGAGTTTAAGTTCTGGTTCGTGGACCTTTCCCGATCCCATCCCCACCTTTCTCTCCCCCACTTCACTTCCTGTCTACTCACTGTCCTATCATGATAAAAAGACAAAACGCCAAAAATAAATCTTCTAAAATAAATAAATAAATAAAATAGAAAATAATGTCCTACCTGTGGCAGTTGTTTCAAAAGTTTACACTTACAATTGATCGAATAGAGTAAACGGGTAAAAAGAGCCTATTTTGTGTGCTGTCCGAGGGGACCCTTACAGAAAAAACACATGAATTTCACATGTTATCACATGTTTTCCACATGTGATTACATGTGACCTCATGTGATCACATGTGTTCTCATGTGAACAACATGTCACCACATGTGAACAACATTTTACCACATGTGAACAACATTTCACCACATGTGAACATAATGGAGCATGTGGCACATGTGGAAAACATGTTTCTATTGGTTATAATGTGGAGCTCATGTGAAATATATTTGCACATGTTATAAAATAATTTTTAACATGTGAATCATGTTTCCACATCACAAATACTGTACATTTTCAGCTTCTTTGTAATGGGAAGTTGTCCCATTTTTTCATGGGTTTCACATGTGATTATAGGTTTCACATGTGATCTCATGGGTTTCACATGTGATTATAGGTTTCACATGTGATTTCATGGGTTTCACATGTGATCTCATGGGTTTCACGTGATTATAGGTTTCACATGGGAATTTTACGTTTCACATGTGAGCTCATGGGTTTCACATGTGATCACATGTGTTTCACATGCAATCACATGTGCAAATGTTCCAAAAGCACACATTTCCCGTGTGCAAAACACATGTTTCACATGTGATCCACATATTTCACATGTGCAAAGTCACATGTTTTTACATGTTAAATTTCACATGTGCAAAATCACATGTGCATGTGGTCACATGTGATCACATGAGTTTTTGCACATGTGAAGTTCATGTGTTTTTTCTGTAAGGGGATCGAGGGCTCTAAGCGGGAATTTAGCCCAACCCCAGGGTATTCTCCCCCGTATCCCCGGCTAGGAAAAGGAAACCAGCCGAGAGTGAGGAGTTGAGGTGGAGGAGGGATGTGAGTCGGCTGTATGCCTCGATCCTCTCAATGTGATTGGACACATAATCTCTCGAGATGCAGACGTGTTAAAGGCTGACAATTAGCTGAACATACTTGTTTCATTAATGACACTTCTCCCACATTTTAAAATCTTTATTTGTATTTGGCAACATTTTTATTTTAAAACTTTTATTTGTATATAGCAACATGATACCTTATATCATATTTCTATGATTCAATCACTGAAAGAGACCCCTCCCCCATCACTGTGTGCATAGATAGTTAGCGTGATGACATCATCCATTGCAACAAGGTTAACTCCACCCTTTCTCTTAGCTAAAGGCTTTTCTCTATTCCCTAGTAAAAGTTGATCTCAGCAGCTTTGTGAATAGGTTTTAAGAGGAAACTCTTAACTAAGAACTTTTACTGCTATTTAGGAGAAATCTTAGTGGTAAGATAAAATATGTTGTGACTACGGCCCCAGATCACTAGTAGTTCCTGCAGAGTGATAAGGTAACACTTGAGTTATTATGATGCAAGTTATGACCATGTTCAGGGTAAAAAAGGTAATTTGCTTATGTCTCGGACATGTTAATGCTGTGATTAGTAAATAATTAGTAATTCTTTATCATTTGTCATAATTAGTAGATCTTGAGGCTAATCTTATTCAGTAATTATTGATTATATAAGGTGTCAGGATTATGTTTTGTTCTGGTTTGGTCCTGTTCCTGTTTCTTGTTATATTAAGTTGACCTAGTTTCATGTCTCAGTTTGTTCCCTTGGTTCATGATTCTGTTCAACTGTTGTCCTATATTAACTCATTAGCTCCTGTATTCCTGTATTTAAGTCCTGTATTCATTCAGTTCATTGTTCGGTGTTACATATACAGAAGCATTAATATAAAGTCTGTTCACTTCCACAAAACAGACCAAATAAAACACACTCTTCTACCATTATTTATTAAATAACTGTCTTTATTCAAAAACCTTTTGAGCACTTAAAACTTCACAGCAAGTTCTTTAAAATTTCTCTAAAAAAGCCTGATCAGTTCTGGAAAAGCATTCTTTGGACAGATGAAACTAAGATCAACCTGTACCAAAATGACGCAAAGAAAAAAGTATGGAGAAGCCTTGGAACAGCTCATGATCTAAAGAATACAACATCATCTGTAAAACATGGTGGAGGCAGTGTGATGGCATGGGCATGCATGGCTTCCAGTGGCACTGGATCACTGGTGTTTATTGATCATGTGACAGAAGACAGAAGCAGCCGGATGAATTCTGAAGTGTATAGGAATATACTGTCTGCCCAGATTAAGCCAAATGCAGCAAAGTTGGTTGGACGGCGCTTCACGGTACAGATGGACAATGATCCAAAACAGTTTTTTAAGGAAAAGAAGTGGAATAATCTGCAATGGCCGAGTCAATCACCTGATCTCAACCCGATCGAGCATGCGTTTCACTTGCTGAAGGCAAAACTAAAGGCAGAAAGACCTACGAACAAACAACAACTGAAGGAAGCTGCAGTTAAGGCCTGGCAAAGCATCACAAAGCAGGAAACACAGTCTTTGGTGATGTCCATGGGTTCCAGACTTCAGGCAGTCATTGCCTGCAAAGGATTCTCAACAAAATATTAAAAATGAACATTTTATTTATGATTATATTAATTTGTCCAATTACATTTGAGCCCCTGAAAATGGGGGTACTGTGTAAAAAAATGGTTGCAGTTCCTAAAATGTTTACTTGATATTTTTGTTCAGCCTCTGAAATAAAGCTGAAAGTCTGCACTTCAAATTCATCTTGATTGTTTAATTTTAATTTTATTCTGTTGGCATACAGAACCAAAAGTATGAAAATTGTGCCTGTGTCCAAATATATATGGACCTAACTGTATATTTAGGGAGGAATGAATGAATGAAAACAGGAACTGAGAAGTGACAGGAAAAAACAAATAAAAAATCTAGTTCCTGTGCCAAGCCAATAAAGCATACTATATAACACAGTTCTCTCAAGCCATTTATTCTAATGTAAACTAATCCTGGTTCATCTCCTTCCCTGGGCCTCTGACCTCGGCATATACCGTCTCTTGTCCTGAGCCCTGTACTGTGGTGATTTTGGTTTGGGGAGTGGAGAAGTCAATCTCTCCATAGTGGACTATGTCATTCTCATCCTTTGGCATCTCTAGCTCTTCGCCCGACACAAAACCACCATTAGCATAAATGTTCTGCACTTGTTTTTCCTGACCCTGAAAGAGCAAACATAATAAATGACTGTTTATGTGGATCCACTGTCCTCGGTTTTTGGTTTCTGTACATAATAAACCATTATTGTAAACGCATGGTATTGATATCTGCTTATTATGGCACTTCCTATTTGAAATAATGTGTTCTGCTAAAAGAGTGTAAAATATACGTGATCTGAGACGTCGGTTTCCATAATAGTGGATGCCTTTACTCTTTGAACTCTGTATTAATAGGAAATTAAGAAATTCATAAAATACACAACGTACCACCATATTGTGAACACCAGATTATATGTTTCAAAGAGAAATGACAGGTCTGAATTCATTTATTCTTAAGTCCGGTTGCTCTATTTCAGTGGTTCCCAACCCTGCTCCTGGAGTACCCCCAACACTGCACGTTTTCTTTGTCTCCATAATCAAACACACCTGATTCAACTCATCAGCTCATTATCACATGGGTTAATGAGCTGATGAGTTGAATCAGGTGTGTTTGATTAGGGAGACAAAGAAAACGTGCAGTGTTGTGGGTACTCCAGGAGCAGGGTTGGGAACCACTGCTCTATTCCATACAATTCGCCATCTTACCTTAGGAAAAGTGTTATCAGAAGAAATGTCAACAGAATTGCTGATACTCCTACTACACAGCCAATGATCAAAGACTGATCTAATAAAGCAAAATGAGTTGGTAAACAGGCTGTGCAGATCATTTAAAAATAAAATTCAATCATAAATCTGGAGCTACCTATGATGATCATCAGGTAACGTTTAGTATCTGTACATAGAAATAAACTCACCTTCCATAATCAGCTGGATCTCTTCTGACATCTGAGTACCATGTTCATTCTTTGCTTTGCAAAAGTACCAGCCTCCACTGCTCCTATTTACAGTAAAGATCAGTTGTTCTCCTAAATCCAGCTGATTGTCCTGTCCACGTTTGTGCCAGGAGAAGGTCATGTTATTTGATGGATTGGCTTTGCTCTTGCAGGTCAAAGTCACATTAGTGCCAACAGAGACTGAAGCAGATGGATCGATGGTGATGTGAGTTTCTTTTGGAGGAACTTGAGGGCAAAACAGAAACTTCTTTAGATAAACTAGATGTTATAATAGTACACATCTGAACATAATAATGCTAATGAAAGAACATAACTACCCTAAATCTCTTACACAGGACTTGTAGCATCATGGTGGTCTCCACAGTTGAGTCATTAGATGTTTTTCTTGGATATGTAACATTGCAGGAGATGTTCTTTCTGTGATCCATGTATGAAGCTTTGAAGGTCATGTTTGAAAACACTGACTGGGTTTTATCAGGTTTCTCCTGTAACTGTGTTGTAATGTGGGCAGATTCAGAGATGTTGGACCAGGATATTGTAGGAGGTTGTTTGGGGCAGGGGGCTTCAGCAGAGCAGCTCAGACTGACTGTTGTGTTCTCCATCACTGCTTTCAGATCAGTGGGTTTAAGGATGAGAGGTTGTGGTGAATCTACAGGGCAAAGTGAACACGGTATAAATTGCTGTTAAATTTAAGGAAAACATACAACAACATGCTACAAAAACACAATAAACATAGAGGATATAATCAGTTTTTTAAATAACCCTTGAGAAGACCATATTTAAAAAAAAGATGTGATGCACAGGCAAAATACAAACCTAATTCACATGCACAAAAATATAATATTTCACAAAAATCAAGTTATGTGCACACAGTCAAATTATGTATTCATAAAATACATTTCACAAAACCAAAACACAATTCACAGATGTACAACTGTGAACAAAAAGTTTTGAATGTTTACATTTTATGAGTTTTAATATTGAATCTGGAATTGCAAATCGTTATCTATCATTTTGGATTTGTGAGTATATTTTCATGGAAAGTCCATTCACTCTGCGGCCATACTGCAACGACACATGTGTTTAACAATGTTTTTTAATATGTTATTATCAAACCAGCAGCAACCGTCCCATAAACGTGGTTTCTTATGCTATAATAGACCAGCCAATGCGCATGTGCAATCCTGAGAGTTTCTTTGGCAACCACAGCTAGTAACGACAACTGTAATGACGCGATGACTTCACCAATTGCCGATTGGCTCTTTAATTTCGAATGCAGGACTTATTCCGCCATCTTGCTCATAGGGGTACTTGATTCCAGGTTTTTGGGAGTCGACTCTGACTCTCACCATAGGAGTTGATGGAATCGTTTCCTCAAATTCATGTGCTTTACATCAATGTCACGGTTCATGAATCGGCTGTCTCTCACTGATGTGTCTGCGTGAGTGTAATTGTGTGGGTGTGGTTACTCGTTGTGTTAATTAGTGTCACCAGCTGTCATCAATCCCAGGTTCCTTTATATGCCCAGTAACTTCACTCTCATGTTGTCAGATCATTGTGGTTGTTTCCCGGTGTATGTCCTGTGCTCGTGCCTCGTCTACAAGGTTCCTCGTCTGGATTTCGTCAGTTCTTCGTGTCGTCTGGATTTCGTCAGTTCCTCGTGTCGTCTGGATGTTCCACGGTTCCTGGGTTTCACTCGAGCACGCTTACCACTGCACCACCACCGGATAGCCATCTCGTCCCTGCTTCAACAGCCACCTGAGTGTTTGTCCCCGACCTGTGTTTTTACATCTGACCACCAACAATAAACTGAGTTTTACTTGTGTCACGGGTGACAAAAGCGCTTAGCGAGCGGAACCCTTCTTCTGAACCACGAGTTTCCTGAGGGAGCGATTTGTATGTAACACATCCGACTCCGGTTCCGGGTGTGGCAGGAATTTTGCCCGGCCTGATTGGTGCTGATGCACTGCAGGTGCGAGAGAGAGAGACATAGCCTTCACATAGGCTTTCCGCTTTACAAATCAAACATAAAAGAGCCATTGAGAGAAGCGTTGGGGGTGGATGGTGGTTGTGTTGACGGTGGGCGGGAGCTGGTTCTCTCGGAGCAGTTTTGGGCACAAGTGGCTCAGGGGGAAGCTGTCTGGATGGGAAGGTCTCCTGTTGAAATTGTCCGCATTGGGAGTTGTAATGGGCTGTGGGGAAGCCTCGTTGGGGTGCAAGCTGCCCATTGAAGTCTGCTGGATCAGAGTTCGTCTGTGGGAATCTGCTGGACTGATTTATCGATTGGATCTGCGCCGTGAAGGGAGGGAGAAAGATAAGTGAATTGATTTCATCTTACAAACATCTGAAAAGCTTGAAGAGGATACAGTGAATGTAAATCTGACTGTTGGGGAAGCTATGTGTTTCAGAGTGTGCTGAAGAGGAACTGAGGATTGAATATCCCCCCATGGGAGTGTAATGAATGGATTGAGACCTCTGATCAGCCCTATCGTGTGAGTGAATTGCAGTGCTTTTGCCTTATTGATACACATTGATTCATCGCTGTGGATTTGAAGTGAACACGAGTGTGGTGTTTTTGCTGAGAAGCGGCCCCAACCCTTGCTTACACGTTGTGGAAAGTTATGATATCTGCTCGACATATTAACCCCTTCTCTGCCTGAGCTCCGTGAATGTACAGCTACGCTGGTGAAGTACTATTAACCTTTTCTCTGCCTGAGCCCTGTGAGTGTATAGCTGTGCTGGTGAAGTACTATTAACCTCTTCTCTGCCTGAGCCCTGTGAGTGTACAGCTGCGCTGGTGAAGTGTCCATTAACCTCTTCTCTGCCTGAGTCCTGTGAGTACAGCTACGCTGGTGAAGTACTATTAACCTCTTCTCTGCCTGAGCTCTGTGAGTGTACAGCTGCGTTGGTGAAGTGTCCATTAACCTCTTCTCTGCCTGAGTCCTGTGAGTGTACAGCTACGCTGGTGAAGTATTATTAATCTCTTCTCTGCCTGAGTCCTGTGAGTGTACAGCTACGCTGGTGAAGTACTATTAACCCCTTCTCTGCCTGAGCCCCGTGAGTGTACAGCTACGCTGGTGAAGTACTATTAACCTCTTCTCTGCCTGAGTCCTGTGAGTGTACAGCTACGCTGGTGAAGTACTATTAACCTCTTCTCTGCCTGAGCCCTGTGAGTGTACAGCTACGCTGGTGAAGTATTATTAATCTCTTCTCTGCCTGAGTCCTGTGAGTGTACAGCTACGCTGGTGAAGTACTATTAACCTCTTCTCTGCCTGAGCCCTGTGAGTGTACAGCTACGCTGGTGAAGTATTATTAATCTCTTCTCTGCCTGAGCCCTGTGAGTGTACAGCTACGCTGGTGAAGTATTATTAATCTCTTCTCTGCCTGAGCCCTGTGAGTGTACAGCTACGCTGGTGAAGTACTATTAACCTCTTCTCTGCTTGAGCCTTGAAGGAATGTATTGTTGGAGAAGAAGCCTTACCTTTCTACTCACCGTCTGAGTCTGGAAGTATGCAGCATCGCTGGTAAAGTAAGCTTTTAAACTACTGTCTCGTTACTGTGCACCGACGAAAGTAACCTGTACTGAGAAGAATCCTTACCTTTCTACTCAATGTCTGAGTCTGGAAGTATGCAGCATCGCTGGTGAAGTAAGCTTTTAAGTCACTGTCTCTCTACTGTGCACTGACGAAAGTATCCTGTACTGAGAAGAACCTTACCTTCCTACTTACTGTCTGAGTCCTGAAGTATGCAGCATTGCTGATGAAGTAAGCTCTTGAGTCATCGTCCCATTACTGTGCACCGACGAGAGTTCCCCATGACGACGAAGGCCTAGAAGACATCGAATTCCATTAAGATTTGTGCCCTTTTTATATCTTGTGATAAATAAAGATTATTATTCTTCTGAGCTTATCTTGTGTCTGCGTCGTCCATCTGTCGCGGGCCCGTGGTGTCGGCTCCTCGCGGTGGTGGTGTGTTCGCAGTCCGGTGGCGGCGGGTCATCCGAGGTCCGTCCCGGTGACACTTGCATCTTGCATCCTCCTGTTATTTCCTCACAGAACGATCTGACCAATCATGGACGCAGCAAGCACAACTCAACTCAATGATTTCATCGCTCACTGCATCACACGTATGGACCAACAAGAGGAGAACGTCTCGGGCACAGGTCGTGCGGTACAAGCACTCGTGAAGCAGGTGTCCGAGCTCTCCCAACAGGTACAACAGCTACGGATTCCCACTGCGCCCCCCACACCGCCCGTTCCCCCACCACCAGCGCCCGCAGCAGCGCAAGGACCGGAGCCACGCCTACCTACACCTGAGGGGTATTCCGGTGAGCCTGAATATTGCAGAGCGTTCCTCACGAGATGTTCCATGCATTTCGCCTTACAGCCACGCACTTTCCAGAGTGAACATGCAAAGGTGGCATTTGTATTGACCCTGCTGTCAGGGAAAGCAGCGCTTTGGGGAACGGCGGTGTGGGAGAACGGAAACGACTGCTGCACCTCGTTCCAGGCACTCTCCGAGGAGATGAGGAGAGTGTTCGATCGTGCAGTGGCGGGTAAGGAGGCGGCCAGATTACTCGCCGAACTGCGACAGGGGGAAGGCTCGGTGGCGGACTATTCCATTCAGTTCCGCACCCTGGCCGCAGAGTGCCGTTGGAACGAGGAGGCGCAGTGGGATATGTTCCTGCATGGGCTGGCTGACCGCGTTCAAAGGGAGATATATACATTGGACTTACCTGAGTCATTGAACGGACTGGTGGATCTTGCTCTGAGAGTGGACGCTCGACTGAATCGTGTGACCAGATTGACGCGTCCCAGCCGTCCACAGCCCGACACATGCAGGTGGGGAGAGCTCGGCTTTCCCGGGAGGAGAGGGAAAGGCGGAGATCCCAAGGACTCTGCCTATACTGTGGCCGGACGGGCCATTTCATCCACTCCTGCCCGGCAAAAGAAGCAAGCCCGGTAGTAAGTATGAGGCTACTATCGGGTGGGATCTCCGCCGAGAAGACCTCATCACCATCATCGACCCTCCTCCCGGTAAGACTGAGATGGCGAACGTTGACGCACTGCACCAATGCACTACTGGATTCGGGAGCGGAGGGTAATTTCATGGACTCCAAACTTGCACTTAAACTTCAGATTCCTGTCACTCCCCTCCCGCACCAGATTACCGTCAACGCACTCAATCGACAAGAACTTCCCCGGATTACGCATTCTACTGAAAACATCACCCTCATCACTTCTGGCAATCACACAGAACTCATCTCATTTTTACTCATGGACTCACCACTTGCACCAGTGGTTTTGGGACACCCGTGGCTTTCAAGACACAACCCCCGTGTCAACTGGTGCACAAATACTGTTTCCACATGGAGTAACCACTGTCATGAGTCCTGTTTAGTGTCTGCCTGTCCCTCTGTGTCTGGTTCTGTGTTTCAGGGTGAGGCAGCGGATTTGTCTAACGTCCCCGCGGAGTACCTCGACCTGAAGGAAGTGTTCAGTAAGTCTCGTGCTGCTTCTCTCCCTCCGCATCGTTCCTATGACTGTGCGATAGATCTACTGCCAGGTAAATCTCCGCCTAAGGGCAAACTTTACTCTCTTTCTGTTCCCGAGAGGGAGGCCATGGAGAAATATATTTCTGATTCTCTAGCCTCTGGATTCATCCAGCCTTCCTCTTCTCCTGCGGGGGCGGGGTTCTTTTTCGTTGGGAAGAAGGATGGTTCTCTGTGACCTTGCATTGATTACCGAGAGCTGAACAACATCACGGTAAAGAATTCTTATCCTTTGCCGTTGATGTCTTCAGCTTTCGAGAGGTTGCAGGGAGCATCCATTTTCACAAAACTGGACTTACATACGCATATCATGCATATCATTTGGTTCGCATCAGGAAGGGGGATGAATGGAAAACCGCTTTTAATACCCCCAGGGGGCACTTTGAATATTTGGTTATGCCTTTCGGGCTTTCCAACAGCCCAGCGGTTTTCCAGGCACTCGTGAATGACGTGTTGAGAGACATGGTAGATCAATTCATATATGTTTACCTGGATGACATATTGATTTTTTTTCTTCGTCTCTCCAGGAACACGTTCAACACGTCAGACGAGTGCTCCAGAGACTGTTAGAGAATGGGCTTTTTGTCAAGGCGGAGAAATGTGCGTTTCATGCACAGTCTGTTCCCTTCCTAGGGTACATCATCTCTTCTGAGGGATTGCGCATGGATCCTGACAAGGTTAAGGCTGTGGTTGATTGGCCAAGTCCAGATTCCCGTAAGGCCCTACAGCGGTTTCTGGGGTTCGCCAATTTTTACCGGCGTTTCATTCGCAATTTCAGCCAACTAGTCGCACCTCTGACTGCCTTGACCTCCCCCCGAACGACGTTCAGGTGGTCGAACACTGCCGAGGCAGTGTTCACCAACCTCAAGAGTCGCTTCGTTTCGGCTCCAATTCTTGTCACCCCTGATCCCACTCGTCAGTTCGTGGTGGAGGTCGACGCGTCAGAGGTGGGAGTAGGAGCAGTGCTTTCACAACGCGCTTCCTCAGACGACAAGATGCACCCCTGCGCGTTTTTTTTTTCTCATCGACTATCGCCTGCCGAACGTAATTATGACATTGGTAACAGAGAGTTGTTGGCAGTCAAGTTAGCGTTGGAGGAGTGGCGTCATTGGTTAGAGGGTTCGGGGGTACCCTTTATCGTTTGGACCGATCACAAGAATCTTGAATACATCAGATCTGCTAAAAGACTCAACTCCAGGCAGGCTCGGTGGGCTCTTTTTTTCGGACGTTTTGATTTTGTTCTCTCGTACCGCCCGGGTTCCAAGAACATCAAACCCGACTCTTTATCTCGTATTTTTGATCCATCCGAACGCCCGGTGACTCCCGAGTGTATTTTACCTGAGAAGGTTGTCATCTCCACTCTGGTATGGGAGGTCGAATCGAGGGTCAAGACAGCCCTAGAAGGGGTAACGCCTCCGCCTGGTTGCCCACCGAGTCGTTTGTTTGTTCCGGAGGGGTTACGGTCCGACGTTAGTCGATGGGGTCATTGCTCCAACGTGGCGTGTCATCCAGGAGTGACTTGCACGAGTTTTCTAGTTAAGCAACGATTCTGGTGGCCATTAATGGCTCGCGACATTCACGATTTTGTTTTGGCTAACCAACCCCCAGATGGGTTACTTTGACCGCTGCCTGTCCCTTCGAGACCCTGGTCCCATATCGCTCTAGATTTTGTCACCGCCCTCCAAAGGCATGACGGTTGTTTTAACCATAGTGGACCGGTTCTCGAAGGCGGCACATTTCATCCCCTTGCCCAAATTACCTTCAGCCAAGGAGACAGCGGTCACAGTCATAGATCACGTCTTTCGGTTACATGGCCTCCCGATGGATGTGGTCTCTGTCTTGTGGTCCCAATTCGTATCCAAATTTTGGCGAGAATTTTGTAAGTTACTGGGGGCCACGGTCAGTCTGTCCTCGGGCTATCATCCCCAGAGCAATGGCCAGTCTGAACGAGCCAACCAGGGCCTCGAGAGAATGTTGCGATGTTTGGTTGCCAAGAATCCGTCGTCCTGGAGCCAACAGCTTTCTATGGTGGAGTACGCCCACAATTCATTACCAGTGTCATCCACGGGCCTTTCGCCATTTAAGTGTAGTTTAGGTTACCAGCCACCAATTTTTCCGAGTCTGGAATCCGAGGTCGCGGTCCCCTCCGCTCACGCATTCGTCCAGAGGTGCCGCCGTACTTGGACTAGAGCCCGTGAGACTCTACTCCAAGCGGGGGGGCGCATGAAGGCCAAGGCCGATCGCCACCGGTCAAAGCCTCCCGTCTACGTCGTGGGTCAAAAAGTGTGGCTTTCTACCAAGAATATTCCGCTCCGCTCCGTGTCTAACAAGTTAGCTCCCAAATTCATTGGCCCGTTTTCTGTCACCAAGATTATTAGTCCGGTGACAGTCCGACTCAAACTCCCTCCTGCATACAGGAGAATTCACCCCGCCTTCCATGTGTCTAAAGTCAAGCCCGTGTTTTATTCTCACTTTAATCCGCCTGCCCCGGTTCCCCCCCCGCCGCGACTCGTAGATGGGGAACCTACGTATTTGGTACACCGTATTCTGGACTCGAGACGGAGGGGACGCGGATTTCAGTACTTGGTGGACTGGGAGGGTTACGGTCCGGAGGAGAGAAGTTGGGTACCTGCTAGAGACATTCTGGATCACTCCCTTATCGATGATTACAATCGACAGGTAAGGTTGTCTGGGAACGCCAGGAGGCGTTCCTAGGGAGGGGGGTACTGTCACGGTTCATGAATCGGCTGTCTCTCACTGTGTCTGCGTGAGTGTAATTTTATGGGTGTGGTTACTCGTTGTGTTGATTAGTGTCACCAGCTGTCATCAATCCCAGGTTCCTTTATATGCCCAGTAACTTCACTCTCATGTTGTCAGATCGGTGTGGTTGTTTCCCGGTGTGTGTCCTGTGCTCGTGCCTCGTCTACAAGGTTCCTCGTCTGGATTTCGTCAGTTCTTCGTGTCGTCTGGATGTTCCACGGTTGCTGGGTTTCACTCGAGCACGCTTACCACTGCACCACCACCGGATCGCCATCTCGTCCCTGCTTCAACAGCCACCTGAGTGTTTGTCCCCGACCTGTGTTTTTACATCTGACCACCAACAATAAACTGAGTTTTACTTGCATCTTGCATCCTCCTGTTATTTCCTCACAATCAAAACAGAGTCAGGAATAGAACAAAATAGCAGTCATTGTGTCATGGGTTGGGAGGTGCTGGTTAGTAGGCATGACGAAGATGGTAAATTCAAACAGTCTTTATTTACAAACGAAATAACTCAAGAATACAGAAACAGGCAGAAGATTTATTT
Source organism: Rutilus rutilus (assembly GCF_951802725.1). Taxonomy (NCBI): domain Eukaryota; kingdom Metazoa; phylum Chordata; class Actinopteri; order Cypriniformes; family Leuciscidae; genus Rutilus; species Rutilus rutilus. Next base: position 85,544 of record NW_028175471.1, on the reverse strand, counting down.
GACCAAACTTCACTTACACTTTGACAAGAACTGACAAATAAACAGAGAACAAAGAGGAACTTGAATTCACAATGATAATGCACTAAATGCAGACAGGTGAGCTTGTTAATGACTTAACTAATGACTGATGGGAAACTAGAACAAAGGACACATGTAACTTAAGGGGGAAAACTAAGGGTCGTTTACACAACATCATTTTACAATAAATTCAAATTTTGTATGCGTTTTGGCCATACATTTACACAACAACGACGTTTTGGGCCTGAAAACGCAAACTTTTGAAAACAGGTTTCAAAGTTCAAGTTTTTGAAAACAATACCGTTTATCATCTCCGTGTAAACTTCAAAAACGCAAATCTGTGAAAATGGTATTAAGTGCGTATTATGTGCTCAGTCTATAGACGTGCACGTTTGGCGCGAATGCATGTAGAAGAATGCGTAAATGTGTGTAGTATCTCTTTACAAAGTGACATCGCCTACTGACCTGGCAGCATAATACAGCGTTTCTAATCGTTTTCATGGATCCGTGTGAATGGGGATAATTTTGATAATTTTTTCATCTGCACAAAGAAAAACCCATTGTAGGGATGACATGCCTTGAAATGATGAGTAGCCTATTAACATTGTTACCATTAATTAATATTACAGAGGTATGAGTAAAGAAGTGAGCGATTTCAGACACAGCAATAGAATAAACGATTCCTGTGCTAGAGCTGTAGCCTGGTTAAAACCAGACCATTCTCAGTTGTAACTGAGTTATGGTCTGGCAAAGCTCCATAGACAAATCATTTCCAAAGGGGCGTCACCAACGGACGTCGCTCAAAAACCTAAAACCAATCAGAGCGATCGTCATCGTGTAAAGCCATATGCTGCGTCCCAAATCGCCTAAGTTACACTACACCATAAAAGTATGTACTCTTTTTGTGAAGAAAAGGTATTTACTTTTGAATGTGTAGCAAAAAAGTAGGCAAGCTTTGGGACATACTACTTCGTCATCTTTATCGGACGGATCTGTCGCGTGCATCCTGTCACGTAAACTGCCCTGTCAATCATCTTGTCACAGTTAAAATCCTCTATTAAATCTAATTTAATTTCCTACCGTTTCGGAGAGAAATGTAGTAGCACGTTCATCTGCCAGTGGGTCTTTCATGGAGACTGTCCTCATGTGTTTGCAATTTGAATATAATAATGCATTTAAAAGTTGAACAGACATCGCTCAAATGCCTCTGGGTGCAATTGGATAGACCTAAAACCAATCAGAGCGATCGTCACTGTGTAAAGCCCGCCTCAACGTTTCTGATTGGTGCCGCGATTTCTAAGCCATGGAAATGGGCTTGAATGAGCTCTTTGCCAGACTTACTTCTCGAGCAAATCTGAATTAGCCGGAAGTTGTCTGGGTTTTCCCAGGCTACTAGAGCTGACCTTGACTCAACTCTTTTAGATTCGACTCCTTATCAATTGCACGTTGCAATTTCTCCCATTCATAGTAATATGAGTTCACAATCTTGGTATATCTAAAGTCTTTGGATGCACGTCTAAGCAAAATGTTTTTGGATAGTAACTTATTGTGACTCAAAACTTTATAAGGACAGTATTGATAAGGAAGCATGGAATTTGCATGTCAGTTGGTGAAATGTTACAGTTTCATAACTATTGATAATTCACCCTTTTAGACACATTTGTGCTGTAAATGAAAACAAATGCACAAGCAAACTCATGGAAAAGTTTATTCCCCTAGCTACACTGAACAATGTGCTAACCTCAGCAAATTGCATGCTTCATTATCAACACTGTCCTCATAATGTGTTTTTAGTCACAATAACCAATAACACTTTAGAATAATGGTCCCTCATTAATATGTAACTATGCAGAAAGTAATGGAATACAAAACTACATTAACACTTCAGCTAGGCTATATTATTAACTAATATGGACGGACCATTATTCTAAAGTGTTTCGCAACAAACTACTATCCAAAAACATTTTACTTTACTTAGCCTAAATGCCTATCCCTGTCTTTTTTCGCCATGCTTGATGTAAATAGGCTATTTAATTTACATTCTGATCAAGTCATATTGTGCAAAAGTTGTGCAAAACCGTGGTCCTTGAGTCCAGTCTGAAAAGTACGATGGAAGCGTGTGGGAGTAGAGAGCTACGGAGCCCGGGAAGTCAGCTGTGGGAGAAAAAAACAATCCGTGGAGACGGTTTTGCAATCCGTCTGCTCAGTTTATAAACCGTACTCACGAAATTCTCAAACTCTTCCCTCGGTTTAACAAATCGTGCCTACGGATTAATAAACTGTACCCACGAGTTTCTAATCCGCGCTCTCAGATTTGTAAACTGTGCCCACGCTTTCATAATCTGTACCCACGGGTTTGTAAACTGTACTCATGGATTTGTGGCTCGTCCTCATTTTAGAAGAACACCAGGAGGTACTTTGTTAACGAATCTTATTGTATATTGTTTTATTGTGGAATAAGTGGAATACATCAAATTGTCTTAACTGCGTCTGCATGCTTAAAGTGATTCTCAATTGTAGCGGGTATGGGGTGGAATATACGATTTAATAGGCTATGAATGACGTGCATCAAAATCTTTTGTTTATGTGTGATAATCTTAGCACTTTATTATTATTGTCTAACCTGTATCATGACTGATATTTGACGAATTGCTTTGTTCCTTTTTTGTAAGTTTTGGACAAAAGCGTCTTCTAAATAAGTAGCCTAAAATGTAACAATAATAATAATAATTATTATTATTTGAGTTTATAACTATAAATGAGTTCACTTAAGACAGTAATATGTTTATCATAAAATAAATTATGAATGCTTTATTTTTAAGCAAAAATTATGCAAAAAATGTAGGCCTATTTTATCCAAAACTGTAAAAGGTTAGGTTATAGCCTATAAAAATAAAGCATTCATTGATTTTTTTTTTTTTTGGTTATATATATATATATATATATATATATATATATATATATATATATATATATAATATATAAAACACTCGTTCACTCATTTTGGCGCCGCTATGGTTGAGTTGGGTCACCGTGATTTTGCCAAGTAAGACATGTTCCTGGATCAACATATTTTGTTGATCCTGGAATAACATTCCTGCCCCAAAATTTAGTCCTAACCCTAACCCTATCCCTACCCCTAAACCTAACCCTACCCAAACTTTTCCCTAAAATCAGAGGGAAATGATAGGTGAATAACACTGATGTTGAAGCACCTCACCCTGGTTTTAAACCTAAATTTGACATAAACTGTAAACTTGTTCCTCAAATCTGATTGGTTGATTGGAAAGTTGTTCCAGGATCAACAAAGATGTTAATCCAGGAACATGTGGTACTTGGTGAAATCACGTTCACCGGTTGGGTTGAGTAGCGCTGCCTATGCCGTGGGACGGCCCTGGGCGGAATACCTCCCACCTTCTAAGTCATTGTGTCACTTGAATCCTGAGACTCCCTTAGGACTGCACATGTGCTGTGGCTGATCTAGCCTAAAAAATAGGCTTTCTAATGCTATTTGAGCATAAGAAACAACAATTAAGGGATTCTGTTGCAGATTTGAAGATTTCAGGATTCTCCCATTCAAATAGATAGGATTTGGTCTTGGATGCTCGAAATATTTTTTATATATTGAAATAATTAAATACTCAGGGCCTTCACAATCATGAATCATAATCAGGAAGTAATTTTAAAATGTCACAACAGATTAATATAGCTTATAGTGGAGCCCCACTTACCAGAAACAGAAATGTTGATGGGATTCAGATATGAGTATTTCCAGTCTGGTGACTTTATTTCCACCCTGAAGTAGTAATTGTCTGAATGATTGTTCATCACATCATAAAAAACTGTGGTACATTCACGCTGACTAAGATTTCCAGTTATCTCTATACGACTGAATCCTTTGCTGATGTTTGTCCTTCCATTATAAACTACCAAAGCCCATGGTTCGGGAAAAGGATAATTCTTTATCCAGAAGCCAAATATACTTCCTGCATTCTTCAGTATGTTCTCTGGCCCATAAAATGTACAAGGTATCTGCACACAAGAGCCGCTCAGTGCTGTTATTTTGCTTGGCAATTTTGCATAATATACTGGAGTTTCTGAAAACAGAACAGCAATATAAACATACAAACACCTTAAAATATCTTGTTTTGCAAAATGAGTGTAATACAGGGTACAAAATTATAGCTAAATACATTTTCTTACAAAATACACAATTTCTGAAAAGAAAGTAACCTAACAAACATACAAAGACACTTCAAAATATTGTTTCACATAATTACTGTAATACAAAATGTTTTTGATTATTTTAATTTTAGTTGTACAGCAATAACTGTCTCACCTGAAGATATCAGTACATTGGAGAAGAACAGAAAAACCATGAAAGGAAAGACAGACATCTCAAGTGCTGTAGGTACAAACACGAAAACATGAGTTTCCAATCTACAAAAAAGCTTCAGACAGATATCACTTTTTCTTTTGATTCTTAAAAAGGTATATTTTCTAAATTATATTTTAATGTGAATAATTTTTAATTGGATAGTCTGAAATGTGCTTAAAGAGAGACAACAAAATGATAGAGAAGCCTCACCTCCAGCAGTACAGTCCGTCATTCATTCAGAGTAAAACAGAAGTCCAGCACGATTTCCTCACAGGATTTCTGTGATATGACTACTACTTTTTTTAGACAAGAGTAATGATGCAGAGGTTAACTATTTCTAGGAGTCCCCAATGTGTACTTTCAACAGGTGAAGCATTTAATATTACCAGAATAAAATAAACCAAATGTCCAAGTCTGTAAAACATGCATATAGACTATCAAATGACCTTTTACATTTAAATACTTTCTGTACTTTGTCACTAGAATATCATAACAGTTTTTTGTCTGGATTAAACAACAGTCTGTTGTACTTCCTCATGCAAACCTGTTTATCAACCCATCAGCAAAGAACAGAGAAGCTTTAGTACAGAGTTAGATTACTGTTCTGAAATAATAGTGCATTTTATCATAGTGGTTAGTATGGAAGCTTATAAACTATATAAACCTTTCTCGCAATTCTGACTTAATAACACGCAATTGTGACTTCATATGTAATTCTGAGAGAAAAGAATAACGAGATATACAGTGGTGGTCAGAATTAATGGCACCCCTGGTAAATATGATCAAAAATGGCTGTAAAAACATAAATCTGTATTGTTTATCCTTTTGATCTTTCATTAAAAAAAAAAAGCAAAAATCTAACCTTTCATTGAAGAAAAAGAATTGAAAGTGGGGGGTAAATCACATTATAAAATAAATGCTTTTCTCCAAAACACGTCGGTCACAATTATCGGCACCCCTAGAATGTTTTACGAGTGAAATATCTCTGAAGTATATTCCCATTAATATTTACCTTTATTTAGCGTACCAGGGTTACTAGGAACATGACATTGTCCAGCTATGACTTCTTGTTTCACAAGAGTTTAAATATGACGAATACACAAAGGCCAAATTTCTTTAATCATCCATCACAATGAGTAAAACCAAAGAATATAGTTCTGATGTGCAGCAAAAGATTGTTGAGCATCACAAAATAGAAAGTGGCTGTAAGAAAATAGCAAAAGAATTGAAAATTGACCATCAGGGCAATAATTAAGAAGTTCCAATCAACTAAAGATGTTACGAATCTGCCAGGAAGAGGACGTGTGTCTATATTGTCTTAAAGTGCGGTGAGGAGAAAAGTTTGAGTGGCCAAAGACTCTCCAAGGATCACAGATGGACTATTTCAACTTTCTTTGTAGTGATTCCATAATTACTCAAAGAATCACTCAACTACAAGATTTAACTGATTAGATATTGATGATTTTCATTTGTCATTCTTTTTCTATTGATTAAGTCTTTCTTTACAGACCATCTTTGCAGATACTGCTTTCATTTGTTGAACTGGTTTCATTTCAATTCATTTTCATATAAATGCATTGTTCTGTTTATTTCTTCTGTTTCCTAAATTGATATAAAGGTATAAAAAGTTAATTCCTGTCTTTATTGTTTGTGGCTACACACTGGGAAACATATTAAGATATTTTTTTTGCAGCAGCATTAAGTTCTTAGTTGGTGGGCAGATATATTATTCAGATATATGTATAAAATTTGCTAGAATACTGATCCTTTCACAGACAAATGGAGTACACTTTAATATTGTAAATATATATATATATATATATATATATATATATATATATATATATATATATATGTATATGTACATGGAAGGAGATGATTGTTTTTGAATATTCCATACCATTTACAGAGAGTTTATCTCCAGCACTCACTAAGTGAATCCTCAGGTGATGAGGCATCACCTCTTGAAACCCCAAGAGATCCTCTTCTGGCTTCCTCGAACTGGAGCAAACGACAAAGTCTCTTTTCGGAGAGGTGGAGGGCCTGGTGAACACGGCTGCGGCAAAGAGAATATGTGGCAACACACATCTGCCAACAGTGTGGGAGAAATCCAGCTGCTGTGACTGGTGTTGTGACTGCCAACCACATCCCTTCCTCTGTGCTGATTGTGACGTCAGCATGCACACCAGACGTACTTCACAACAGAGATGCCATGACTGCTGGATTCTTCCAGCCATTGCCTCCAACAGCTTTTGTGGTCAACGGCTCTTTCCCATTGTGGTAAGTTCTGGTTTGTGTGTGTACAACATATATCTCATTCTCAGAATAGTTAAGCTCATAAGCTTTACTATTTAAATGATGACTTTTTGTCTTTTATTGTTTTATCTTGAATGTATGTGGATACTCTGTCAGTCAGATTTTTGAGCACATCTTGAGTACATTTTCTGCAATATGCTTCATTGCCATTGATCTATTACAATCTTATATTTCTCAGTCAATACAAATTAACATAATTCAAGTCTACTGTATGATCTTTTTCAGTCCGGTTTGTACCTGTGGAGATGCCTGACAAAATCTGTGGTTTTTCACCAGAGTTATTGAGGGTTAGTCCAGGAAAGATTGTTGCTGTGGTCACAATGAATGGTAAGAATGTGAAGAACTTTATTTTGTCCTGTTTGAGAAGCATCTTTAAAATAAATATCTATCCATACGCGACTCCCTACAAGTTTTACATAGATATAAAACTAAAAATATATGAAGTATACAAAGTAATATATAAATAGTACAAAGAACCCAAACCCTGGTTTACATTACAGTGGATGTGTTTTTGATATTTACAGGACGACTTGATCTAACCATGCCCGAGTTAATTTGTGAGGCATGCCAATCCACTTGGACTGCTGGAGTCGATGACCTAAACAGAAGTGACTACTGGCCTGCAACCCTTCAATTTGCCACACTTTATGCCACAGATGTCTTTTTTTCATTTGAAGAAATGAAGATGGCGGCACCAGGACTGTCCTGCCAAGCATTTTTAAGAATACTGAATCAGCCAACTGTCCGCTTTGGTCGTGTGAGTATTGAATTGATCTATCCAGTGTTGTTGATATCTTTGAGTTGTTGGTTGATAAGCAAGATCTCAGCAGACAGTTTTCTGAAAAGTTTTTTTGAGTGGGAGGCTGTGCGATTTGAGGTGGACAACATATGCAAGGAAGAGCCCTTCAACTGTCCTGCATGCACCCTAGATTTGCTTGCAGTTTCAGTTGATGGAAACCACAAGCATTACCGTTTCAAGAATGCTGCTAGCTACTACAAACTGTGTATCACAGTGTTTGTATTAATAAGAAAACATAGCTCTTTAATGTGAACTAAGAAATCTCAGATTTTAAGTTATCATAAATTGTTGTCCATCACCAATTGTTGTTTTTTTAGATCTGAGGAACAGGCCATCTTTGAAGGCGTCTTCATAGCCAAGGATGAAGACGTGAAAAGATTTGTGGACCACATTCACAACACAACCAAACATGTAAAATTCTAGATGATAATTAGACTACAGCACTATAATGACCTCTTTCTGAAGAGTTTGTTTAGGAGAGTCTTATTTTCATCAACAATTTTCCATATTGTAGTTCAGTGGAAGAAGTGTTTGTGGAGGGGAGTGGTCAGCAGCCAGAGATACCTCATAAAGATCTGCCAGCAAGGTAGACGAGGAGGGATTGGAGCTTGCGGTGTGTCGGTACGGAGTCCTGCTCCGTGCCTTAAATATGTATGGGGGGGAAATGTTGCCTATCCCCTGTACCTGCAAGAAAAGCTGGCCAGTAGGCAAATCACTTTTTTTTTTTTGTATGGATGTGACCTGCAAATATTGGCCCTACCTCCAAAGAGTTGCAAAAAGCTGTCCAGAGCTCCAGCACCTTCTTAACATGAAGCCATTCCTTTCGGTATTTCATGCCAAAGCCCATGATTTTAAATGCGAGGTAAGGAAGTGTTGCTATGTGATAGAATCGCATTATCTAAACTGAACA
>NW_028175471.1:0-76923 GCF_951802725.1 Rutilus rutilus | reverse complement strand
GATTGTTTAATGAAAAATTGCCACTACAACTGCTTCTGACAAATCTGATACATAATGACACATAACCCACAATGCTTCAAATGTCATTCTGTAACCCCATACTATTTCAGAGATTCTTTGAAGGTTGATGTTTAATACAAATTATTTATTTATTTATCATAAATGCATTCCAGACTCTGTCGATCTAAGGACAAAGAGAAAGGCGTTTGACATCATCATATCAGTAGGGAGACTTGAGGAGGAGCAGAAGATTCTTGTTGCAGAGATGGGCCACCATTGGAAATCTCTTTCAACTCATTCCGATACCCTCAGAGAGCTGTCCTGCTTGTTTTCTAGTGAGACAATGAAAAGTATGTATTTGTAATAAATTACATAAACATAGGGTTGCCCCGACCAAAGATTACTATTAGGGGGCAGCCCTAATAAATATACACAACAATGATGACTGTTTATAAAGTTTCTAATGCTGGTCTTATATTCTGGTGTTCCTCTTTTAAGATTCGCAATGTGGCCTAAGTGAAGAACGTTTGAAAGGTCTGCAGAGCATCATCCTCAGAAAGCGGCATCAAATCAGAGAAATGAAGGTGCAAGCAAGAGACTGTTACCTGCAAGTTTTGTCTGGAGCAGAGGACATCAACTTCTTGTACAGTGCTTCAGCTGATGAGTACGACAGTGACTATGAAATTTCTGATGATGGACTGTAATCTACAAGACAGTAACACCTTTCATACTTCTGGACAATGACCTTAACTATGAATATAAAGCATGTAATAAAATCTGCTTTTTATCACCATAAATATAACCAAAGTGTTATCTCTTCTTTCACATACATAGAAATGTGTGCATGCATGCCTCTACAACCAGTCAGTGGTGGAAATTAATTGCATTAAAGGTGCTGTATGTAGTTCTCTTACGAGAGGTCTCTCGTACTGCGTAAGATATCTTACGCTAGGGGAAAATCCTTTTTCCGCGAGATATTGAAGCCAAAAATTATCCTTAATTTTGTAATAATGCAAAACGCGTTGCGGCAGCATGCAGACATAGGCGAGACAGCTCGCGCGCCTATTGGCTGCTCTGCGGCAACTGCAGCAGCCTATCGAGCGAGGCCTGGCGTGACGCCAGACCCAATCAGGGCACTTCGCGCCCGCTGCGTCACGTCCCGCCGAAATGGGCGTGGTCTAGGCCTATAAATACCGCTCGCAGGCAGCTATTATCTGATTTTTCATCCTTCAAGCGAAGCACACGCATCGCTGGAGCCGGAGAAGAAGCCGCGCCGTCTGAGAGAGAGCACCTTCAGCGGGACGAGTCACTGAAGTCGCTGGCCGCGCCGCCTTCCTGCCTTCCTGCTGCGCTTTCCGGCGCTTATATCCTTTCTATTACTCTGTACTTTTGTGTGTGTGTGTCGCCGCCGCGACACACATTCTAAAAGAGCTAGCGTCTTTTTAAAGATGCCTTCCTGCGGCTCGTGCAGAGCCACACTCAGCGACGGGGACCGCCACGTGATTTGCGTTTCCTGCCTGGGTGAGGAACATGCAGCTCTCGCGCTCGCTGACGGCGGCTGCCCTCACTGCGAGCTGATGGCAATGGCGACTCTGAGGACTCGCCTAGCCTTCTTCACCGAGACTGCTCCCCCCGCCCGCCGCGGCGTCGCGCCGTAAAAAGCGCCGTGCCCAGCGGGCCCCGGAACCCTCCCTCAGCCGCCAAAGCTCGCCGGTTCGCCTGCTTGCTTCCCCGGCTTCGTCACCCTCGCTTCCTGACGGACAGCGGCCGCCGTCTGCCGCCGCTTCCGTTGACATCGTGGATGAGGAAGCCCTGCTGGGAGAGGATGATTCCTGCTCTATCCTGGCGTCAGGCAGTGAGGATTGGGCGGGCTCTGAGGACCCCGCGCCCCCTTCCCGCATGTCTTCAGGCAAGAGAGCGTCCATCGAGACGGAGCTCATGCGAGTACTCGCACAGGCCGCGGCGAGCCTCGGCCTCGAGTGGTCTTCGCCTGAGCAGCCCGCTCACAACCGGCTGGATGGATTTTTCCTGCCTGGGGAGCGCGCTTCGCCTGCGTCCAGACCGGCGCCTTTTCTTCCTGAGTTACACGAAGAAGTCGCCAAGTCCTGGAACGCCCCCTATTCGGCTAGAGTGCGTCCTGCTGTTTCTTTGGCATTCTCCGCTGTTGACGATGCCAAGAACAAAGGATACCTTTCGCTGCCGCCGGTCGAAGAGGCGATAGCGGCCCACTTATGCCCGCCCTCTGCTGGACGGCGTGCTAAGTCGGCCCTACCCTCTAAAGCTTGCCGCACGACGTCAAGCCTGCTCCGCCGCGCTTTCTCCGCCGCCGGGCAAGCTGCGTCAGCGCTGCACACCATGGCAACGCTTCAGATCTTCCAGGCCGATCTCCTCCGTAAGCTGGATGAGGAAGGGCCTGACGCGATCTGCGTGCCGGACTTAAGGAGTGCCACGGACCTCGCTCTCCGTGCTACTAAGTCTGCAGCGCAAGCCATTGGACGGAATATGGCCTCTCTCACCGTGACTGAGAGACATCTTTGGCTGACGCTCTCGGAAATGGCCGAGTCTGAGCGCACCGCGTTCCTCGACGCCCCGCTTTCCGCCACAGGCCTCTTTGGATCCTCCGTCAAGGATTTCGCGGAGAGATTCGCAGAGGTACAGAAAGCGTCACAGGCTATGAAGCACTTCCTCCCGAAGCGCTCCAGCTCTGCAGCAGGCCGTGCGAAACCGTCTGCTCAGAGCTCACAGCCACAGCCACCGTCCACTGCCTCCACTTCACAGCGCCGCCAGGCCCGAAGCGCGAGACCGCGCTCCCGCTCATCCGGTCGCCGCCCCGCTGCACGTGGCCCGCGACCTAGGATTACGGTGAAGCCCAAGGCCCCGAAGTCGTCCTAGCACAGCTAGGAAAACGACGGTGTTTGAGTCCCGCTGCGGCCAGACTCACACCAAAGTTATTCGCTCGTCCAGTTCCAGCAAATGTGACTGTTCCAGTGTTTTCTGCAGCCAACAAGTCGGTTCTGTCACCCGCTTGCCTGCACACAAATGCCGTTTTCACGGCTACCCAGATAAATCCCCAAAAGAGTGTATTTTCTGGTGTCCCGGCTACGGCCGATGGTGTTTCATGTGTAGTAAGAATGCCCACTGCCCAGTGCCCATCCCTACACACAAGCACAGCCTGTCACACAGGGCTCGCGCACATAAAACCGACTCAGATCGGTTGCGCTTCAAACATGGTGAAAGTGCCCACTACCCAGTGCCCACTAACACCGCGTTGTGCATGTCTCACGGTTTCTGTAAAAACGAAACCAACGTGCACTCGCTTCACGCAAGCGAACGATGTTTTCGGTGTGATAAATGTGCCCGCTGTCCCGCGCCCACATCTACACACAGACATGACAGTTCCCACGGGAACCGCCCAGCCCTCCCCCTCGCGGCTGACCACCGCAGAGGAGTCGAGCGCGGGCAATCTGCCCGCTGTTATCAGCGCGCCCCATGCCTCAAATGTCACGAGCGCGATGCTTGTGTTGCAGCACGCCGAAGCCTCTCCATCGCTGAGTGAGCGGAGCGCGCTTCGTATTCAACCCCTAGCTATCCATGTAGACGCATGGGCAAAGCTGCCCGGGGTTTCGAAGTGGGTGCTGAACATTATAAAAAGAGGCTATTCGCTGCAGTTTCGCCGACGCCCTCGCCGCTATGTGGCGCGCGTCGAGACCACGGTAAAAACAGAAGTAGCACATTTACTTCGAGCCGAAGTGACGAAACTATTGAGCAAAGGGGCCATAGAGCCTCTCTCTCAAGTTCAGAGCGAAGGAGGGCTATACAGCAGATACTTCCTGGTACCGAAAAAAGACGGTGGTCTCAGACCCATACTAGATCTAAGGCAACTGAACAAAGTGCTTGTGAAGCGACAGTTCAGGATGCTCACGACCAGACAAATCCTTGTGCAGATTCGCCAAGGAGATTGGTTTGTGTCAATAGATCTGAAAGACGCGTATTTTCAAATACAGATAGCGTCACGTCACAGGTGATATTTGAGATTCGCCTTCGAGGGCCAGGCATATCAGTACACAGTCCTGCCATTCGGTTTGTCCCTGGCACCCCGTACATTTACGAAGTGCATGGACGCGGCGCTCGCACCCCTCAGAATGAGAGGCATACGAGTGCTGAACTATTTGGACGACTGGCTGATTCTAGCGCAATCTCGCGCAGTGCTCATGGAACACACGACCATTTTACTCGATCACCTCGAGGATTTGGGTCTCAGTGTCAATTGGGCGAAGAGCTCTCTGTTACCCAGTCAGAAGATATCTTTCCTGGGCACAGAATTGGACTCGCTGTCCATGATAGCGCGACTATCACCACAGCGCGCGGTAGACATTCAGCGCACAGCGAACGCGTTTCGCTGCGGCGCGTCTGTCCCACTCAAGAAATTTCAGAAGATGCTAGGTCTCATGGCCTCAGCATCGTCAGTGCTCCAGCTGGGCCTGCTCCGCATGCGCCCGCTGCAGTTTTGGCTGAAAGCGCGAGTCCCACGCAGAGCGTGGGCATCCGGTTCGCTTCGCCTCAGGGTCAATCAGAAGTGCGTCACAGCTCTGAAACCTTGGAGAGCGAACGACTGGTACCAATTAGGTGTAAGCCTGGGGACTTCCTCGAGGGTGAAAGTGGTGTCCACGGACGCGTCCACCTCGGGATGGGGAGCGCTGCTCGAGGGCAGACCGTTCTTCGGCCAGTGGTCGGAACGGGAGAAGCTCCTGCACATAAACTGCCTCGAAATGCTGGCAGTAGACAACGCGCTGACGCGTTTTTGTCCCCAGATAAAAGGACGCCACGTCTTGGTCCGTTCGGACAACATGTCTGTGGTGTCCTACATAAATCGCCAGGGCGGCCTCAGGTCCAAGAACCTGTACAGGCTGGCTCGCTCAGAGCAGCGCACGTGCCAGGGCTCCTGAACATAGGACCGGACAGACTGTCCAGGAACAATGTTCCGGCAGGCGAGTGGTCCCTACACCCACAGACAGTCCAACTGCTGTGGAAGAAATTCGGCAGAGCGGAAGTAGACCTGTTTGCGTCTCAAGAAAACGCTCACTGTCAGGAATTTTTCTCAAAGAGCAGGAGCGCGCTGGCCCATGTGTGGCCCCGCCGCCCGCTCTATGCTTTTCCCCCCGTCTCTCTCCTGCCTCAGGTGATAGAACGGATCAGGGAAGAAGGATGCTCAGTACTGCTGGTGGCACCGTTCTGGAAAAACCAACCTTGGTTCCCAGTCGTGATGCAGTTAGCAAGTACTGCCCCGTGGCCAGTACCAGTGAGGAGAGACCTCCTCTCACAGGCCCACGGTTCGATCTGGCATCCTCACCCGGAACTGTGGTCCCTTCATGTCTGGGCCATCAACGGGTATGTTGAATGTCCAATGTTGGACTCCCTGAAGGAGTATTAAACACGATCACGCAGGCTAGAGCTCCGTCTACGAGACGACTCTATTCCTCGAAATGGTCAGTGTTTTCGGGCTGGTGCACAGCCCGTGGTGTGTCACCCACAGACTGTGGTGTGGCGGAGGTGCTTTCCTTCCTACAAGAGCTGTTGGATGGGGGCAGGGCCCCCTCCACGCTCAAAGTTTATGTGGCGGCTATAGCAGCGTTCTCAGAAACAACGCTTGGTCAGTCAATAGGAAGGAACGATTTAGTCATCCGCTTCCTTAGAGGGGCTAAGAGACTGAATCCTCCCAGACCTCCCTCAGTCCCCGTATGGGACCTTTCTACGGTTCTGGAAGCCATGAAAGGTGCGCCATTTGAGCCTTTACAGTCAATCGATTTGAAACACCTGTCTTTTAAGACGGTGTTTTTGCTGGCTCTCGCTTCGGTGAAGCGCATAGGGGATCTGCACGCGCTCTCTGTGAGCGCGGCGTGCATGGAGTTTGGGCCTAATGACTCAAAAGTTATACTCAAACCTAAGCACGGTTATGTTCCGAAATCCCTCAACACACTGTTTAGGGCGCAGGTTATTTCCCTGTCAGCCCTACCGGTCCTTGATGAGGATAGAGACGCGAGCCTCCTCTGCCCAGTCAGGGCATTACGAGCTTATGTGTCTCGCTCGTCTGGTTTCAGACAGACGGAGCAGCTCTTTGTTTCGTTTAGCGGACGTTCTAAGGGACTAGCCGCGTCGAAACAGAGCCTATCCAGATGGATAGTTGATGCTATAGCGCTGGCATACGCCTCCAAGGGCATGCAGTGCCCGTTGGGTGTCAGAGCGCACTCCACGAGAGGCATGGCCTCTTCGTGGGCCTGGTCAAGTGGGATTGCCTTGCAAGATATTTGTATGGCGGCAGGCTGGGCCTCCCCGTCTACATTTATAAGGTTTTATAACCTAGAGGTTCCCGCCCTGCAGGCCAGACTGCTGTCGGTCTAAGTTTACCAGTATTATCTGACCTGATGCGTCAGCTCAGAATGCTGCGTCTACTGAGCACAGCTCAATGTTCGACAGTAAAACAGTAGCAGCACGAGATGTGCCTGGGCAAACTGTGTAAGACCCACATTCCCCCATCAGTTCAGGCCGTACCCCGCCTTGTCTGTATGATGAAATTCGCGTCTCAGCGACGCTACCATATGTGGAAGAGTGCGGCTTCGCCCCTCCCTCTTCCTGGACTCCCTGTGAGTTCCCTGAGTGATTGTGCACTATATGTACCCCGGGCTTTCGCCCTTGGGTCTTTGGTGTCAGATCTCAGCATGCACGGCGTTTTGCATTGGGTCCCCTAGCGTAAGATATCTTACGCAGTACGAGAGACCTCTCGTAAGAGAACGTACTCGGTTACTAACGTAACCTCGGTTCTCTCTAGAAGAGGGAACGAGTACTGCGTATCTTGCCGTGCATGCACACGCTCTGGTTGCTTCGATGATGAAAAACCAAATAATAGCTGCCTGCGAGCGGTATTTATAGGCCTAGACCACGCCCATTTCGGCGGGACGTGACGCAGCGGGCGCGAAGTGCCCTGATTGGGTCTGGCGTCACGCCAGGCCTCGCTCGATAGGCTGCTGCAGTTGCCGCAGAGCAGCCAATAGGCGCGCGAGCTGTCTCGCCTATGTCTGCATGCTGCCGCAACGCGTTTTGCATTATTACAAAATTAAGGATAATTTTTGGCTTCAATATCTTGCGGAAAAAGGATTTTCCCCTAGCGTAAGATATCTTACGCAGTACTCGTTCCCTCTTCTAGAGAGAACCGAGGTTACGTTAGGAACCGAGTACGTTTTCAGCGACCTCTAGCGGTGATGTTTCAGATTGCAACCAATAAGTTTACAAGCGCGTGTTCGAATTTATGAGCGAGCACTGTGTGGGTACCTTTCAGACTGAGACGCAACACACCGGAGAAAGCATCACACAACATGCTGGAAACTAAGGTAAACTCCCACTGCAACGTCACAATAATAGGCTACTTTTATCAGCTTGACGTTGAACTAATGCTCCATGCTCCTACCATGATAAGTATGGAACCCTATCAACCGTGCCGAATTTTGCCACTGCAAGCACCACTTCACATTTTCTTCAGGAAATACATTCTAGGTTTGTAGATAAGGTTTCTCCATGATTCAAATGCCCTGCCGATGTTGAGCCGTGTTTTTTCACCCGAAGTTCATCCGATTCACGTCTGGCCTTACAAGCTTCAGCAGAAAAAAACTTTGTTTTTGTTTTTTATCAATATGTGGAGTTTGTGTTGGAGTCTGTGTTGTGCTGGGAGCAGGTCGTTTCTTAGTGTTATCAGACATGTCATAAGTTGCATAAGTCATAAGTCCATGTCATAAGTTGCAGTGTCGTCGCTGTTGAGTTCAAAGTCAGTAGGCTAGACGAGGCGGCTCGGGAGCGCGCGTGCAGGTCACGTCACCCGGCACCTTCACATAAAAATAAGAATACTTGCTTTCTGACTTCTGAGCTGAGGTAATAGCAAAACCCGCAAAGTGGATCATTTTAATGTGAGATTACAACCCCTTCTCACACAGGCAATAAAAAAAGGATTCATTTTAGTAGAAAAGTTACATACAGCACCTTTAACAATATCTTTTGCATTTCTCATCCAAACAACGTCAAACTTGGCACTGCACTTACTCGTGCCCGTAGCGAGACACATGTCGAGATTGAAATCCATCGGACTAACGGTTCGAGAGATATGCGGTTAACAGACACACACACACACACACACACACACACACACACACACACACAGACAGACAGACAGACATACGTTTCTGTAATTTATAGATAGATATACTGTCTGTTGTATAAGGGAATACCTGACACATAAAATAATGCAGTTTCTGTAATTTCAGCTGATGATAGTGTTTTATTTGTCATTGTGTTATGATTGATTAAATGTTCCTGTTGGAAGAGAACATGTGTTAGTGTTTTGAATAATTATTTGATTTTGAGACATGTTTGCAGTGTTTTGGTAGACATAGAATTTCACTTGGGCCAATTGAAAAATTTAGATGTTATCAGTCACTAGAAAATTTTGAGTTAGGGAGGTTAGATATTTTTTACAGTGTGTATTGTGTTAGTGTATTATTGTAATTTGAAAATTAGTTTTGGAGTTTAGTTTACAATGTGTGATTTTGAGCATGAAATTAACCGTTTTGCCAATTGTGTGTGTTGGTGCGTTAAGAGTTTAGGAAACTTGTTAAATGTATTGAAAAAACTGTCATAGCCATTGTAAAAAACTATAACATCAGATGGAATTACAGAAACTGCATTGTTTTATATGTGTCAGGTATGCCCTTATACAACAGACAGCATATTGTATTGATCATAGATTGTGTTTTGCACTGCAGTTTCTTTTGAAGCCTCTCTACATTTTTGTTTTGTTGGGTTTAGGTCTTTTGCTGCAGAAATTCAATAAAAAAGACCCATCTCAGAGTGCTTTATAGAATGTACGGTTACAGTAATGAAAAAACGAAGACAGAGACAGAATTGCTGCAATAAAGACTTTATTTGCAAAAGGACATTACTGCAAGATAACAAAAATATGCAATATAGCTGCCATTTATTATGTGAAAATACAAAATATACGAACAGAAAAAGCACCAGAAGAATAAAAAAAAGAGTCATCTTCTAATTATCTATTTGCATTATTCAATCAGCTGTTTCTCAGTAACAATAGAATAAAATACAGGGGATATATATGTGTTTCAATTCACAATAAAGCTGTTTACCTTGACTTTAGCCTGTAAGGTTAGGTTTAGAGCATGGTGTTATCTGTTCTGACATACAGTGTTAAAGCATTGGTAAATTTGGCAGTAAAAATCCATTGTTTTGGTCTTGTTTTAGCTTGTGTGTAAAAGAAGTTCAAGCATTTTAAATTTGTGTTAATTGTATGCATTTTGTGTTAAAGCAACAAGAAATGTGTTAATAGTATAGCTTACACAGACGGATGTAGTGCTAACTGTGTTAAGAGTTTTGGAAAATTGTTAAAAGTATTGAAAAATCTGTCATAGCAATCGTAAAAAAAACTGTAACTGACTGATTTAACTAATAGGACGTTAACAGTTAAAAAAACAAAGCCTTTCTGAAATAGGCCTATATAGCACATCTCTACTAGGAAGTATAATTTCTTTAAAGCAATGCAACAACAGAACACCCCACCCCCCACCCTATGAAAATAGAGAGAAATGCAGTCACTCATTGTTTTTAAAGGGATAGTTCACCCAAAAATGAAAATTCTGTCATCATTTACTCACCCTCAAGTTGTTCCAAACCTGTATGAGTTTCTTTGTTCTGCTGAACACAAAGGAAGATATTTGGAAGAACGTTTGTGATCAACAGATCTCGGTCCCCATTGACTTCCATAGTAGGAAAAAAATATACTATGGTAGTCAATGGGGACCGAGATCTGTTTGGTTACAAACATTCTTCCAAATATCTTCCTTTGTGTTCAGCAGAACAAAGAAACTCATACAGGTTTGGAACAACTTGAGGGTGAGTAAACAATGATAGAATTTTAATTTTTGGGTGAACTATCCCTTTAATGATATACTTTTATTCATCAGAAAATATAAAGCTAAAAGAGGAATATATTTGTTAACATGAGAAGACATATAGCTTAGCATATATAAGCATAAATAAAACTGTCTTTTTTTGCTGTGAGATGAATTTTTTATTTATTTTTCACTTGAGCATAAATGTCCTCTGGCACAACACTGATGGCTTTTGTTTTTTTGTGTATCATGTGGACCTGAGCATATACTACATCTGAACCTCTTTCATGGTTGTCTCCTTCGGTTTGGTCTTTTCTTGTATTGTGGTCAGTCTGAGTCATGAACTCACACACACTATAATCATCAGAGATCTTGTTGTCCTGGGTGGTTACGGTGTGGACATCATCATATGTGGAATTCCTGTCAATAGTTTCATCCTGTGCCTAAAAATTTAAACAAAAACATTTGGTGTATATATACCAGCATTTCAAACATGACAACTCTAGGAATAGTTAATGGTTATGACTATGTTAATGTATTTAGTTTTAACTGACTGCTAAGCACACTGCTACTGCTGTAGAGTATGAACTTGCTACTGCTAATAGATACATAGACATGCTATATATGAATAAAAAAGTTACCGTTTACTGCACTTTGTTATTCTTCTTGCTATTTATGAATTAGAAGTCTTGTACATTCACAGGAAATAGCTTACTTCCACCTTGCAAAATAAGGTGTATACCAGACAATTTAAATGTTGAGCAAGCTAGCAAGCTCAAGGCCAATCAGTTTGTGCTTCTGTAGTAAATTGTGTTTTCTAGAAATTGCATGTAAATGACCTATCAGCCTGCACCATCTAGAGTTTCATGACTGAACTATGCGATTTAATTTGAAAATGAATTGAATTTAGTTCTATTAGATTTGTATTAACAACTGACAACTGAAAACCTATCTCTTCCGTGAGCACTTAACCTCATAAAAAAAATGAATTTCCTTTTCCTTTAAATCCTCGCTTGTCGGGCTTATGCTACTCTGAACAATGCCTGAACTTCGTATTTTGAGCACTTATTGCATTGTTTTTGCCTCTTCACGATGACTCGCTTAATTTGGTCCCAATTTGTAAGATGCTTTTTGGACAAAAGCGTCTGCTAAATGACTAAATGTAAATGTAAATGTATTAGAAAGATATTATTAAGAGAGGCATACAGAATGTGCAGGACCAGCACTGAGCATCTGCTTTATAGCTCACAAACCTGATGCAAGGAATCTTTGTCTCCAACAATGTCTCCCCTGTGTGTCTTTATTCTGGTCCTGTGAGAGGAAATTAATAATTAAACTGAAAACTGATCATTTTAATAAATGAATACATTTAAATGTAAATATTATTTAACAAACATCACTAAGAACAGCTTCTTAATGATGAGCTACAATCATTTATTTCTGTAGATTTACCACAACCTCCTGAACTTAAACCCACTGATCTGAAAGCAGTGATGGAGAACACAACAGTCAGTCTGAGCTGCTCTGCTGAAGCCCCCTGTCCCAAACAACCTCCTACAATATCCTGGTCCAACATCCCTGAATCTGCCCACATTACAACACAGTTACAGGAGAAACCTGATAAAACCCAGTCAGTGTTTTCACACATGACCTTCAAAGCTTCATACATGGATCACAGAAAGAACATCTCCTGCACTGCTACATATCCAAGAAAAACATCTAAAGACTCAACTGTGGAGACCACCGTGATGCTACAAGTCCTGTGTAAGAGATTAGACTGCTTACTTCCTTTAACAAAGCCCTGTGTGTACTTAAATACACAAAATGCTGCTTAAACAGAAGTGCTTTAATAGCTGATCTGATCACTGTATGAAGTCAAACACTAGCAACTCTCATAACAGTGAATGAGGCTTAAACTAACACAAGCACAATGCTGAGTACATCTTAAAACTGGCTCTTTCAAAATGACATCAGCGATGATTAAGTAACTGAAAGTGTTACTTAATTTACCTTGCACAAAACCCAAGAGCAGAGAGCATGAGAACTGCCACGATTCCTCCCACACAACCAGCAATCAGAGGCATAAAGTGTCCATCTTGTCCTATAGGATGTGAAACACTTGTAATTCCACCAGAATGTTGTATTTCAGTATAATCTTCATTGCCTTAAATCTGTAAATGACCTTGTTTTTTACATGTAGACTGTGTTAACTCACCTTCAACTGTGAGCTGGATCTCTGACGATGACTGTTTTCCAAGTTTATTCTGAGCAGTGCAGGAATACCATCCTGCATTATTTTGAGTTCCAGTGAAGGTAATCTGCTTTCCCTGAGCTATTGGCATCTCCTGTCCACGTTTGTACCAGGTGTAGTTCATTTCTCTTGATGGACTGGCTTTGCTTTTGCAGGTCAAAGTTACATTAGTGTTAACAGAGACTGAAGCAGATGGATCGACGGTGATGCGAGTTTCTTTTGGAGAAACTTTGACAGAAACACAAGCACATAAATAGGAAAAGCATTAAAACACCTGTGCATTAGACATTTCTAGGAAGCTAATCACCAAATACTGTTTAAGCAGCACTTTGTGCGTTTAAGTACACACAGGGCTATGTTAAAGGAAGTAAGCAGTCTAATCTCTTACACAGGACTCGTAGCATTACGGTGGTCTCCACAGTTGAGTCTTTAGATGTTTTTCTTGGATATGTAACATTACAGGAGATGTTCTTTCTGTGATCCATGTATGAAGCTTTGAAGGTCATGTTTGAAAACACTGACTGGGTTTTATTAGGTTTCTCCTGTAACTGTGTTGTAATGTGGGCAGATTCAGGGATGTTGGACCAGGATATTGTAGGAGGTTGTTTGGGACAGGGGGCTTCAGCAGAGCAGCTCAGACTGACTGTTGTGTTCTCCATCACTGCTTTCAGATCAGTGGGTTTAAGTTCAGGAGGTTGTGGTGAATCTACAGAAATAAATGTTTGTAGCTCATCATTAAGAAGCTGTTATTAGTGATGTAAGTTAATTATGTAAATAATATTTACATTTAAATGTATTCATTTATTAAATTTATCAAGTGACTTACAAGTGAAGGAAAGAACCTGTATGTTAAAGACAACAGAGATGACGTTTACCTTTGACAGTGATGCTCACAGTCTTTCTTGAATCATTGTGGTTAAACGTTGCTTTGAACACATTTGGCTCCATTTCCAGTCTGAAGTAGTAAAAATCTGAATGATTCATCATGATGTTATAGAAGACAGTTGTGCAGTTCCTCTCACTGAGATTTCCAGTCATCTGTATGTCACTAAATCCTCTTATGATGTTTTTGCTGCTATTAAAAGCTATACAACTGTCGTCATCAGCAAAATGTGATTTATTTTTTAGCCAGATCCCATTAATATATTTTGTCTTGTTACGTTTGTCCTCAAAATTGGAGATGGTGAATGTACAAGGAATCTGCACACAAGAGCCTGTCAGAGCTGTTACTGTCTGAGGCATCACTGCAGAGTAGATATCACCATCAGCTGAAACATAAAAACACATTAGTGCATTATAATTTAAACCTTAGAGAGGTCAAATATTTATATTTTCTTACAGTATTTCACAATTGCTAAAACACTAAACCCCATTCTCTGAACCCAATGCTCAGTGGCCTAAACCCATTTGTCGAATCAGTCACTCTGTAGGCAAAACCTTAAACAAGTTCAGGTAGTTAAGTGTTTCTCAATGTCAAGGATACTTCCTTGGCAGGACTGGTCCTTCCAAGTCACTTCCTTCAGAGGCTAGGCGAGGCTCCTCTTTAGCATTCGGAGAACACGTAAATGGAACAGGCTAGCAAGTGCACGTCAGTGCGTCATTACGTCAGTGAAAATGAAAAACAGAGCGTTGCTATGGACGCAGTTCTGTTCACTCAGGCAATATAATCGTTTTTAAATCAATAAACTCCTTTTTAATCATATTGATTATTTGACTGTTAAGTGTGTTTAAACAGTGCGGGTCAATTTGACCCATAACATAATGGATGTAATTATTTTTTAAAACAAATGTTTGGTAACGTAAATATATTTACATTTGAAAGCATATTGATCCGTTAACGCTCCGACTCCGTTAACGTCCAACATTTTGAATTTTTTGAACAAGATAGCAAAGCTGCGCGCATAGGATTGTGGGTGATTTGAGAGTGCAAAGAGCGCGAAGGCTACACATATGCATCCTTTCCTGTATATGGGATATTTTTCGAACGAAGGACTCAGTCCTTGGTGGAAATTCCGAGAATCCTCGACATTGGAACAGTCCTTCGACGGATGTCGATGACGTAGCATCCTCGAAATTCTGGCTTCCGAGGATCCTTCCTTGACATTGAGAAACGCCTACTGTTTGCAAATCTCATCCACTCTTTTTGCAAAACTCTAAACACATTCTCACTCACTAAAACACATTTTTCACTGTGTTGCAAAATGGTAAATACATGTGGCAAAAGTTAAACACAACTACAACACAGCTGTCATCGTTTACACACAACAACTCAAAATTGTTCACACTTGTTTCTAATGATGTGATCAAATCAGTTGTCTAGAATATAAGCCAGTTCAGAGTACACAGGGGACCCAGGTACGTTGAATGTTGATTCCAACAATGGATGGAAACAATGTGAGAGGCAGAGGAGGAAGAGTTCGTGTAAGAAGTGGTGGACAAGGAGGAAGAGTACAAGGACAACAAAGAGCAAGACCAAGAATAGTAATTTCAGATCAAATTAGGGCAACTGTGATAGACCATGTTCTTGTTCATGGAATGACAATGAGGGAAGCAGGACAAAGAGTACAACCCAATTTGAGCAGATTCTCTGTGGCCACCATAATCAGGACATTCAGAGAAGAGAACAGGTAAATGTATTGGTTTTCTAATTTGTGCGGCTGAAAGTTTACTGTATACATTTGATACAGTACATCAGTTTGTCAGGGGACTGGGGAAAAAAGAAAAAAAGTTTTACAATACATTTTACATATGAATGTGATGTCCATTACTATTGTTACTGTATGTATACATTAAGAGCATTTTCCCTTTTGTAGAATTGCAAGATTACCAAATGAGGGTGGAAGGACTCCTTCTCCGAACAGCAAGAAGCTCTCATTGTTGATATGGTCCGTCAAAACAATGCCACCCGACTGCGTGAAATACAGCAAAGAGTTGTAGAAGACCATGTAAACTTTGAAGGAATCAACAGTGTCAGACACATTTCCCGTGTCCTCCATTGCAACAGGGTACGCATGAAGCAAGTGTACAGAGTACCCTTTGAGCGCAATTCAGAAAGCGTCAAAGATCTACGATATCAGTATGTGCAAGTAAGTGTACACTTTCAGCACTGATGCTTACAGTACAAGTTTCTAGCCAACAGTTATTGTCCTATACTGTTACTGTAACTGCTCTATATTGTAGTGTATGTAAATCAGGAGTGCATATAAATACACTTTTGCAGAAGTATGTCTTTCTGTAACACTTACTAAACTATTTATTTATCTCTTTTATATGGGTGTTTGAAATGGATGCCATGAAAAGGCCCCATGAATACATTTTTGTAGATTAAGCAGGGTTCAATCTGGCGAAGAGGAGAAGGAGAGGCTGGAACATAATTGGCCAGCGTGCCATTGTGGAAGTCCCTGGCCAGCGTGGTGGCAATGTCACCCTATGTGCAACCATAAGCAATGGGGGGGTTCTCCACCATCATGCAACCCTGGGGCCATATAACACTGACCATCTTCTTACATTTCTGGGTGGTCTTCGGGATGTTTTGTTTGAACGTGAGCCGCAGGATCATCAGCAGGCAGTGCATCCTGTCTATGTTGTGGTTTGGGACAATGTCAGCTTTCACCGTGGTGTCCGAATACGTGAGTGGTTCAACATCAACCAGCGATTCATGAATGTTTGCCTTCCACCATACAGCCCTTTCCTCAACCCAGTAGAAGAGTTTTTCTCTGCGTGGCGATGGAAGGTCTATGACCGTTACCCATATACAAGGGTAAATCTTTTATAGGCAATGGAATTGGCCTGCGGTGGCATAGGTGTGGAGTGTTGTCAAGGCTGGATCCGGCACACGAGAGGGTTCTTCCCCAGTTGCCTAGAAAGGGACAACATTGCATGTGATGTGGACGAAAGTCCTCTGGCCGGACCCAGCACAAAGACGGGATGCTGAGGCAGAATGAGTCTCTCATTGACTTTGATTTTGCAATTGCACAATATTTTGTGTAATACGCTTTTCATTTAGAGTTGTCTTTGGGCTTACTTTTTTTATACTGAAAATACAGACATTCAATACTGTATTACTTGCAGTACTTACAGTATGCAATATATTTGCTGTACTGAGTTGTGAATTATTTACTTTTATTTATGGCAAAATTATTTTCTATATGCAATGCAAAAAAAAATTCTCTATAACTACATGCCCTTGATGCTGTGTTCTCAATTTTTTGATGTAGTGTCTAATGAATGCTGATGAGTGTTTATATATTGACTGGCTGTGTTTATGTTTTATAAGCATTGTTTGATTTTGAGCACAGAACAAATGGTTTTGAGGCAAGTGTTTGATTTGGCCAGAAGAGTCAGGGGTTTTGTGAATGTAGTTTAAAGACTGGGTTTTGTGTTTAAAGTTTTGAGAATATGGGTGAAGGTTTCAAGAAATGTGTCTTAGCAATTGTGAAATACTGTAAAATATAGATTTTAAAGATTATTTTCACTCTGCTCTTGCTTACAACAAAAGAGTACACTGATATAGGAAAGTCAAGCTCCAAAAAGGACAAAACAGCACCATAAAAGTAATTATGACATATGACTTGTGCCCTGTATTTCCTTGCCTTGCCAAGGACAGCGCTCATAAAGATAATAAACGATATTCGCTTAAATACTGATATAAGCAAATTATCAGTGCTGGTACTACTCGACCTCAGTGCTGCATTTGACACTGTCGATCACAACATACTTCTTGACAGGCTGGAAAACTAGGTGGGGCTTTCTGGGATAGTCCTAAAATGGTTTAGGTCATACTTAGATGGGAGAGGTTATTATGTGAGTATAGGAGACCATAAGTCTGAGTGGACATCCATGACATGCGGAGTCCCTCAAGGATCAATTATTGCGCCACTCCTGTTCAACCTGTATATGCTCCCAATGAGCCACATAATGAGAAAGAACCAAATTGCTTACCACATGCTATGCAGACGACACACAGATCTACTTAGCCCTATCGCCTAACAATTACAGCCCCATTGACTCCCTGTGCCAATGCATTAATGAAGTCAACAGTTGGATGTGCCAAAACTTTCTTCAGTTAAACAAAGACAAAAAAATGGAGTCATTGCGTTTGGAAACAAAGATGAAGTTCTCTCTGGGTCAAACAACTAAAAATCAAGTCAGGAATCTTGGTGTGACACTAGAGTCAGACCTTAGTTTCAGTAGTCATGTCAAAGCAATAACTAAATCAGCATACTATCATCTGAAAAATATTGCAAGAATTAGATGCTTAGTTTCCAGACAAGACTTAGAGAAACTTGTGCATGCTTTCATCACCAGCAGGGTGGATTATTGTAATGGACTCCTCACTGGCCTTCCCAAAAAGACCATAAGACAGTTGCAGCTCGTACAGAACGCTGCCGCCAGGATTCTGAGCAGAACCAGAAAATATGAACATATCACACCAGTCCTCAGGTCTTTACTCTGTCTCCCAGTTAGATTTAGGATTGATTTTAAAGTATTATTACTGGTATATAAATAATTCAATGGCCTAGGACCTCAATACATTGCAGATATGCTCACTGAATATAAACCCAACAGATCACTCAGATCATTAGGATCATATCAGCTAGAAATACCAAAGGTTCACTCTAAGCATGGAGAATCTGCTTTTAGCTATTATGCCAGCCGCAGCTGGAACCAGCTTCCAGAAGAGATCAGATGTGCTCCTACAGTAGTCACATTCAAATCCAGACGCAAAACACTTCTGTTTAGCTATGCATTTACTGAATGAGCACTGTGCCACTGTTCGTCCGACTGTTTGTACTGTACTGTACTGTATTTTATTTTTCTAAACTGTTTTAATTATTCTTATTTCTTTTTATTATTTTAATTTCTTCTATGTAAAGCACTTTGAATTGCCACTGTGTATGAAATGTGCTATATAAATAAACTTGCCTTGCCTTGCCTTGTATTTAAAGTCTTCTCGTCATATGCTTTAACGGTCTTTGCTCTATACATTTTTTTTGTCCTTTGCCAATCACATGCCTGCATTTTATCTCTTGTGTATCATATCAGTTGTGGTTCTGCTGAATGTGATTGTTTAAAATAAAAAATAAATTGAGTGTAATATGGACCAACCTGAGTGAGTGTGTAGAAACACAGAGCTGATGATGATGATGATGATGATGATGACGGACATGTTCTGGAACACAGACATCACTGGAGCTCTGACACAAACAGGAAATAACCTAAATATACTTGTGTGCAAAAAAAAAAAAAAAAAACCACAACACAACAAAGTTTTCTCTGTCCACAACTGTGAGCAATGAATTGTACCTTCAGTTTGTGTGTTATTACTGTGTTTAACTAAAGAGATTTAAAGAAAGTTAACAGTCACTGCAGACTCTCCCATGATTAATATCTTAATAACGTTCAGTTGTAAGTCACTTGTAGTTATTAGTTAATGATGATATTTCAAAACATGAATAATTTTTCAAAACATGAATAAACGTTCATAAATGATTAATAAGTGATATGCTAAAATGTATTGATTGTTTTGTTAATTCAGTTATAAGTCATTTGTAAATTATGAGTTAATGATGAACTTATTTACAAAACATGACTATTCGTTCATAATTGAGTGAAGCTTCAATGTATATGTAATGAGTGATTATAATCAAGGTATTAATCAATATTTTTCCTTCTACATATCAAATGAGTTGAATGACTTCTCTTGAGATTTTACTTTATTATAGAAGTTACCAGTGTGATTACTGAAATGTTCTTTTCATGTACTCTTTAATGTCAGGATTTGATATCTGAATGCAGTAGCAGTGCTTGCTTATTTAGCCCGGCTTCAAGAAATTAAATAGGGAAATGTTTTGTGTTTGAGAAAGGTCTTCAACATGTTAAAACACATAGGGGTCATTGAAGCCAATAGTTTAAGGGACCATTTCTTTGTTAAAGGGATAGTTGACTTTGAAATTAAATTTTGGTATGTTTTAGCTTACCTCAAGGGCATCCAAGATGTAGGTGTCTTTTTTTCAGCAGTAGTTTCAATTGTGATATTTTTAGGTCAAACCATTCTTGTCTGTCAGTCATTTAATGCAGGTCTATGGTCACTGTCTCAAAGAGCATGCACAGAGTCCAAATTAAAACAATTCCCCGTCGTCCAAATTAAAAATTCCCCATCGTAAGTACACATTGATGGCCTAAGACACGAAACGAGCGGTTTGTGTGAGAAAACGAACATATTTATATCGTTTTTACCTCTTATACACAGCCACGTCCAAGTGATCTGAGGGTGCGCGCGCATCCTGGTGTGTGACGTGTACGCAGACTGGTGCATAGATATATACACTAGATGTCACCTTAAAGACGTTCGTTCCAATGAACTGCCGTAGGCAAGGCGACATCTAGTGTATATATCTATGCACCAGTCTGCGTACACGTCAGATCAGATCACTTGGACGTGGCTGTGTGTAAGAGGTAAAAACGATATAAATACTGTTCGTTTTCTCACACAAACCGCTCGTTTCGTGTCTTAGGCCATCAATGTGTACTTACGATGGGGAATTGTTTAATTTGGACGACAGGGAATTGTTTTAATTTGGACTCTGTGCATGCTCTTTGAGACAGTGACCATAGACCTGCATTATATGACTGACAGACAAGAACGGTCTGACCTAAAAATATAAAAATTGAAACTACTGCTGAAAAAAAGACACCTACATCTTGGATGCCCTTGAGGTAAGCTCAAACATACCAAAATTTTATTTCAACGTGAACTATCCCTTTAAAGCCTTACTTAGACTAAAGTGTAGCTCTCGTTGAGAAAGAACGCATTATCTTGATGTTTTGAGAGGACTCTCCTGTGTATAGTTAGAACCTGGTCAAATCTAACCTGGGAAAAGCTGTGTGTCGGTGTGTGTGTTAGTCTTCTTGGTTACAGGCTAAGGAACCACTGGCATTGTTGGAGATTGACTGAGTTGTTGTTCGAGACATGCTGGCACCCAGCAACCCAAATCTGAGACCTGGAAGGTCACGACGTGCCTGACTTCAGGGTCCGAGTGTCAGCTGCATAATCAGATGGAGATATGCTTCCATCTATCTGTATATGTGTGGAAAATTACTATGTTTATCTATTTCTTAGCCAATGAGAATCATTCAACCTGTAAGCAATGACGTATAGCTTAGACCTTGGAAATGATATAACTGCTGTGATCTTTGTAAATGTAACTGTACAAACTCCTGTGTGAGTCTTGAAGCTGACTTCTGCTGATGAAACTGCAAACTATCTTCAGTAAAACTTTTCTTAATTTTTTTATAATTCTGACTCCGGGTCTTCTTTCAAACATCTGGTCCTTGGGTCCTAAACTGTTAACCCCTAACATGGGTAATAAGCGGTGAGCTAACATTTTATGTTAATAACGTTCAGTTATAAGTGACTTGTAGTTATTAGAGATGAACTAATCATTTACAAAACATGAATAAACATTCATAAATGATTAATAAGTGATATGCTAAAATGTTTTGATTGTTTATTAATTCATTTATCAGTCATTTATAAATTATTAGTTAATGATGAACTAATCATTTACAAAATGACTACGTTCATAAATTATGTATATGTTATCGATTTACAAATGTGTTGTAAGTCATCTTAAAAGATTTTAAATGATTAAGTAAATCAGACAGATCATTAGTAGATGGTTATTAAGTTATTAGTTGATACATTATTAATCACTTATAAATGTCAACATTGTTTTAGTATCATTATCTCAATAAACAATGGTTAATCATTAACAAATGATAAACAAACCATTAGTAATTGATTAGTATATCATTTATTGATGTATCGTGAAGTTGTAAGCTGGTCTGTGTTCAAAAGCACAAACATGCAGGTATGCCAAAGCAGTATTTTGAAGAAGAGTCATTTATTTTTTTTGAAGTGGATAAACATTTATAAATGACGCGAGTTATGTTAAATCCTTTCACTCATCAGCACACACTTGTGTTCTGTGTGGAGTGTGTGGATCTAGTGATAACGTGAACCTCAGAACCGATTCTCACATCATGTGCACAGTCAACATGTACACTGCAGTACACACTACAAAGTGTTCAACCCCTGTTATAGATGATGTGTGAACATATTAATAAATCATTTACAAAGCTTTCTGCCTACCCTAATCTAAAGTGTAAATTATTCATCACTTGTAAATGTGTTACAGATCATTTGTAGATCTTTCTGATCTGTTTCAAATGATCTGTATATCTATACAAGTCATTTACAACACTTTCTGCATCCCCTAATCTAAAGTGTAAACTATTCATCACACGGAAACGTGTTATAGTCATGTTTTGTAAATAATTCGCTCATCATTAACTAATCATTTATAAATGACTTATAACTGAATTGACAAAAAATTCATAAAATGTTACCACTTATTAATCAATTATGAATGCATATTCATGTTTTGTAAGTGATTAGTTCATTAACTTATTATTTATAAATGACAAGACTGAATTAACAAAACATTCATAAAATGTTAGCATATCACTTATTAATCAGTTATGAATGTATAATCATGTTTTGTAATTTATAAGTTAATTTATAATTATCAGTAACCAGACAGTTTTGGGTCCCAATGACTTCCATAGTAGGAAAAAAATATACTATGGAAGTCATTGGGACCCAAAAACTGTCTGGTTACTGATAATCTTCTAAATATCTTCCTTTCTGTTCAGCAGAAGAAAGAAATTCATACAGGTTTGAAACAACATGAGGGTGAGTATATGATGACAGAATTTTCATTTTAAAAGTGAACTTCTCCTTTAATCATTAACCAATAACTTATAAGTGACTTATAACTGAACGTTCTTAGGGGCCAAGCACAGAATGTGTGTAGGCTCCTATTGAAATCGTTGGCGCTGTCTCTCTGACCAATCAGCAGTCTGCCATGTTTTCATGTCACATTTTAGTATCGCCTCAGCTCGCCTTAGGTCGCTTAGAACCTCGCCGGAGGTGATACGAAAAAAAGTACCTGGAAGCAGGTACAGGTACAACTTTTACACAGTGGAAAACCAAACAAAGGCGAGTCGAGTCGAGGCGAGGCGAGCTGGTACTGTGTAGTGGAAAAGCGTGAAATCACATTATTAGTGACTGTACATATGATTTTTTCACCCATTTTGACTAAGATCATCTTAAAAATGTCTTTAATTGCTCATAGTTGCATTTGGTCTGACACTCCCAGCCATGTTGGCATGTCTTATCGTCTTCTTGCACTTTGCCCCGATAATGGCTGCTTGCAGCTATATTTATAAAGTGTTGCCCTTTATCAAATAAATAAGTGTTGTCATTAACTTAATGTTTACAACATGTTTCTTATGATTTATACTTTTAAAAAATCACAAGAGACAAGGCTTACCTCAGAGCAGTGCAGTCAAAGAAAAGCAGAAGTTCTTGAAAAAGTCTTCCTTTATGCGAGATCTCTTAAACACTTAGTGA
Source organism: Rutilus rutilus (assembly GCF_951802725.1). Lineage (NCBI taxonomy): Eukaryota > Metazoa > Chordata > Actinopteri > Cypriniformes > Leuciscidae > Rutilus > Rutilus rutilus. The sequence continues at coordinate 54,245 of NW_028175471.1, read as the reverse complement.
CGTGACGTACTCTTGACGATCTCCCAGCAGCACTACAGGACAAGATATTACCAATCAGCCTTTGTTCAATGTGTGCTTATGTTTGTCATTCGTTCAAAGAGGATGGAAACCATTAAACAAAAATATGCTGATAAACTCAAATTCAATAATAATGTTTATAGGGTCATATCAAACAAGGAAAGGTAATGTATGAATGTTTGTTTGATTGTATTGATAAATGTTAGCATTTTCACACTCATTCATTGCTTATTATGTATTCTTGTGTACTTTTTGATCACTTTTTTTCAATGCTCATCAAAAAAACGATAACTATACTAACTAACTAACCATGACACATCTATTGAATGCAAGGGAGCTTCTGTGCTCAATGTGACTGGTGCAAAAGTCTGCAACACTTAAACCCACAAATTCACACATATTTTGTGACTGAATGCTGGCTCATGAGACATGGATGTTGTGTAAAAATAATTTAAAAAAGGAACTGAAACCCAAAGTTTCTAGAGGTGTCTCATTCTGCTAGTTGGTTTAAATAGTTTTAGTGATGTGATGTCATACCTCTGACCACCCCCTCTAATACAGGAAGACACACAGAGCCTTTACGCCTTAAGCGGTGGTTGATTATGATTTCACTTTTCTAACTTTAGTTAGTGTGTAATGTTGCTGTTTGAGCATAAACAACATCTGCAAAGTTACAGTGCTCAAAGTTCAAAACAAAGGAAGATATTTGCTTTTAAAGAAAACGTTTTTTTTTAAGGACTACCGACTACAACAAACGGCTGGTAGGGACTGCACGAGATTCCTCCCGGGATAGTGACATCACTAACCCTAAAATTTACATAAACCCTGCCCCCGGGAACATGCAGTCCATGTTGAGAAGAGGAAGAGTTTTTGCAGTAGAGCACATTTGAGAGTCTGCTCAAGCTGTCACATCCGTCTTTTCACATGCAGTGTCGCTCTGTAGGCATCTTACAACAGTTCCCACACAAGCGATTTATAGATTAGCATGGCAGAATATGCTACTCAAATACTTGAAGATAGTTAACTCCACATCAGCAACATCAACTAATGTCCTGTTGCATTCTACATGTTGTCACATCTTCTTCTTGAGTCTCTCCATCATTGTCCGAACAGTTTCTGACATTTTAGTGCTTGTCTGCATGAGGTAATCGGAGCTGCTAACACTCACAAGCTCTTGAAGCTCCGCCCTCTGTGCCAGGAGCAACAGCTCATTTGCATTTAAGGGACACACACAAAACGACACGTTTTTGCTCACCCTCAAAAAGGAACAATTTTAACATGCTGTAAAAATAATCTGTGAGGTATTTTGCAGGGGTGTGTCATGCGACTCGACTTGACACAATCAAAGATGGCTTGTGACTCAACTCGGACTTGAGCCCTGTGACTTGGAGAGACTTGACCTACCTTCTAAAACCACAGATCAGAGTTGTAATCACTATCATTGCCGCATGATCACAGTGCTGATTACTGCTTGCGCACTTTTGGCACTGAGCCAGAGTGTTTACACTGTTCAGCAGCGCTTGTCAGTTGTCATTTATCACGCGTTCAGACAGTTTTCAACCAAATAATGTTGTTTTTTTTGTTTTGTTTTTTACAACAAACACACATTTTAGCCTATAGGGAACTATAAAGTCTTCTCCCTGTTCACCAGCCACTCACTTACATGTCTTTCGGGAGAAATGGATGGATTTACGTTTTGTAAAAATGACAGGCACGTAGCCCCAAAAAGTGTCACGTGACACACACTTTGCCATGGAAATAGGAATGTTCTACAATTACTGTCGCGTTAACAAAATAATTTAACCAGGGACTCAATATTTTAAACTTAATGTATAGCAAATCACGATTAATTTAAATTTTGTTAAGTTTTAAAACTAAAGTTAGTTTTTTCTTATTCGGTTAATTTTAGGTTCCAAATAATGGCTTAGATACACTCATAGACACATTCTTTCTCACACACATACAAAATGTGTAGCAGTTATTTCTATTTCTCTGTAACCAATAAAATAGTTTTTTTTTTCACTGCCTTTTCCTTATTTTGTCACACGCAAGACTTGTCTGTCTTGACTCGGGACTTGACTCGAGACTTGAATGCAAAGACTCGAAACTGACTTGTGACTTGCAAAACAATGACTTGGTCCCACCTCTGGTATTTTGAGCTAAAACTTCACATACAGCCTGGGGACATCAGAGATGTATTTTACATCTTGTGAAAAGGGGCATTATACCACCCCATTAAAGCTGCTGTATGTTATTTTTTGACTGTACTAAAGTATAAAAATAACATCATGTGTTTGCAATTATTTAGGAAACGTGATAAGTTCACATACTTGTTTCTCTGAAAAACAATGCTAGCCAGTTATATTACTTTGAAATGTGTTTTTCTTGTAGGTTTTTGTTTTGGTCTGTGTGATCCTGCCTACTGCCAATTTACCCAATCGTATTGTAAACTCACGCTCGATCGGCCAAAAAACGGCATCCGACCAGCGTGGAAGGTCTTTACGTGTTACTTTCCTTTTCTCGAGACAAAGTATTTTTTGATTAAATGAAATACATTTGAATATGTATTTCGGTAACACTTTATAATAACGTTCAGTTGTAAGTCATTTATAAGTGATTAGTTAATGATGAACTAATCATTTACTACACATTCATAAATGATTAGCAAGTGATATACTAACATTTTATGTATGTTTTGTAAATTGTGTTTGAAGTCATTTACAATTGATTTGTTAATTATTAACTAATCATTTACAAAACATGACTAATTATTCATAAATGATTAATTAGTGATATGTTCATTATTTTATGTATGTTTTGTAGATTCCGTTACAAGTCATTTACTAGTGATTAGTAAATGATTAACTAATCATTTACAAAACATGACTATGCGTTTCATAAATGTTTAATAAATGATGTTACAGTTTTTTATATGTTTTGCTCACATCAGGTGGACAGTGGTTTAAGACTCCATGTGTTTCAGAGAAGACAGCTGTCTATACCCTCACCAGTCAGCACTTACACTGCAGCACACACTACAGTGTTCAATACCTGTTATAGATGTGTAAACGCATGAATAAATCATTTACAACACTTTCTGCATCCCCTAATCTAAAGTGTAAACTATTCATCGCTTGTAAATATGTTACACTAACCTGCTACAAATGATCTGTATGTGTATTCAAGGCATTTACAACACTTTCTGCACCCTCTAATTGCTACATACATAAAAAAAACATTTATTAAATATTTATGAAACGCATATTCGTGTTTTGTATATGATTAGATAATCATTTACTAATTAATTATAAATGACTTATAACTGAATCTACAAAACATACATACAATAATTAACATATCACTTATTAATCATTTATGAACGCATAGTCGTGTTTCGTAAATAATTAGTTAATCATTTACTAATCACTAGTAAATGACTTGTAACGGAATTTACAAAACATACATAAAATGTTAGTATATCACTTGCTACTCATTTATAAATGTTCTGTAAATGATTAGTTCATCATTAACTAACCACTTATAAATGACTTACAACTGAACGTTATTATAAAGTGTTACCTGTATTTCTCTCGTTATTTCATCTGACTCCATAAATGAAAAGGTTTAATGATATCTGTGCATCATTAAATGTGAGCCAATGTTTGACTATTCTTTTTAACTCTTTAATGCAAATAATGCCAAAGTCAGTTAGAATAATCAAATGTAACAATTTATTATGTCAGGTAAGTGTATTATGCCAATTTCATAATCAATTCAAAGATAATCGATACAAAACATAAAATACTCTGGAAAATGAGAAGAGATGCAAACCCAACAATAAGAAATACATGAGGCTGAGAGTTTTGGCCGCTCTCAGCCTCACGGGCTAATCTGAAGTACAGAAAAGGCCCTGAATCACCGGCTGCATTTCATTATATAGACAAACCTCTTTCACATGGAAACATGTACTAACAAAAGAAATTTGCATTCAGAGGTTGCACCTTTTGGGGGTGTGTGACCATTTGCCAAGAGATCACCTTTCTTTGTATGTCAGTTATCTTTAAACTCTTAAAAACCTTATTACCTTTTGTTTTACTTATTTGGAAATGAGACATTTGTACCAGTCACACTGTGACATTTTAAATGATACCAAACATGAAAAATACTCTGTGATAATCATTCACATTAAACTATACATTTTCTTGGGCGAATTCAGGTGATCTGAGCCTGAAAGTGAGGGAAGAGGGAATGAAATGTAGATTAGGATGACTCTGAGGCAGTGTTGTATAAAGTACTAGAAAGCAATACTTGAGTAAAAGTACAAGTATCGTACTAGAAAAAGACTTTGGTAGAAGTAAAAGTTATCTTTTAGAATATTACTTAAGTAAAAGTCTTAAAGTATCTGATATATACTGTACTTAAGTATCAAAAGTAATTTTCTGATATTTAATGTACTTAAGTAATTGAAGTAAAAGTAAAAACAATTATTTTTATTTTTTTTGGATTATGCGTTGAATTCAGCGATCACGGAAATGCGAAAAACTGGAGGGACTGTGTAGCCTATACTGTAGGCTACTTGTGTTATCGTTTATTTCCCACTGCATGTACCTTTAGCTGTAAAAAAAATTTGCATCACAATAATTGTATTGTGATTGTCACTAACAAAACATTTTTGTAATTAAACTGAATTTTATTAGGTTTAGTGACATGTTACAATGTTTAGATGGAACAATTTCTGGTAAGCTATGCTTTTTTATTATTTCAATTCAATTGTGATTTGATTTAATATTGACTCATTTGTATAAATATTAGGTAGGCTACACAAGATAGGCCTTAATTTTTCCCAAAAAAAACAATAAAAACAACTCACCTAATGCTGTAAACATACAGAGAGCCCTATCAGCTGGTAGTAGGCTATTATTTAAGGTTAAAAATACTTAAATATAATGCGTTTTTTATTATTATAATAAAAACTTTAATGATATAAGTAAAAAATATAGTAAATATGTAATATAGAACACATATTTAGCAAAATACTCTCTATAGCTATTTTTTTTTTCTTGCCAACTGTGCTATAGGCTAGCCTATGTTTATTAAATGGCTTTCCTGAGGTAAATGTGACATAATTGTCCTTCAGCTATGTTATTGACCTCTTCACGCTGATGAAAAACACTTATTGATCGATATTGTAACGATCACCAGCTGGAGTGCCCTTGAGAGCCACCAGAGGGCACTCCACATAAGACTCTCCTATTCACTCACAAACTACAATTCCCATAACTCACTGCCTGGACTCATCATCACTCATCACTGATCACATTCACCTGTACCTCATTCACTGATTGTATTCACCTGTCTCATCCTGTTAGTCTGTCTATTTATACCATGTTCATTCATTCACTCACTGCGAAGTCTTGTTGTACTGTCAGTCTGCATTTCCGAGCGTTTATTCCGTGTTTGTTTTCTGTTTTGACCCTGGACTGTTTATTGGACTCTGTTTATTGCCGCCTGCCTTGACCACTGCCCGTTTACTGGTTTACGAATTTGGATTACCCTTATTTAATAAAGCTGCATTTGGATCGATCTTCTTGTCTCTGAGCATTCATGACAGAAGACTTCGCCACACCCAGATCCAGCAGCTATGAGCTCCAGAAATCCAGCAGTACGGATCTCGCCTGATCTCCCCAGCATGAGCCGGGAGTTCGCTGGACAGATCGCGGCCTTGGCCCTGGATAGCCTCGATCTGTTCCAGTACACCTGGGGGTTTGTTCCTCTCGCTGCCTCTTGCTCTCTGGGTGATGAAGCAATTAAGTTGTGTTACCGGCTGGGGGCTAAGGAGGTTGACCCGAGGGAGCTCCCCGATCTCTCCGGTCTGGATTGGAGAGAGGCACTCTCCAGATGTCTGGAGAGCTTCCTTCCGTGGCACGCCATGTCACCGTCTGCACTTCACGCCAGTCCAGCCGAGCCCGCAACTCACGCCAAATCTGCCGAAGCCAAGGCAGTATGCGTCATGCCCGCCGCCCCTGAGACTGAGAGCGTCATGTCCGCCGCGCCTGAGACAGCAAGCGACATGCCCGCCAAGCTAGAGCCTTCACCGCTGGTCCCGTCCAGCACAGAGCTCTCTTCACCGCTGGTCCCGTCCAGCACAGAGCCCTCTTCACCGCTGGTCCCGTCCAGCACAGAGCCCTCTTCACCGCTGGTCCCGTCCAGCACAGAGCCCTCTTCACCGCTGGTCCCGTCCAGCACAGAGCCCTCTTCACCGCTGGTCCCGTCCAGCACAGAGCCCTCTTCGCCGCTGGTCTCGTCCAGCCCAGAGCCCTTTTCGCCGTTGGTCCTGTCCAGCTCAGAGCCCTCTTCACCGCTGGTCCTGTCCAGTTCAAAGCCCTCGCTGACGCTGGTCGCGTCAAGCTCAGAGCGCGCTGATCCTGATCCAGAGACTGAGCTTCACGTCGCTTCTGCCGATCCAGAGACTGAGCTTCACGTCGCTTCTGCCGATCCAGAGACTGAGCTTCACGTCACGTCCGCCCGTCAAGAGTCTCGTCCCGCCGAGACTGAATCTGTTCCTGAGCCTGAATCTGTTCCTTTTTCTACACCTGTGTCTTCGGACAAGATGGCCGAATCCACGCCTGTGTCTTCGGACAAGATGGCCGAATCCACGCCTGTGTCTTCGGACAAGATGGCCGACTCCACGCCTGTGTCTTCGGACAAGATGGCCGACTCCACGCCTGTGTCTTCGGACAAGATGGCCGACTCCACACCTGTGTCTTCGGACAAGATGGCCACCGCCGAGCCAGTGTCTCAGGACAAGATGGTCTCCGCCGAACCAGTGTCTCGGGACAAGATGGTCTCCGTCGAGCCAGTGTCCTCAGCAGAGTTACCCTCAGCAGAGATGGCTGCCGACATGCCTTTCCCTGAGCCGGTGTCTGTTCCAGATCCAGAGCCGGAGCCAGTGTCTGTTCCAGTTCCTGAGTCGGAGCCAGTGTCTGTGTCTGTTCCTGAGCCAGAGCCAGTGGTGCCAGTTCCAGTGCCAGTTCCGGTGGTACCAGTTCCAGTGCCAGTTCCGGTGGTGCCAGTTCCAGTTCCCGAGCCGTTGGTGTCTGTTCCAGTTCCTCCGCCGTGGCCGCCCGAGGGGTCTTCACCGCCGTGGCCGCCCGAGGGGTCTTCACCGCCGTGGCCGCCCGAGGGGTCTTCACCGCCGTGGCCGCCCGAGGGGTCTTCACCGCCGTGGCCGCCCGAGGGGTCTTCACCGCCGTGGCCGCCCGAGGGGTCTTCACCGCCGTGGCCGCCCGAGGGAAAGTCTCCGCCCAGGCCGCCTGAAGGTTCGTCTCCGCCCTGGCCGCCTGAAGGTTCGTCTCCGCCCTGGCCGCCTGAAGGGTCGTCTCCTCCTTGGCCGCCTGAATGGTCGTCTCCGCCCTGGCCGCCTGAAGGTTCGTCTCCTCCCTGGCCGCCTGAAGGGTTGTCTCCCCCCTGGTCGCCTGCACAGCCTGCTCCGCCCTGGTCGCCTGCACACCCTGCTCCACCCTGGTCACCTGCACACCCTGCTCCACCCTGGTCACCTGCACAGCCTGATCCGCCCTGGCCTCCCATCCTGCTGCAGTATCCAGGTCCTCTGCCGCTCCACGGGCCTGGCCCTCCATCCCGCCCCCGGGTCCGCCTCCGCTCCACCTCCCTCCTGGACAGTTTAGGAGCGTCTGGAATCCGCTCCTTAAAGGGGGGGCTATGTAACGATCACCAGCTGGAGTGCCCTTGAGAGCCACCAGAGGGCACTCCACATAAGACTCTCCTATTCACTCACAAACTACAATTCCCATAACTCACTGCCTGGACTCATCATCACTCATCACTGATCACATTCACCTGTACCTCATTCACTGATTGTATTCACCTGTCTCATCCTGTTAGTCTGTCTATTTATACCATGTTCATTCATTCACTCACTGCGAAGTCTTGTTGTACTGTCAGTCTGCATTTCCGAGCGTTTATTCCGTGTTTGTTTTCTGTTTTGACCCTGGACTGTTTATTGGACTCTGTTTATTGCCGCCTGCCTTGACCACTGCCCGTTTACTGGTTTACGAATTTGGATTACCCTTATTTAATAAAGCTGCATTTGGATCGATCTTCTTGTCTCTGAGCATTCATGACAGATATTATGTATGAGGAATATACATTTCGGTAAGTTGTCATAAAGTAACTTGCTTTGTCTAGTCTGTCGGTCTCCGTGTCCTCTTTGCTTCGCGATTTTTCTGTGCGTGAGAAAATGCATGTGTGGCATGAGAGCGTGTGAAAAATGTCAATTGCGTGTGTCTCACGGAGAATGCGTGAGAGTTGGCAGCTCTGGTTAAACGTGCTCTAGGTGCTCGTGCTTCCATGTCGGTTTCAGTTTTATCTAGGAAATGTAGTGGAGTAAAAGTAAAAGTTGACATAAATTTAAATAACGAAGTAAAGTACAGATACGTGAAATTTCTACTTAAGTACAGTAACGAAGTATTTGTACTCCGTTACATTACAACACTGCTCTGAGGTGAGACTTTCGTCTCGATAGTGCACGAGGGCTAGTTCAAATGTTAATTTCCAGAGAGGTCCTTTGTCCTCTCAGGGTCTGGTCGCTCTTCAAAACAGACTGTCCGGCATTTCCTAATTTAGACTGTCCGGGAGCATACAAACACGGATAAATTAACTCATCCACTTACAAGTGTGTAAGTATCCATGTCTTCCATTGTCAGTTGCGCTCGCTCCTGTTGTGTGTCCTCAATCAATCAACCTGCGTTGAGTCTGAGGAGGAGGGGGCGGGGAAACAACTCTCTCCATTTTATTTTTTATTTGGACTGCAGTACCCATTTCAACCGCTAGCTGTCAATATTACATACTGCACCTTTAAGGGATAATTCACAGCTAGGTGTTCATTAAACAATTTTAGTAAATGACTTGGAAGCAAAACCCCACCCCGAAGCGAAGTGTATTAAAATCATGTAATGCATACTAGCCGTGGATTATCCCTGTTATACCATGGTTACTTGCCAGCGCTTTCGAAATTTGTGAAATAAAAGTGTGAAATTTTTGTCAGCTATATGACTCTTTAGATCTAGCATTCTGCCTGTTTTAAAGGAACCGTATGTAAGATTGTGGCCAAAACTGGTACTGCAATCACTTTCAAATTACTGTAGAGCGGTGTATCCCCTCCCCCTCCCCCTCCCCCTGACTCGAGGTTGCCAGTTAGGCTGCAGGATCCAGCAGGAACGTAGGCTGCAACAAGGAGCTTTCCTTTTTTTTTTTGTATCAAAAAAAAAAAAAAAATTGTCAAAAGTTTGTAGCTGCAGCTGTAGTAACTAGAGCAGAGCTGGCAACCCGGATGCCGAAACACTACTGACTTTGTGATTAGTAGATAGGTGGAGGGTGGCGCTTCAGGCCAAAACACAACATGACAACATCAGTTGAGGGCTGCAACTTCACTTTTAAATGACAATATCCTGGCCGGACTACTGTTGTCAGTGATATAAGTATTTGAAATGAACATGATTTCTTAATATCTAGTGACATATCAGGGCCATTTTATGATTAATTGAAATACAGGTAACACTTTATATTACGACCCGCAAACAACTGCGTAAGTAAACCGAAATTACGGTGTACGTTTCTGTAATTATAGTGTACTTCCGTGTAGGTACAAGGGAACAATATGTTAAGTTTTGAGTAATAAAGGGGTAACAAGCAGATATACAACCTGCAAAGAACTTCGTAAGTAAACCGAAATTACGGTGTATGTTTCTGTAATTATAGTGTACCTCCGTGTAGGTATAAGGGAATAATATGTTAAGTTTTGGGTGATAAAGGGGTACAACCAGATATACAAGAAAATTATTTATAATGTAATTATTTTAAAAATGGTACCTATTTTGTTAATATAGTCCAGGCAAAAATTGTACGTCTGTTGTATATAAAAGTTTTTTATCACATTTCTGGCAAAAAAATTTCTTGTGCAATGTAGTTACAGGGTCATTTTGACATCTGTGGGTTGTAAATTAAACTTTGTTGTTTGAGTATACTGTAGAAAAGACAATGCTTTATTAAGATGAAAAAGTGTTTTGAATTTTTTTTGTAAAATAAAAGTCAGAAATTAAATGGGATCCTTTATTGTATATTTACTGCACTTACCCTGTAACTACACAGAACAAGGGGGTAACAAGCGCCACTTTAATTTACAGCCCGCAGGAGTTACACTTACCCTGTAACTACACAGTTGAAATGGGTAACAAACACTACTTACTATGTAACAATACGAAACAACACTATTTGCACAGTAATTACAGAGAAAGGTACTCTTATAAAAAAAAAAAAAAAACCTTTAATTACACAGTATATTTGCCCTGACATGTAAGTGTCATTGCAATATTTACTTGGCTTAACGTTAAGTAGTTTAGTAAAAAAAAAGCCAATAAATAGCATTGCCAATGTTCTTCGAAATCAGCTGTTTATAAAAATTGTTTCAGATTAAATTTTTATCATACTGTGCTTACATACAGCCATATATATACAGTATATATATATATATATATATATATATATATATATATATATATATATATATATATATATAAGTTTAATTTACAACCCACAGATGTCAAAATTACCCTGTAACTACATTGCATAAGAACATATTTTGCCAGAAATGTGATAAAAACTTTTATATACAACAGACGTACAATTTTTGCCTGGAATATATTAACAGAATAGGTACCTGTTAGTTTAAAAATAATTACATTATAAATAATTTGCTTGTATATCTGGTTGTACCCCTTTATTACCCAAAACTTAACATATTGTTCCCTTATACCTACAGGGAGGTACACTATAATTACAGAAACATACACCGTAATTTTGGTTTACTTACGAAGTTCTTTGCAGGTTGTATATTTGCTTGTTACCCCTTTATTACCCAAAACTTAACATATTGTTCCCTTATACCTACACGGAAGTACACTATAATTACAGAAACGTACACCGTAATTTCGGTTTACTTACGCAGTTGTTTGCGGGTCGTAATATAAAGTGTTACCGAAATACATTTCTTACATACGGTTCCTTTAAAGGGTAACTCTCGCCAAAATGCAACCTAGGGTCTTTTTGTTAATCTACCCGAGGCAAACTTTCGTTTAAAAGAATAATTAGAAATGAAACGCCACTTTTAAGTTTGAGCGTATTTTTGTTTTGGGTCAGATTGCCTTTTGAAATGGGAGTGCTTGGGGCACTTCTTGTCACAGTGTCTGGTTTGTGTTCCCTGGGTCACCACTAGATGTCCTCCTTCCCCACGGTGTCTGTCACATTCTGAACTACATTCCCTTTCTTCATTGCACTCAGCTGTCCCTTATCACTAATCATTGCACTCAGCCTATTCCCCATTAGCATTGTCATTTCCCTGTGTATATAACCCTGTCTGTTTTAGTATGTGTCACGGAGTCCTTGTATTTATCACGCTACTTCAGTGTCTGTTTCTTGTCTGCGCTTGGCTTGTGTTTTGGATTGCTATATTGGTATTTGACCCATGCCTGGACTTGACCACTGTTTTTGGATTTTCCCTTAATAAAATATACTTACTGCAAATTGGATCTTCCCTGCTTCCCGTGTGTGGATCGTGACACTTCTATGATAGCATCAAAAATCGTTATTTTTAAAACACTAAGAAGGCTCGACACAACATGAAACTTTGCTCGAAGTATCACCAGGGGCTCTACACATGAACTCGAGCATTGAGAACATTGTTTGTGTACACAGAGTTTACTAAAAAGAAAGATTTTGAACAACTCACTGTAGCTGTGTCCGCCGGCATTTTGACAGTCAAAAATAGTCAATCTCCGAATGCAAAGTACCAGGGAGGAGAGTAAAGATGGAAAGCTCCTAAAGCTTGGTTCCATATAAATTCACGGATAATTTGTTGTTTTGTTGTTAGTGAAAATCATTATTGACCTTGTATTTGAAAAAGGATGCTCATATAAGAAGCAATACTAAAATTCAGAGTCAGTTCATTCACATTCGGAGATCGACTATTTTCGACTGTCAAAATGCCGGCGGCTGGAAACAACAACAGTTGTTCAAAACCTTTATTTTTAGTAAACTCTGTGTACACAAACAATGAAACGAGTTTGTATTTTAGCATCGTCCTGAAGTCAATCGTTTTTTTTAATGGGTTTTGGTTAAATGCCTGAAATAAGGTCTGTGGTGAAGCTCAAAGCACAGGCTCAAAATATTTTCACACTTTCTTCTACAATATAAAATACATCAGTAATACCCTCTTATGATTTTTTTTTAAAACTGTTTACTTGCCTTGTTAGGTGGTTACTAACAAGTTGTTAAATGTGACTACAGAGGTTGTCTGGGACATTAAACATCATCAGCTGAACCGGTAAACTCTTCTATTCACTATAGTCCGCTTTCACAGCCTTGTTGTGTTTATTATGACGCTCTTGCAAACTATATAACTCAAACTTTCAGGAAAAATCCTATTGGGTTTTTGTTGAGGTAACCAAGGTGATGCTAACGTCCAGGTTGGCCGACAAAAACAGGCCATCCCTGCACCAATCACCTTTAGTTTTGAGACTACACCCTTTCCACTGATAAAGAAAGTCTTCTCATGCAGGAGATACGATGTGGAAACCCACAGTTTTAGAGGGAATATTATTTAAAGGTGCACTATGTAACTTTTTTGTTCAAAATGTATCAATACACCACCAATTCTTCTTCCAAAACGTGTTTTTGTCTTACCCTGATTCACTATGGTAAGCCCATTATAAGTGTTTATATTTTAGACTGAGCGGGATGATTTTTGCATGAAATTGCGAACATATCCCTCGTACGTGCGTGTCTCGTCACATCCGTAAATAGAGAAAAGTTGCTCTGGCTACTTTGATGCATGTGGGACTGCCATAGGTTAGTTATCACAATGAGCGAGAAAGGTTGACATGGAGCACACTAAATCTTGAACCTGCGGGGAATCGCCTTTTTTTTTTTAAACACTAAACAGAGAATTTCTGATTGCAAAAAGAGGTTGCAACAGATCTCGTAACAAAACAACATTTTTATTGAACAGATAAGTTGCAATATGTAGCTCTTTAACAGAGTTAATTGTAAAGCATTATCTATTGTGAAGGGTCATTTCATTATGATTGTTGTAGCGCTGTGCTGGAATTTATTTTCAAGGAAGTAACGTGTCTATTAATGGGTATAGCTACAGTAACGTCTTCAGCTAGTCAGCTTGAGATTCTTTCCATCTAATTTGGTTATATTCCGTAAAACTTGTAGTGAATATTTTATGAACAGTATGATAACCATACTGTATTCATCCGCACATTTACGCAGAGCTGAAGAACAACCAAAATAATGTTCTTCCGCAAAATGTATGCAGTTTTGTTTTTTAACTTCAAGAAGGCCAAAAGTTACATAGTGTGCCTTTAAAAGTTTTCTGTTTCAGGTATGGTACTGTATGTTCATCAAGTTCTATGGTTTATTGATGCTTCATAGGCGAACTTGCACTGTGAGAACAGGTATGGTTTAAACTAAAGAATAGAAAATGAATGTTTTCTTGTGCTGAGAGATAAGCATATGTATGTGTGGAAATATCACATATTGTGTTAAAATATTAACAGTTCAATATTAACTGTATTATTGTGTCAATAATTGTATCCCTTAGAACTCACCTTTGATCACCAAAATTACATATCTAAACGGTTTTCCTCTGAAAAAAATGTCTTCATACCTTAAAATAGCTTGAATGTAACTCTACACCCTGGCATCATTTAGTAGCCTATATTCATATCCATTTGGGAGAAATATTTACTTTTTTTTAAAAAACATCACTCTTTTGGCTGTTTACGGCTGCCTCGATGGAAATATATAACTGTTCCAAAAAAGTATTGTTCTGAGACTTTTTGCACAGAGATGATAACAGTATCGGTTTTAAAAACGTGCACTTTAAATCCTGGTTTCAAAAGGTAGCTTTTTCAGAACCCCAAAATGCTTTGTGATAAGATTTGTGTATGAGGTTATTATGATTACATTCCTTTTCATCTTAAGATTTTGAATGGAGGCCTGCAGGTTTTGTGCCAAAATGGTCTGGTATTTGGCACTATCCATAGTTAATTTTATCTGAACTATTTCCTCTGTCCAAGCTTTTTAAATGTTTAGTGGCCTAAAAGTTAAATTTTCAATCATCTGTTCATACAAAATTTTACCTCATGGGTTTGACAACATTAGATGGGCTCAGATGTTGTTGTTTTTTTTATTATTTTTTTTTTATATGTTTGATATTTTTTGTTAGATATTCCTGAAGGTCCTTTAATGTTACTGTAAGTCTCTTGCCAGCCTCCTTGATAAGTTTTCATCTTGTTTTCACATCAGTTTTTGGCAGATTCCCTGTTCTTTGGAATGTCATTGTGAAATTGTGACCCTTCTCCTGGGGTGCGTTTCCCAAAAGCATCGTTAGCCAACTATGTTCGCAAGTTCCGTCATTATTAGCGTAGTTCAACGAGTCTGTGTTTCCCGAAACCATCGTTTAACGAACATTCGTAAACAGCATCGCAGAGTTGTGTGGTTGGAACGACATCTCTCGACCGGTGGTTACAAGCATACCCTTACGAAAAATACGTTTATTCAAGTGTTCTATTATTATGCCGCTTTTCCACTACACAGTACCAGCTCGGCTCGGCTCGGCTCGGCTCGACTCGACTCGACTCGGCTCTGTTTGGTTTTCCACTGTGTAAAAGTTGTACCTGTACCTGCTTCCAGGTACTTTTTTTCGTACCACCTCCGGCGAGGTTCTAATGGCGCTTTTCCACTACACAGTAGTACCAGCTCGGCTCGGCTCGACTCGACTCGGCTCTGTTTGGTTTTCCACTGTGTAAAAGTTGTACCTGTACCTGCTTCCAGGTACTTTTTTTCGTACCACCTCCGGCGAGGTTCTAAGCGGGCTGAGGCGAGCTGAGGCGATACTAAAATGTGACGTGAAATCATGGCAGACTGCTGATTGGTCAGAGAGAATCGTCACTATTCACTGCGTCATCATTGCACGCGCCAGACGCAGTATCCTGAATAAAAAACAGCAAAAACAAAAACATCCAAAAACAGCATACACTCGATTTCCTCCATTGTCCTGTGTGTGTAGGTAGCGGGTGTGTCTCGCGCGTCTCGCGTAAAAGATTAAGTCACGGCAGTTTTCTGCGGCGTCGCTATGACGATCAGGTACTATTGTGGAGGTACTATCTGCAATGGAAAACGGAGCGAAAAGCGAGCCGAGCCGAGCTGAGTCGAGGCGAGGCGAGTCGAGTCGAGCTGGTACTGGTAATGGAAAAGCGCCATAAGTATATTTGGCCTGTACTTGTACTCAATCTTTTGATCGAGATATACTTAAAATTTTAATTATTCAAAGTATACTTGGCTTGTAGTTGTGTTAACTCTTTTGATCGAGTAGCCTATTAAATATACTTTTTTTTACATTGTTTTTCATATACAGTCTTATGAAACTTTGTTTGAAAATATTGATTAAAATGTTGATATAAAACAGATATGTTTCTAATTCTGCGTATCTGAATTTTTGTGTAGGCTAGTTCACTGGTAGTGTACATATTTACTTTATATAAACTTTTCCCCACCATTGACTGAATTTTCCAGCTATCCATGTTTTCACTGGTATACGGTAGGGGGCGCTATGATGACAGTTCTAGTACAGAATCTCTGGATCAAAACACAGGAGAAGAAGAAGCTGAACCATGTGATAGAAGATTGCTCACTCAAATGTAAAATAATGTGATCATCAAATATTAAACAGCTGGTAAATCAAAACTGCTTAATGTTTCCAAATGAAATTAAGCGTAGGCCTAACCCATGAAGAGAAACCGACTGTGAAGCTTTGGGGGTGTTGGACTCGATCTACTTCACCTGTGTTTTGATCATCGTTCTGGATCTGATCAAGGCATAGTCTTTGACAAAAATGTGATTTTCTCAACATTTTAACAAAATGTTGCCTTTCTTTATGAAACTTACTGACATTCGAGTGTTGATAAAAAAGATGCATGAAGCTAATAAAATGTTTTTAAAATTAAAGTAGAGTTAAAGGTATTTTTCAAGTATAAAAAATAACATTTGAACATAGTATTATACTGTAGGCCTACTGCAACTGCAAAAATTGTATATAAATAGTAAACTATAAGTATAATGTTAAGTTCACTTAAAGAAAACTTGTAGAATAAAACTACTAAACTAGGAGTTTACTTAAGAGTACACTAAAAGAGTAAAAAATAATATATAAATGGTAAACTATAAGTATGATGTTAAGTTCACTTAAAGAAAACTACTAAACTGGTAGTTTACTTAGAGTACACTAAAAGAGTAAAAATAATATATAAATGGTAAACTATAAGCATGATGTTAAGTTCACTTAAAGAAAACTTGTAGTATAAAACTACTAAACTAGTAGTTTACTGAGAGTACATTAAAAGAAAGCTTGTAGTATAAACCTACTAAACTAGTAGTTTACTGAGAGTACATTAAAAGAAAACTTGTAGTATAAAACCACTAAACTAGTAGTTTACTGAGAGTATACTTCAAAGTTGCTACAAGTATTAAAATAGTAAACTACTAGTATACTCATAAGTTCACTTGCAGTACAAATGAGAAACATAATTATGAACTAGTTGTGCACTTAAAGTTTACTACTGTTACACTTATAGTACACTTAAACATATACTTTTATATACTTCAAGTGGGCCAATTTAGTCCCAAGCGGTATTAAAATAGTACACTTACAAGTTTACTACTAGTACATTGACATTAGTATACTTACTACATAAGTATACTTAAAAATATACTTGAACATTACTCAAGTATACTTCAGATTATCTCGCGAGATGTTAACGCGTTCTCCCCATAGACTCCGGAACAATGAACAACCACGAGGAGAGGAGGAATTGAGGAGAGAGTTGTATCGATATTATTAAAAATCTACTGTTGGGTAAGTACATTTTGTATTATTAGATTAACGTGCTTGAGTTTTACTTGTTGACATGAATGAACCGAAAGAAATGATGCCCACATTGTCAACTGAAATTTACTGAGTTTGGCTAAAATTAGCTAGTAGGCTAAAAGTTACTTTGAACTTATACAATGGTATACCATAGTATAAGTTATTACTGTAACTTATTAATGTAGCCTTTTGAGAGTTTCTTTCAGAAAGTAAATTATCTGAAATGGAATGAAATGTTTAGCTGGATTTGAACATGTATGTTTTCAGCAATTGCTTTAAAAATATTTTGTAATATTAGAATTACCCTTTATCTATTCAGGGGACATCACAGCCCACCTGTCTTTATCAGATATGTCCTGTTCACTTTCTCACAGTTACAGACCTATTTAAGGGTCTTTCTCAAGGGCACCAGGGGACAAATGCTGTTCCCCCCGCCCCCCAACTGATCTAACACCAATTTAAAGCAGAACATCTTTTATATAATAAAATAAAATGTAATGCATGTTGATTACCTTTTTCTAATGTTTCATTCATGATTCATTCATCTTGTTCCATGTTTTTGTTTTATTTAGCTGTAGACCATAAACATATTTTGAAAATAAGTGCATGTCATTGTACCTCAAATTTTGAATTTTATTTATTTTAAAAATAAATATATTCTCTTCCCTTTGATGCTGTGAAGAGGTGGAGCCCAAATGCTACAGACTCTGAAATTGATGCAGCAATGGCAGATCACCTGAAACACGCTCCAGGAAGAGCTGGGGGTGGTGGATACAAAAAATGAGCCAAACAATGTGTTTAAGGGATAGCTCACCCAAAAATGAAAATTGTCATCAACCTCATGTTTCAAACCTGTATACCTTTCTATGTTATGCTAAACACAAAGATGTTTGGAAGAATGTTTGTAACCAAGCAGATGTCGCTTCCCATTAACTACCATAATAATTTTTTCTCCAATAATGGTAGTCAATGGTTGCTCTATTTGCTTGGTTACAAACATTCTTCAAAATATCTTCTTTTGTGTTCAGCAGAAGAAAGAAACTCATACAGGTTTGGAACATGAGGGTGAGTAAATGACAGAATTTTCATTTTTGGGTGAACTATCCCTTTATATAATAATTCAGTATTTTGTAATTGGTATTTTAGTTTGGTTAACAAATGTTAAACATTGAAAAAAATACAGAGAAATTTTGGCTGTTCAAGATCAATAAAATGTTGTGCTAAATCAGAACATGCTTCTTTTTTGCTTATGTCCACAAATAATGTGTTCTTTTTTGTGATGTACACGTGATTAAAACGTTTTATTGACGTTCAGGTCTGACTGGACCAATTTTTGACCTTTAGAACCTTTGTCAATATGTGTAAACCTCAAGACTTGATTGCCTTTCACAATGTTACACAATAGGTGTGTGATTATTTTATATGCAGGCTTATATATACACTTAAATTATGCAGCAACACATTTAAACACACAGATGACGACGCATTTAGACGTCCAGGGACGCGCAGAAGAGATGTGGAATTCACGGTCAGATGACGTCGAAGATGTCCGTTCAACTTTCATTTTGGAACTATTTTTCAACCATGACGGGACGTGTCGGACGGACGTCTTTTCAACGGTCATTAAACGTCCAAATGTTTGCTGGGTAGCTAGTTGATTTCTTCAACGATGCATTGTACTATAGTTAAGCAGCGAGTTACGTCGTTGTTCGGGAAACGCACCCCAGATTGGTACCTCTTCACAATGAGATCCCGCACATCCTTTGTAAGCTCATTGTGGGCCATGGCTTCAGCAATAAGGCCAAAAAGATTTTACAGAACCCAGAAAGCAATGATTTTATTCAGGGTTAATCACCATCATTAAAATATGATTTTTTAGTAAGAGTTTGAAGTTATGTATTCAGTTAATCGCAAACAGTGTGCACATTTATGCAACCAGCCAGGTAATTTTAGGTTTGCTTTTTCTTTAACCCTCTTAGGGTTCCGTTCTGACCCCAAATGAATCCGCCAAAACACAGCATAAATGTATAGTTTAGAAGTAAACATAAAAAATAAAAAAAAGACATATCATTTGTATTACATTTTTAAAAATATTTTTTTTTCATACAGTAGCTTATGTAAAGTGGAAATGAGGACCGTATGAGGGCTAAACATTTTTCTTAAGAGCTTCCTGAAAAAAAAAAAAAAAAAAAAAAAAAAAAAAATCAGCTATTTTATCAGGGGTGTAAACTTTTATACCCTATAGGTCAACTCACACTTCACTGACAGACAGCGCCCATCGCGGACAATCACCAGATTACAGTACATCACTTCTCAAGACATTCCACGACTCAAAAACACTGATTGAATGACTGAAAACAAGCGGTGAACAGTAACGGATTTCAACAGGGGAAACTGCGTCTGTCGGTGAAGTGTGAATTGGCTTTAAGTGAACCTACAAACCCTAAGATACTCTGTACTCTACTTCTGTGTATTCATCATGCTTGAAGAGTGTCTCTGTGATGCAGTAGTTATGCTGCTCTGAGATGTCAGTCTTTTCATAGTAGATGATCAGTGTTTCATCATCAGAAATTTCATTGGTCGTGATGTCATTGGCAGTGTTGACATAATCCACATCTGTGATTTTAACCTGTGCACAATGAAAACAGATTACAATCATGTTTTATGTGCAAAATACTTTCACATAATTAGCTGGAAGAAATAAATAAACAAATTTGTAATAAATTAATGGTCATAAATATCAACAAGCTGATGAATCAATAAATAAGAAATGTCTAGAAAACTGAACTTTTATGAACCAGATTTCTATACAAAAATAAACTAAACTTACCTGACCAGAACGATTCTTTTCATTGGCACTGGGTTCATTGAAAATCTTTCTCCTAATAAAGAAGGAAGGTCGAAATGTTTTCGAAATGTTTATTTTTGCAGTGGCAAAAATTATATTCAAACGGATCAAGTGCAAATTGGCAATGACAACAGAAATATGCTGTAAAACAATGTGGGATTCTTAATACGTGTAAAAAAGGATCACCTCTCGTTTCTGAAGAGCAGAAAAAAAACATGTTATGAAAAATACCATTATGTTTGATGGTTATAAATAATATCTAAACATTTGCGTCAATATTGACATTGAATATTATACACTTGACAATAAACAAAATAATTTCAATTTTCTATGTCTTGGTAGATGAGAAGAAATTAAGAATAATGTAATATTAATATATTGCATGTGCATGACTGAAGCGCTTTCTAATAGTTTGTTTGATCACTATATGAAGTCAAGTCAGGTCAAGTCAAGTCAAGTTTATTTATATAACGCTTTTCACAATACAGATTGTATCAAAGCAGCTTCACAGTATTAAATTAAAATAATACATCAATGTTAATTTCTAGTGGAAAACGTCCACGTTTGGTAATGCTGATCAATTGTATTGTTGCTGGATTAATTAAATTAAATATCCCCAGGGAAGTCAGAAGTCAAAAGTGAATCAGTTTTTAACTGACTGATGCTTAAACAAGAAAAATGCAGAGTACATCTTAAAACAGGATGTTTCAAAAAAGGCATAACAGGAATACAACTACTGTTTAATTCAGAATGAAAGTGAATATTTTTACCTTGCACAAAACCCAAGAGCAGAGAGCGTGAGAACTGCCACGATTCCTCCCACACAACCAGCAATCAGAGGCATAAAGTGTCCATCTTGTCCTATAGGACGTGAAACACTTGTAATTCCACCAGAATGTTGTATTTCAGTATAATCTTCATTGCCTTAAATCTGTAAATGACCTTGTTCTTTACATGTAGACTGTGTTAACTCACCTTCAACTGTGAGCTGGATCTCTGATGATGACTGTTTTCCAAGTTTATTCTGAGCAGTGCAGGAATACCATCCTGCATTATTTTGAGTTCCAGTGAAGGTAATCTGCTTTCCCTGAGCTATTGGCATCTCCTGTCCACGTTTGTACCAGGTGAAGTTCATTTCTCTTGATGGATTGGCTTTGCTTTTGCAGGTCAAAGTCACATTAGTGTTAACAGAGACTGAAGCAGATGGATCGACGGTGATGCGAGTTTCTTTTGGAGAAACTTTGACAGAAACACAAGCACATAAATAGGAAAAGCATTAAAACACCTGTGCATTAGACATTTCTAGGAAGCTAAACACCAAATACTGTTTAAGCAGCACTTTGTGCGTTTAAGTACACACAGGGCTATGTTAAAGGAAGTAAGCAGTCTAATCACTTACACAGGACTTGTAGCGTCACGGTGGTCTCCACAGTTGAGTCTTTAGATGTTTCTCTTGGATATGTAGCAGTGCAGGAGATGTTCTTGCTGTGATCCATGTATGAAGCTTTGAAGGTCATGTGTGAAAACACTGACTGGGTTTTATCAGGTTTCTCCTGTAACTGTGTTGTAATGTGGGCAGATTCAGAGATGTTGGACCAGGATATTGTAGGAGGTTGTTTGGGACAGGGGGCTTCAGCAGAGCAGCTCAGACTGACTGTTGTGTTCTCCATCACTGCTTTCAGATCAGTGGGTTTAAGTTCAGGAGGTTGTGGTGAATCTACAGAAATAAATGATTGTAGCTCGTCATTAAGAAGCTGTTCTTAGTGATGTAAGTTAATTATGCAAATAATATTTACATTTAAATGTATTCATTTATTAAATTTATCAAGTGACTTACAAGTGAAGGAAAGAACCTGTATGTTAAAGACAATAGAGATGACGTTTACCTTTGACAGTGATCCTCACATTCTTTTTTGAATCATCGTGGTTAAACGTTGCTCTGAACACATTTGGCTTCATTTCCAGTCTGAAGTAGTAAAGATCTGAATGATTCATCATGATGTTATAGAAGACAGTTGTGCAGTTCCTCTCACTGAGTTTTCCAGTCATCTGTATGTCACTAAATCCTCTTATGATGTTTTTGCTGCTATTAAAAGCTATACAACTGTCGTCATCAGCAAAATGTGATGTATTTTTTAGCCAGATCCCATTAATATATTTTGTCTTGTTACGTTTGTCCTCAAAATTGGAGATGGTGAATGCACAAGGAATCTGCACACAAGAGCCTGTCAGAGCTGTTACTGTCTCAGGCATCACTGCAAAGTAGATATCACCATCAGCTGAAACATAAAAACACATTAGAGCATTATAATTTAAACCTTAGAGAGGTCAAATATTTATATTTTCTTACAGTATTTCACAATTGCTAAAACACTAAACCCCATTCTCTGAAACCAATGCTCAGTGGCCTAAACCCATTTGTCGAATCAGTCACTCTGTAGGCAAAACCTTAAACAAGTTCAGGTAGTTAAGACACTGTTTGCAAATCTCATCCACTCTTTTTGCAAAACTCTAAACACATTCTCACTCACTAAAACACATTTTTCACTGTGTTGCAAAATGGTAAATACATGTGGCAAAAGTTAAACACAACTACAACACAGCTGTCATCGTTTACACACAACAACTCAAAATTGTTCACACTTGTTTCTAATGATGTGATCAAATCAGTTGTCTAGAATATAAACCAGTTCAGAGTACACAGGGGACCCAGGTACGTTGAATGTTGATTCCAACAATGGATGGAAACAATGTGAGAGGCAGAGGAGGAAGAGTTCGTGTAAGAGGTGGTGGACGAGGAGGAAGAGTACAAGGACAACGAAGAGCAAGACCAAGAATAGTAATTTCAGATCAAATTCGGGCAACTGTGATAGACCATGTTCTTGTTCATGGAATGACAATGAGGGAAGCAGGACAAAGAGTACAACCCAATTTGAGCAGATTCTCTGTGGCCACCATAATCAGGACATTCAGAGAAGAGAACAGGTAAATGTATTGGTTTTCTAATTTGTGCGACTGAAAGTTTACTGTATACATTTGATACAGTACATCAGTTTGTCAGGGGACTGGGGAAAAAAGAAAAAAAGTTTTACAATACATTTTACATATGAATGTGATGTCCATTACTATTGTTACTGTATGTATACATTAAGAGCATTTTCCCTTTTGTAGAATTGCAAGATTACCAAATGAGGGTGGAAGGACTCCTTCTCCGAACAGCAAGAAGCTCTCATTGTTGATATGGTCCGTCAAAACAATGCCATCCGACTGCGTGAAATACAGCAAAGAGTTGTAGAAGACCATGTAAACTTTGAAGGAATCAACAGTGTCAGCCTTTCTACCATTTCCCGTGTCCTCCATCGCAACAGGGTACGCATGAAGCAAGTGTACAGAGTACCCTTTGAGCGCAATTCAGAAAGCGTAAAAGATCTACGATATCAGTATGTGCAAGTAAGTGTACACTTTCAGCACTGATGCTTACAGTACAAGTTTCTAGCCAACAGTTATTGTTCTATACTGTTACTGTAACTGCTCTATATTGTAGTGTATGTAAATCAGGAGTGCATATAAATACACTTTTGCAGAAGTATGTCTTTCTGTAACACTTACTAAACTATTTATTTATCTCTTTTATATATAGAGGGTGTTTGAAATGGATTCCATGGAAAGGCCCCATGAATACATTTTTGTAGATGAAGCAGGGTTCAATCTGGCGAAGAGGAGAAGGAGAAGCTGGAACATAATTGGCCAACGTGCCATTGTGGAAGTCCCTGGCCAGCGTGGTGGCAATGTCACCCTATGTGCAACCATAAGCAATGGGGGGGTTCTCCACCGTCATGCAACCCTGGGGCCATATAACACTGACCATCTTCTTACATTTCTGGGTGGTCTTCGGGATGTTTTGTTTGAACGTGAGCAGCAGGATCATCAGCAGGCAGTGCATCCTGTCTATGTTGTGGTTTGGGACAATGTCAGCTTTCACCGTGGTGTCCGAATACGTGAGTGGTTCAACATCAACCAGCGATTCATGAATGTTTGCCTTCCACCATACAACCCTTTCCTCAACCCAATAGAAGAGTTTTTCTCTGCGTGGCGATGGAAGGTCTATGACCGTAACTCATATACAAGGGTAAATTTTTTTTAGGCAATGGAATTGGCCTGTGGTGACATAGGTGTGGAGTGTTGTCAAGGCTGGATCCGGCACGCGAGAGGGTTCTTCCCCCGTTGCCTAGAAAGGGACAACATTGCATGTGATGTGGACAAAGTCCTCTGGCCGGACCCAGCACAAAGACGGGATGCTGAGGCAGAATGAGTCTCTCATTGACACAATATTTTGTGTAATACGCTTTTCATTTAGAGTTGTCTTTGTTCTTTGGGCTTACTTTATTTTTATACTGAAAATACAGACATTCAATACTGTATTACGTGCAGTACTTACAGTATGCAATATATTTGCTGTTCTGAGTTGTGAATTATTTACTTTTATTTATTGCAAAATTATTTTCTATATGCAATACAAAAAAAATTCTCTGTAACTACATGCCCTGGATGCTGTGTTCTCAATTTTTTGATGTAGTGTCTAATGAATGCTGATGAGTGTTTATATATTGACTGGCTGTGTTTATGTTTTGAAAGCATTGTTTGATTTTGAGCACAGATCAAATGGTTTTGAGGCAAGTGTTTGATTTGGCCAGAAGAGTCAGGGGTTTTGTGTTTAAAGTTTTGAGAATATGGGTGAAGGTTTCAAGAAATGTGTCTCAGCAATTGTGAAATACTATAAAATATAGATTTTAAAGATTATTTTCACTCTGCTCTTGCTTACAACAAAAGAGTACACTGATATAGTAAAGTCAAGCTCCAAAAAGGACAACACAGCACCATAAAAGTAATTATGACATATGACTTGTGCCCTGTATTTACAGTTTTTCTCAGTCGCTTTGGTGCGTTCCAATATCGTATCATCCCTAACATGTGCAAAATAATAAGTGCATTTCTCAGAACAATTTGTACAAACTGCAATATACAATAGATATGTTTCTAAAGCTAGTCAGTCACTAAAAATCCTTAGTACATCTCTAAGAAGTAAATATTCATGCCAATGATCATGTCAGTGTCATCAGAATGATAAGTCATTTAGTCATTGTTCTTGGAACAAGCTCGTCAAAATGTTTAGGCATGTTGTCAATGTAACTGTGTACTTTGACACTATTACCAGATGTAAACTTAGGCTACAGTTTGGATGACAGTTACTGTATTGAAAATGCACAAGGCTGCACTTCTATGGGATATATCAATTTCAAAAGTACTATTTACATATTACTGTATGTGGGTTATTGATTGAAAGAGACAAAAGAGATTTAGTTTTTCACAGCTTTTACTAGTTCTACTTTATGAAAGAAAACAACAAAATGATTTACAGTAAGAAAAAGACAAGGGGCACAAAGGAAAATAAAAACTAAATTAGAAAGAAACACAGGAAACCCCCCTAAGGCATAACTTTGCCCGCAGCACTGTTCTAGTGCTGTCTCTGCACAAGATGCACCTTTGAGCAATTTTGACAACTGGTTGATTGTTGGTTGAACTAACACTTTACATTCCTTGAGTGAGGGTCAATTTCACCTGCACGAGTCATCAAATCATCGTTTTTGTACAAAAGGTCTAATAGAAATGTGTAAAACTATGCTTGACAGTTTATGACAAATAGTTAAACAATTTTGCATGTAATGGCTTATGCAAGAAACTAATGCCTAGATATTTTGAGGGGTAAGACTATTCAACAAACCATCTACTATATTTTGATCAACATGACATGAGCAATTGAAAATGTGGAAAAAAGCTGACACTTGTACATTATCAATTGCAATATGTACAAAAGCAATTGCAATTTGTTCAAAGGAATAAGAAATTGCTTTATTGATGTGCACAAGTGACTAGATGATTTGGAATTTGTACAAGTAGTATCAAGAATTGCACTTTTGATCTAAGAAATGCACCAAAGCGACTGAGAAAAACTGTAAAGTCTTCTCATATGCTTTAACGGTCTTTGCTCGATACATTTTTTTGTCCTTTGCCAATCACATGCCTGCATTTTATCTCTTGTGTATCATATCAGTTGTGGTTCTGCTGAATGTGATTGTTTAAAATAAAAAATAAATACGAGTGTAATATGGACCAACCTGAGTGAGTGTGTAGAAACACAGAGCTGCTGATGATGATGATGATGATGAAGAAGGACATGTTCTGGAACACAGACATCACTGGAGCTCTGACACAAACAGGAAATAACCTAAATATACTTGTGTGCAAAAAAAAAAAAAAAAAACACAACAATTTTTTTTTTCTCTGTCCACAACTGTGAGCAATGAATTGTACCTTCAGCTTGAGTGTTATTACTGTGTTTAACTAAAGAGATTTAAAGAAAGTTAACAGTCACTGCAGACTCTCCCATGATCTTAATAACGTTCAGTTATAAGTCACTTGTAGTTATTAGTTAATGATGAACTAATCATTTACAAAACATGAATAAACGTTCATAAATGATTAATAAGTGATATGCTAAAATGTATTGATTGTTTTGTTAATTCAGTTATAAGTCATTTGTAAATTATGAGTTAATGATGAACTTATTTACAAAACATGACTATTCGTTCATAATTGAGTGAAGGGGGTGGATTTGAATCCTGCTGCTTCAATGTATATGTAATGAGTGGTTATAATCAAGGTATTAATCAATATTTTTCCTTCTACATATCAAATGAGTTGAATGACTTCTCTTGAGATTTTACTTTATTATAGAAGTTACCAGTGTGATTACTGAAATGTTCTTTTCATGTATTCTTTAATGTCAGGATTTGATATCTGAATGCAGTAGCAGTGCTTGCTTATTTAGCCCGGCTTCAAGAAATTAAATAGGGAAATGTTTTGTGTTTGAGAAAGGTCTTCAACATGTTAAAACACATAGGGGTCATTGAAGCCAATAGTTTAAGGGACCATTTCTTTGTTAAAGCCTTACTTAGACTAAAGTGTAGCTCTCGTTGAGAAAGAACGCATTATCTTGATGTTTTGAGAGGACTCTCCTGTGTATAGTTAGAGCCTGGCCAAATCTAACCTGGGAAAAGCTGTGTGTCGGTGTGTGTGTTAGTCTTCTTGGTTACAGGTTAAGGAACCACTGGCATTGTTGGAGATTGACTGAGTTGTTGTTCGAGACATGCTGGCACCCAGCAACTCAAATCTGAGACCAGGAAGGTCACGACGTGCCTGACTTCAGGGTCCGAGTGTCAGCTGCATAATCAGATGGAGATATGCTTCCATCTATCTGTATATGTGTGGAAAATTACTATGTTTATCTATTTCTTAGCCAATGAGAATCATTCAACCTGTAAGCAATGACGTAGCTTAGACCTTAGAAATGA
Organism: Rutilus rutilus; assembly: GCF_951802725.1. Taxonomy (NCBI): domain Eukaryota; kingdom Metazoa; phylum Chordata; class Actinopteri; order Cypriniformes; family Leuciscidae; genus Rutilus; species Rutilus rutilus. Next base: position 26,959 of record NW_028175471.1, on the reverse strand, counting down.
TATAACTGCTGTGATCTTTGTAACTGTAACTGTACAAACTCCTGTGTGAGTCTTGAAGCTGACTTCTGCTGATGAAACTGCAAACTATCTTCAGTAAAACTTTTCTTAATTTTTTTTATAATTCTGACTCTTCTTTCAAACATCTGGTCCTTGGGTCCTAAACTGTTAACCCCTAACATGGGTAATAAGCGGCGAGCTAACATTTTATGTTAATAACGTTCAGTTATAAGTCACTTGTAGTTATTAGAGATGAAGTGATATGCTAAAATGTTTTGATTGTTTATTAATTCATTTATCAGTCATTTATAAATTATTAGTTAATGATGAACTAATCATTTACAAAATAACTACGTTCATAAATTATTTATAAGTGTTATGTTATCGATTTACTCAGAACCGGCTTTACCTTCAACTGATGCTCACATCATGTGCACAGTCAACCAGTCAACATGTACACTGCAGTACACACTACAAAGTGTTCAACACCTGTTATAGATGATGTGTGAACGTATTAATAAATCATTTACAAAGCTTTCTGCATACCCTAATCTAAAGTGTAAATTATTCATCACTTGTAAATGTGTTACAGATCATTTGGAGATCTTTCTGATCTGTTTCAAATGATCTGTATATCTATACAAGTCATTTACAACACTTTCTGCATCCCCTAATCTAAAGTGTAAACTATTCATCACACGAAAACGTGTTATAGCCATGTTTTGTAAATAATTCGCTCATCATTAACTAATCATTTATAAATGACTTATAACTGAATTGACAAAACATTCATAAAATGTTACCACTTATTAATCAATTATGAATGCATATTCATGTTTTGTAAGTGATTAGTTCATTAACTTATTATTTATAAATGACAAGACTGAATTAACAAAACATTCATAAAATGTTAGCATATCACTTATTAATCAGTTATGAATGTATAATCATGTTTTGTAATTTATAAGTTAATCATTAACCAATAACTTATAAGTGACTTATAACTGAACGTTCTTAGGGGCCAAGCACAGAATGTGTGTAGGCTCCTATTGAAATCGTTGGCGCTATCTCTCTGACCAATCAGCAGTCTGCCGTGTTTTCATGTCACATTTTAGTATCGCCTCAGCTCGCCTTAGCTCGCTTAGAACCTCGCCGGAGGTGATACGAAAAAAAGTACCTGGAAGCAGGTACAGGTACAACTTTTACACAGTGGAAAACCAAACAAAGGCGAGTCGAGTCGAGGCGAGTCGAGTCGAGGCGAGCTGGTACTATGTAGTGGAAAAGCGCCATGTCTCCTCACTCTGACCACACCACATCAATTTCGTAACTGCGCCACTTATTGGTCAAAAGTGACAAACCATGAAATCACATTATTAGTGACTGTACATATGATTTTTTCACCCATTTTGACTAAGATCATCTTAAAAATGTCTTTAATTGCTCATAGTTGCATTTGGTCTGACACTCCCAGCCATGTTGGCATGTCTTATCGTCTTCTTGCACTTTGCCCCGATAATGGGTGCTTGCAGCTATATTTATAAATTCACAAGAGACAAGGCTTACCTCAGAGCAGTGCAGTCAAAGAAAAGCAGAAGTTCTTGAAAATGTCTTCCTTTATGCGAGATTGTCATGGGAAGTCAAAAAGGTGAAGCGAGGAATCAAGTGCAAAAGGAAATTTTAATGAATTACAAACAAAACAGACTGAAAACCAAAACTCCCTCGTGGGGGAAAAACAAGGCAGACAAAACCTCAAGACATAACACGGGGGGAAACAAAGACAACGATCCACACAGACTGCAAACAAGAGGGAACTAATAAAGGGAAACTAATCAGGGGGAACAGGTGGGAGAACTCAAACAATAATCAGATAACAAGTAGGGCGGGGCTAACAAAGACACAAGCACATGGCACAACATAACAAACACCCAAGTGCAGAACAAGACAAGACAGACATGTGACATAACCCCCTCCTAAAGGAGTGGCTTCCAGACACTCCACTAGAACGGGGGGGACAGACCAGGGCGGGACGGAGGGACAGGCCAGGGCGGGACGGGAGGGACAGACCAGGGCGGGACGGGAGGGACAGAACAGGGCGGGACTGGAGAAACTGACCAGGGCGGGACGGGAGGAACAGACCAGGGCGGGACGGGAGGGACAGAACAGGGCGGGACGGAAGACACAAACAGTCCATCAGGCGGCCAGGGCGGAGACTTCCCCTCGGGTGGCCAGTACGGAGACTTTCCCTCGGGCGGCCAGGGTGGAGAAGACCCCTCGGGCGGCCACGGTGGTGAAGAGCCCTCGGGCGGCCACGGCGGTGAAGACCCCTCGGGCGGCCAGGGCGGTGAAGACCCCTCGGGCGGCCAGGGCGGTGAAGACCCCTCGGGTGGCCACGGCGGTGAAGACCCCTCGGGCGGCCACGGCGGTGAAGACCCCTCGGGCGGCCAGGGCGGTGAAGACCCCTCGGGCGGCCAGGGCGGTGAAGACCCCTCGGGCGGCCAGGGCGCAGGAACTGGAACCAACACCACCGGCTCAGGCACTGGAACAAACACCACCGGCTCAGGCACTGGGACTGGCACCACCGGCTCAGGCCCTGGAACTGGCACCACCGGCTCAGGCACTGGAATAGGCACCACCGGCTCAGGCACTGGAATAGGCACTGGAACAGACACTGGAACAGACACTGGAACAGACACTGGAACAGACACTGGAACAGACACTGGCTCCTGTTCAGGAACAGACACGGGCTCCGGCTCAAGGACAGACACGGGCTCCGGCTCAGGGACAGACACGGGCTCCGGCTCAGGGACAGACACGGGCTCTGGCTCAGGGACAGACACGGGCTCCGGCTCAGGGACAGACACGGGCTCCGGCTCAGGGACAGACACGGGCTCCGGCTCAGGAACAGACACGGGCTCCGGCTCAGGAACAGACACTGGCTCTGGCTCAGGGACAGACACGGGCTCCGGCTCAGGGACAGACACGGGCTCCGGCTCAGGAACAGACACTGGCTCTGGCTCAGGGACAGACACGGGCTCCGGCTCAGGGACAGACACGGGCTCCGACTCAGGGACTGACACTGGCTCTGGCTCAGGAACAGACACTGGCTCTGGCTCAGGGACAGACACGGGCTCCGGCTCAGGGACAGACACGGGCTCCGACTCAGGGACTGACACTGGCTCTGGCTCAGGAACAGACACGGGCTCCGGCTCAGGAACAGGAACAGATATCACCGGCTCAGGAACGGACACCACCGGCTCAGGAACAGACACCATCGGCTCAAGTGTGTGTGTAGCCCACACACACCACATGGCTGTGGCCATAATGGCCAGTGTCGCGGTCACTGAGGGCTCAGGCTCAGGAACAGACACGGGCTCCGACTCAGGGACAGACACGGGCTCCGGGACATACACTGGCTCTGGCTCAGGAACAGACACTGGCTCCGACTCAGGAACAGGAACAGACATCACCGGCTCAGGAACAGACACCACCGGCTCAGACACAGGCTCGACGGCGGCCATCTTGTCCGAAGACCCAGTCTTGGTAGTGACCTTCTTGTCCGAAGACACAGGCTCGACAGGCGTAACGTGAACAGGTTCAGTGGTGACCTTCTTGTCCGAAGACATAGGCTTGGCAGACGTGACGGGAACACTCTCGGCGGCGGCCATCCTGTCCGAAGACACAGGCTCGACAGGCGTAACGTAAACAGGTTCAGCAATGGCCATCTTGTCCGAAGACACAGGCTCAGCAGATGTGACGGGAACACCCTCGGCGGCGGCCATCCTGTCCGAAGACACCGGCTCGGCAGACTTGACATGAACAGTCTCTGACTGGGCAGACGTGACTGGAACAGTCTCTGACTGGGCAGACGTGACGTGAACAGTCTCTGACTGGGCAGACGTGACGTGAACAGTCTCTGACTGGGCAGACGTGACGTGAACAGTCTCGGGCTGGGCAGACGTGACGTGAACAGTCTCTGGCTGGGCAGACGTGACGTGAACAGTCTCTGGCTGGGCAGACGTGACATGAACAGTCTCTGGCTGGGCAGACGTGACGTGAACAGTCTCGGGCTGGGCAGACGTGACGTGAACAGTCTCGGGCTGGGCAGACGTGACGTGAACAGTCTCGGGCTGGGCAGACGTGAGGTGAACAGTCTCGGGCTGGGCAGACGTGACTTGAACAGTCTCTGGCTGGGCAGACGTGACGTGAACAGTCTCTGGCTGGGCAGACGTGACGTGAACAGTCTCTGGCTCCTCCGCAACGGAATCCTCCGGGACATTGGAGAGGCCGGAGGTCTTCCTCCTCCTTCGCCGTCTTCGATGGTGAGGTGCAGGTTCAGGTCTGGACGGAGTTAATGGTGGCTGGAGCTCTGGGCTGGGCAGCAGCGATGCGTTCTCTGGGCTGGGCAGCGGCGATGCGTTCTCTGGGCTGGGCAGCAGCGATGCGTTCTCTGGGCTGGGCAGCGGCGATGCGTTCTCTGGGCTGGGCAGCGGCGATGCATTCTCTGGGCTGGGCAGCGGCGATGCATTCTCTGGGCTGGGCAGCGGCGATGCATTCTCTGGGCTGGGCAGCGGCGATGCATTCTCTGGGCTGGGCAGCGGCGATGCATTCTCTGGGCTGGGCAGCGGCGATGCATTCTCTGGGCTGGGCAGCGGCGATGCATTCTCTGGGCTGGGCAGCGGGGATGCAGGCGGGTCCCATGTATCCCACCGAGCACGATGGTGGAGATACTTAGCGAAACCCGGGAAATCTAAAATCTCCAGCCCCTTCATCTCCCACTGAGGCAAGGGAACATCCAAACAAAGATTAAATATGTCTTTGAGGACTATATCCCCAAGCCCGAGTCCCTCTGCAGCCGCGCTGAATTTCCGGGCGAAATCCTTCACCCTGGTCCCCTGCTGTCGGAGGGAAACCAACCCGCTGAGTTTCATGATACTCTCCAGGTGAGGGCATGAATCCTCTTGCTGACTCCTCATACTGGGTGGATCGTTCTGTCATGGGAAGTCAAAAAGGTGAAGCGAGGAATCAAGTGCAAAAGGAAATTTTAATGAATTACAAACAAAACAGACTGAAAACCAAAACTCCCTCGTGGGGGAAAAACAAGGCAGACAAAACCTCAAGACATAACACGGGGGGAAACAAAGACAACGATCCACACAGACTGCAAACAAGAGGGAACTAATAAAGGGAAACTAATCAGGGGGAACAGGTGGGAGAACTCAAACAATAATCAGATAACAAGTAGGGCGGGGCTAACAAAGACACAAGCACATGGCACAACATAACAAACACCCAAGTGCAGAACAAGACAAGACAGACATGTGACAGAGATCTCTTAAACACTTAGTGACGTGACGTACTCTTGACGATCTCCCAGCAGCACTACAGGACGAGATATTACCAATCTTTGTTCATTCTGTGCTTATGTTTGTTGTCAGTCGTTCAAAGAGGATGGAAACCATTAAACAAAAATATGCAGATAAACTCAAATTCAATAATAATGTTTATAGGGTCATATCAAACAAGGAAAGGCAATGTATGAATGTTTGTTTGATTGTATTGATAAATGTTAACATTTGCACACTCATTCATTGCTTATTGTGTATTCTTGTGTACTTTTTGATAACTTTTTTTCAATGCTCATCAAAAAAACGATAACTATACTAACCAACTAACCATGACACATCTATTGAATGCAGCCAGGGGAGCTTCTGTGCTCAATGTGACTGGTGCAAAAGTCTGCAACTTTTTTTAACTGAATGCTGGCTTATGAGACATGGATGTTGTGTAAAAATAATTTAAAAAAGGAACTGAAACCCAAAGTTTCTAAAGGTGTCTTATTCTGCTAGTTGGTTTACAGTTTTTTACGATTGCTATGACAGATTTTTCAATACTTTTAACAATTTTCCAAAACTCTTAACACAGTTAGCACTACATCCGTCTGTGTAAGCTATACTATTAACACATTTAAGCTCAAACAAGACCAAAACAATGGATTTTTACTGCCAAATTTACCAATGCTTTAACAATGTATGTCAGAACAGATAACACCATGTTCTAAACCTAACCTTACAGGCTTGTGGCGATTAAGAAAAAAAAAGGAGCTTTACGCCACATCTTCGTTTTGTTTACTTTTATTTTTTACTTTCACTTTGCGTGTATGGGGAGGCGCTTTTCAATTAACGGCGGAGGCAAGGAGGATATAAATGTGGGTTCGTACCTGAGAGAGGGCGCGTCATCCGAAGGATTAGTATTACCGTATGAAGGGGAGAGACGGCCGCTTGTGAGCTGAGGTTTCCTGCGAGTGATGTCTGGTGCGTCGTGGAGTTCACTCAACTTCACTGCGTTGCACATCCTGATCATCTGGTTTTAATAAAGCTGAAGACAAGTATGGGCTGCTTAATCCGCCGAAACGGTGCCTGACAACAACACCCCCTAGATCCCTTCATAAACAACAAACTTGGTCAGTACCTGTGCGCCGCCATTACACACTCATTCATTCACGCACGCACTCGCAAAACATTCACGCACGCACTTTTGATATGCTTATATTACTGTGATTGTTTATTGATTATTGTACCTTTTAAGTTTGTTGATTTTAGTAACTTTGAACTAATTAACAGAATGTTTATTCTATGTTTTTTTTCTTTTTTGTACAATTTATGAATGGTCCTGGACGCGAATCTGCCTATTGGAAACGTGACACAGGTGACGCGGCGATTGCTACAGGGATTTTTTTTTTCGTTTCACCCTTGAATTACATTGTTGAACAGTTTTTTGTTGTTGTTGTTTTTTGTGTTTTTATTATAATTTTTTGCTCTTGAAGGTTGTTTTGTGTGTTGTTTTTGGGACATTGGAAAATAAAAAAATTCTTGCTAACAGTTGTCGCTGACAAATATATTTTTTTGTAAATATTGTAACCGGTGGTTTTTTGCCATCCGGGGAAAAATACCATCTTTGTCAGGAAATTCCTGGCTGGCGCCCGAACAGAAAGAATATATTATTTCTTTGAAAGACTTTTTGTGCTAGGGCGGTCACCACCGTTACAGAGTGGCGCCCGAACAGGGACATGAACATGAACATTGTATTTTTGTGAAAAATTTTTATTTATTTTTTTTGCTGGGGATTATTGCAACCTAAAAGACATTTCCGGATTGAGGTTGTGTGTACCTTAAAAGGAGAACCTCTTGTTTTCTTTGTGTGAACCTGCTACAAAATCTTTAACATTTTAAAAGTTAAAAAGATTGAAAACTCAATCCCTCAAATCCTGTGACGTGTTTTGACAGAAAACTGTGTTTAAGTGGTCTAACTAGGGGATAATTACTTGTACTGGGGAAAAGTATTTTGTGAAACATTACTTTGTGTGGTTTTGTGAAAACTGTGAACTATGGTGTGAGAAAAATTGACACAAACACTATTCCTGATTTACATTTTACATTTACTGATTTTCTGCCAACACTGCAACACTTCAATCACACTCGTGAACACAACAAATATGGCGGCAACCCCTCTTTCCCCATCTACTTTTGTAGAAATGGAGTCACCTCCAGACATTGCAACTCCAGTATGGCCACCAGCAGTGCGACCTCTGATACCTCAAGTACCTCCACCTGGTGTCTCTGCAGTGTATAACACCCCTATTCCATTCAGTCCCATGCATCCTGTAACCCTTTTTCCAAGGTTTCCTCCTGTTCTAGCTGGCAGCACTCCCGTGCAAACTCTCACCTGGGCACCCCTAATGGATAACATGCAGCTTTGCACATCATCCGAAGGAGAAACTCCGTCTTCAGTTGCACAACACGACCTGCCAAACGTTCTACCAACTCCTGGAAGGGAAATTCAACAGGTTACTGCTCAGGTACAAGGGAACTGGGATATTACATTTGACTTCATGAAAAGACAAGAAAAAAATGTGAATGATCTTACCCAAGAAATGAAAGTCACTTCTTCTCACCACACAAGTCAATTTGCTGACCTTACTGCAAAAATGGAGGATAACAAGAGTCAAGTCTTCACTCTGTTGACCACCACCAAACAACAGGAGGAATCTGAAACAGACAAGTTGACTAAAGCTGTGAAGCAAATGATTACAGATGAACTGAAAAAGGTGGAATCTAATATGGTGTCGGAAATGCGTTTTATGGTGGACCAACTTCAGTCAGAAGTTCAGCAGGACCTCAAAGCTGTTCAACGCATTTCAAACGAATCACGATCACCTTACCACAGAACTTCAGCAATGTGTCACTCAAATTAACAAGTTCTCCACATGTGTAAAGGAATTGAAAGATGAGATGGAGAAAGAGTTTCAAGGACTCAAAAAACAGATTGAGGAACAAAACGTGGCACCACCAGTTTCCAGCACCCCCATTACTTCAACTCTGCCATCTGAGTCTTCAACTTCTGCAACTCTTCAACCGTCATCTGTAATAAAAAGTGACCATATCAGGTTAACTTTTCCCACTTTTGGAAGGCCATCAGATGATGCAGACCCCCTACTGTACCTAACTAAGTGTCAGGATTTCTTGGCTCTTCATCCCCTCATTGATGTGGATATCTTGGTCACCTTCCGTACTGTCCTACATGGGACTGCACGTGACTGGTGGGAGGTCAGACGTTCCAGCATAACCACATGGAGTGAGTTTGAGGCAGCTTTTCTTTCTGCATTCTTATCTGAAGATTATGAGGATGAACTGGCTGAACGGGTTAGAACAAAGATCCAGGGTGAGAAAGAATCTATAAGAGACTTTGCTTTTTCCTACAGAGCACTTTGTAGAAGATGGAAGGCTGATCTAACGGAAGGTGAAATTGTAAAGATGATACTGAATAACATCAAGCCTTACCTGGCCAGCCAATTGCGTAGTCGAGTGAGTACTGTGGAGGAGTTGGTTAAGTTAGGACACCAACTGGAAAAAGATCATGAACAACAGCTTCGATATGAAGTTCGACTGGGTCCAAAGCATCCCCCCACATCACAAAAACCCTCACCGAACCGACCTGTTGAGAATGCCCCCGTTCAATGTTGGAGATGCAGAGGACAGCATCCGCCAGGGAAGTGTCCACACTATATACCTCCACAGTCCCCGCAGCATCCATATTCCTCTCCTCAGACAAGGGGTCAGACTTCGAACAACTCTGTTACTGCCACGAGAATGCAGAAGCCTCCATCGACCATCAAGACAACCACAATACCCACAGGCCCTAATGCACCAATGTCAGTACCTCAGCAATTGGTTGTTCCCATCAGTATTGCTGCCTGGACTGGAAAAGCCATCGTGGATACTGGTGCAAGTTTCACTCTTATTCATGAAAGTCTCATGAAGCTGTTTCCATCATCCACTCAGCTCCACCCATGGTCCCGTGGACCTCTCTACTTGGCAAATGGAAAAGCAGAGATTCCATTAGGATGGATGAATACCACCCTACAACTCCATGACCAAGCTTTCACTATACCTGCTGCTGTTCTGATGTCACAAGCTCTCGCCTATGCTGTAGTCCTAGGTTTGGATTTTATCTTCTTCAGTGGGATGCAGCTTAATGTCATAGACCAAAAATATTCTTTCAAGTTTTCTCTTGAAAAAGAGTATCCCTTTCAACCAGGCAATGCCAGTGTACCAATTGTAAGTCCACCACAAGGAAACCTGCCACAGAAGAAAATCACACAGAATCTGTCTTTACTAAGTTCTATTCCACCTCCATCTACTCAACTGCTAATTCAACACCTTGACAGTATGGATAAAGAAATGTTAATTCAAAAGGCAGTGGATGAAGCTCATTTACCCCCAGATGGTAAACAACAGTTGCTCCACATCCTGCAAAGCAACCCTCAGGTGTGTACTCCCCGGACGGGACGTACTGATGTTCTGCAACACCACATTTATACTACTTGCCAAGTACCCATTAAACAAAAACCATATCGCATGTCTCCTCTAAAACAACTTGCCATGGATGAGCAACTTGAAGAAATGCTGATGGAAGGAATTGTTGAACCATCTCACTCTGGTTGGGCCTCACCAGTGGTTTTGGTTCCTAAAAAGGATGGAAAACTTAGATTCTGTGTGGATTACAGAAAAGTTAATTCGGTCACAGAAAGTGATGCTTACCCTTTCCCCAACATTACAGAAATCCTGGAGTCACTCTCTGGAGCTGCCATTTTCACCACTATTGATCTCAACAGTGGCTATTGGCAGGTGATAATGAGCCCCGATAGCAAAGCCAAGACTGCCTTTATCACACCTGCAGGGCTGTATCAGTTTAATGTTATGCCTTTTGGTCTCAAAAATGCTCCCGCCACTTTTCAGAGACTTATGGAAACAGTCCTGGGGGAGTTAAGAAGAAAAATATGCCTTGTCTATATAGACGATATAATCATTTACTCACCTTCGATCAACCAGCACTTCCATGACCTTCAGACGGTTCTTCACAGGTTGGAAACGGCTGGGCTAACTATTAATTTGAAGAAGAGCAAGTTCTGTCTGCAAGAAATCACCTTTCTGGGACATGTTGTCAGCATTCAAGGCATTTCAGCAGACCCAGGTAAGACAGAGGCCATTCACGTCTACCCTGTGCCAAAAAACCTGAAGGAGGTTCAAAGGTTCCTTGGATTAGCGGGCTGGTACCATCGGTTTGTCCCGAACTTTTCAAGAATAGCCGAACCCCTCAACTCACTGAAAAAGAAAGGACAACGATTTCAGTGGACAGTACAGTGCCAACAAGCATTCGAACAATTAAAGTCTTGCCTCACCTCATCACCCATCCTTGGCCATCCAGATCTTGCACTCCCCTTCACCGTTTACACTGACGCCAGTGACACGGGTCTGGGTGCAATTCTGGCCCAACGGAAAGATACTAGCAGGGAGGAAGTGATTGCATATGCAAGCAGATCCTTTACAGGAGCTGAATTAAATTATACAGCAACTGAAAAGGAATGTCTGGCAGTAGTGTGGGCTTTAGAAAAATGGCAACATTACCTGGAACACAAACTTTTCACCGTTGTCACAGACCATTCCGCCCTACACTGGGTCATGGGTTCCACCAAAACCACCAGTCGTCTCATCCGTTGGGTACTGCGACTGCAGAAATTTGATTTTATCATAGAGTACAGAAAAAGGAAACTCAATGTAGCACCAGATGCTCTATCCAGGACTTCTCAAACCTCAAGTTGCAGTCTGTACACCAGCCACAAGGACCCGGAGCTTCCATTGTCAGATGTTGTCTTGTGGGAGGAACAACACAAAGACACTGAAGTTACGAAGTTATTACAAGCAGTTGCAGAAAACAGTTTAAGTCTGGTAGAACAATACGAAGTTGTTGAGGACAAATTATATCATAAAACATACCTCCCAAATAACCAGTTGCACTACCGTGTGTATGTTCCCAGTAGTCTTCGGCCCTCTCTGCTGCAGCACTATCACTCCAGTCCTTTTAGTGGCCATGGAGGAATCTACAAAACGTACAAGCGACTCCAGGAAGTAGCATTTTGGCCTGGCATGTGGTCTGATGTGAAACGTCATGTCAAAACCTGTATAAAATGTCAAACTTTGAAAAATGATAATCAAAAACCTGCTGGAAAATTGCAGCAAATTACCACCACACACCCAAACCAAATGCTAGGAGTTGACATCATGGGTCCCTTACCACGGAGTTCAAATCAAAATGAATACCTGCTAGTGTTTGTTGATTATTATTCGCGCTGGGTTGAGTTATTCCCCATCCGTCAGGCCACTGCACAAAGTGTTGCTTCCATCTTCAGAAAAGAGATCCTGACTCGATGGGGCGTTCCGGATTTCATTCTCTCAGACAGGGGTGTTCAGTTTGTCTCAGTTGTGTTCAGAGAGCAGTGTGAGAATTGGAGCGTTACATCCAAACTAACTACAACCTACCATCCACAAACCAACATGACAGAAAGAGTGAATCGTACCCTCAAAACTATGATGGCAGCCTACGTAGACGACAATCACAAGAAGTGGGATCAGTTCTTGCCCGAGTTTCGATTCGCCCTGAATTCCGCCATCCAAGAGACCACTGGACTATCTCCTGCAGAACTCCAGCTTGGCAGAAAGCTCCAAGGACCAATGGATAAAATACTTCGTGGCCCTAACTTATCTCCAGACACTGCTTCTTACGAGGTGGTCCATCACCTCCATCAGCTGCAAATGCAAGCTAAAGAAAATAGTGAAAAAGCCAAAATGAGACAACTGAGGAACTATAAAATAAAAAGAGAAGAGAGTCAACTTTCAAACATAAAGACAGAGTTTGGCTGCGAAACTTTCCACAATCAAGTGCAAAACACCACTTTAGTGCAAAGTTGGCACCAAAATGGAAAGGACCGTACCGTATCCTGAAACAGTTGGGTCCACTGAACTATCAAATAGCTCTGGAAGATACAGGAGAAGATGTACGTACAGCACATGTCTGTAACTTAAAAATGTGTTTTCCAACAGCGGAAGAATTGGAGTCTCTGGAAAAAAAACAACTGTATGAGCTATTTCAAGAACCCTCGGATGATGAAGAATTCTTAGGTTTCTAATACATGTTTTTTTTAACAACCGTGGGTTGTTTTCTTCCAGGGAGGGAGAGTGTGGCGATTAAGAAAAAAAAAGGAGCTTTACGCCACATCTTCGTTTTGTTTACTTTTATTTTTTACTTTCACTTTGCGTGTATGGGGAGGCGCTTTTCAATTAACGGCGGAGGCAAGGAGGATATAAATGTGGGTTCGTACCTGAGAGAGGGCGCGTCATCCGAAGGTTTGAAGCTGAGGGAGTGATTGTTTGGATTAGTATTACCGTATGAAGGGGAGAGACGGCCGCTTGTGAGCTGAGGTTTCCTGCGAGTGATGTCTGGTGCGTCGTGGAGTTCACTCAACTTCACTGCGTTGCACATCCTGATCATCTGGTTTTAATAAAGCTGAAGACAAGTATGGGCTGCTTAATCCGCCGAAACGGTGCCTGACAACAACACCCCCTAGATCCCTTCATAAACAACAAACTTGGTCAGTACCTGTGCGCCGCCATTACACACTCATTCATTCACGCACGCACTCGCAAAACATTCACGCACGCACTTTTGATATGCTTATATTACTGTGATTGTTTATTGATTATTGTACCTTTTAAGTTTGTTGATGTTAGTAACTTTGAACTAATTAACAGAATGTTTATTCTATGTTTTTTTTCTTTTTTGTACAATTTATGAATGGTCCTGGACGCGAATCTGCCTATTGGAAACGTGACACAGGTGACGTGGCGATTGCTACAGGGATTTTTTCTTTTTTCTTTTTCTTTTCACCCTTGAATTACATTGTTGAACAGTTTTTTTTGTTGTTGTTTTTTTTGTGTTTTTATTATTTATTTTTTTGCTCTTGAAGGTTGTTTTGTGTGTTGTTTTTGGGACATTGGAAAATATTTTTTTTTTTGCTAACAGTTGTCGCTGACAAATATATTTTTTTGTAAATATTGTAACCGGTGGTTTTTTGCTATCCGGGGAAAAATACCATCTTTGTCAGGAAATTCCTGGCTGGCGCCCGAACAGAAAGAATATATTATTTCTTTGAAAGACTTTTTGTGCTAGGGCGGTCACCACCGTTACAGGCTAAAGTCAAGGTAAACAGCTGTTTATATTGTGAATTGAAACACAAATATATCCCCTGTAATTTATTCCATTGCTACTGAGAAACAGCTGATTGAAGTTATGCAAATATGGGACAATGTGGCATTCCACCATTCCCGTGCAGTCACAGCTTGGTTTGACGCATCAGAGGATGATGTCCATTTTCCTTGCCCCTTACTTCCCTTTCCTCAACCCCATGAGGAGTTTTCTCAGCCTGGAGATGAAAGGTTTTTGACCATAGTCCACAGGACCAAATGTCCCTCCTGTATGCAAAAGATGCTGCATACCAAGACATCACAGCTGAACACTGCCAGGGGTGGATATGGCAAGCCAAAAGATTCTTCCCAAGATGCCTTGCCAGGGAAGATATCAGGTGTGATGTGGATGAGAACGTGGACAAACGCAGAAGGCCGCGCAGATTAGAAGATGGCTTTTTCTGTTTGTATATTTTGTATTTTCACATACAGTAATACTGTAAATGGCAGCTATATTGCATATTTTTGTTATCTTGCAGAAATGTCCTGTTGCAAATAAAGCCGTTACTGCAGCAATTCTGTCTCTGTCTTCTTTTTTTCATAAACCATACATTCTATAAAGCTACTCTAAGAAGGGTCATTTATTTTGTTGTATTGAATTTCTTCTGCAAAAAAAAACAAAAAAACAAACAAAATGCATGCATTACAAACAAAACAAAAATGTAGAGCAACATCAAAAAACAACAAAAAAACTGCAGTGCAAAACACAATCTATGATATACTGTCTGTTGTATAAGGGCATACCTGACACATAAAATAATGCAGTTTCTGTAATTTCAGCTGATGATAGTGTTTTTTTTTTTGTCATTGTGTTATGATTGACTAAATGTTCCTGTTGGAAGAGAACATGTGTTCGTGTTTTGAATAATTATTTGATTTTGAAACATGTTTGCAGTGTTTTGTTAGACATAGTGTATTGTGTTAGTGTATTATTGTATTTTGAAAATTAGTTTTGGAGTTTAGTTTACAATGTGTGATTTTGAGCATGAAATTAACCGTTTTGCCAATTGTGTGTTTTAGGTGTGTTGGTGCGTTAAGAGTTTAGGAAACTTGTTAAATGTATTGAAAAAACTGTCATAGTGATTGTAAAAAACTGTAAATAGTTTTAGTGATGTGATGTCATATACCTCTGACCACCCCCTGTAATACAAGAAGACACACAGAGCCTTTACGCCTTAAGCGGTGGTTGATTATGATTTCACTTTTCTAACTTTAGTTAGTGTGTAATGTTGCTGTTTGAGCATAAACAACGTCTGCAAAGTTACAATGCTCAAAGTTCAAAACAAAGGAAGATATTTGCTTTTAAAGAAAACGGTTTTTTTAAGGACTACCGACTACAACAAACGGCTGATAGGGACTGCACGAGATTCCTCCCGGGATAGTGACATCACTAACCCTAAAATTTACATAAATCCCCGGGAACATGTAGTCCATGTTGAGAAGAGTTTTGAAAGAGTTTTTGCAGTAGAGCACATTTGAGAGTCTGCTCAAGCTGTCGCATTCGTCTTTTCACATGCAGTGTCGCTCTGTAGGCATCTTACAACAGTTCCCACACAAGCGATTTATAGATTATCATGACAGAATATGCTACTCAAATACTTGAAGATAGTTAACTCCACATCAGCAACATCAACTAATGTCCTGTTGCATTCTACATGTTGTCACTTCTTCTTCTTGAGTCTCTCCATTATTGTCCGAACAGTTTCTGACATTTTAGTGCTTGTCTGCATGAGGTAATCAGAGCTGCTAACACTCACAAGCTCTTGAAGCTCCGCCCTCTGTGCCAGGAGCAACAGCTCATTTGCATTTAAAGGGACACACACAAAACGACACGTTTTTGCTCACCCTCAAAAAGGAACAATTTTAACATGCTGTAAAAATAATCTGTGAGGTATTTTGCAGGGGTGTGTCATGCGAGTCGACTTGACATAATCAAAGATGGCTTGCGACTCAACTCGGACTTGAGCCCTGTGACTTGGAGAGACTTGACCTACCTTCTAAAACCACAGATCAGAGTTGTAATCACTGCAGTATAACACTATCATTGCCGCATGATCACAGTGCTGATTACTGCTTTCGCACTTTTGGCACTGAGCCAGAGTGTTTACACTGTTCAGCAGCGCTTGTCAGTTGTCATTTATCACGCGTTCAGACAGTTTTCAATCAAATAATGTTTTTTTTTGTTTGTTTGTTTTTTACAACAAACACACATTTTAGCCTATAGGGAACTATAAAGTCTTCTCCCTGTTCACCAGCCACTCACTTACATGTCTTTCGGGAGAAATGGATGGATTTACGTTTTGTAAAAATGACAGGCCCCAAAAAGTGTCACGTGACACACACTTTGCCATGGAAATAGGAATGTTCTACAATTACTGTCACGTTAACAAAATAATTTAACCAGGGACTCAATATTTTAAACTTAATGTATAGCAAATCACGATTAATTTAAATTTTGTTAAGTTTTAAAACTAAAGTTAGTTTTTTCTTATTCGGTTAATTTTAGGTTCCAAATAATGGCTTAGATACACTCATAGACACATTCTTTCTCACACACATACAAAATGTGTAGCAGTTATTTCTATTTCTCTGTAACCAATAAAATAGTTTTTTTTTTTCACTGCCTTTTCCTTATTTTGTCACACGCAAGACTTGTCTGTCTTGACTCGGGACTTGACTCGAGACTTGAATGCAAAGACTCGAAACTGACTTGTGACTTGCAAAACAATGACTTGGTCCCACCTCTGGTATTTTGAGCTAAAACTTCACATACAGCCTGGGGACATCAGAGATGTATTTTACATCTTGTGAAAAGGGGCATTATACCACCCCATTAAAGCTGCTGTATGTTATTTTTTGACTGTACTATAGTATAAAAATAACATCATGTGTTTGCAATTATTTAGGAAACGTGATAAGTTCACATACTTGTTTCTCTGAAAAACAATGCTACAGCCAGTTATATTACTTTGAAATGTGCTTTTCTTGTAGGTTTTTGTTTTGGTCTGTGTGAACCTGCCTACTGCCAATTTACCCAATCGTATTGTAAACTCACGCTCGATCGGCCAAAAACCGGCATCCGACCAGCGTGGAAGGTCTTTACGTGTTACTGTCCTTTTCTCGAGACAAAGTATTTTTTGATTAAATGAAATATGAATATGTATTCTCTCGTTATTTCATCTGACTCCATAAATGAAAAGGTTTAATGATATCTGTGCATCATTAAATGTGAGCCAATGTTTGACTATTCTTTTTAACTCTTTAATGCAAATAATGCCAAAGTCAGTTAGAATAATCAAATGTAACAATTTATTATGTCAGGTAAGTGTATTATGCCAATTTCATAATCAATTCAAAGATAATCGATACAAAACATCAAATACTCTGGAAAATGAGAAGAGATGCAAACCCAACAATAAGAAATACATGAGGCTGAGAGTTTTGGCCGCTCTCAGCCTCACGGGATAATCTGAAGTACAGAAAAGGCCCCGAATCACCGGCTGCATTTCATTATATAGACAAATCTCTTTCACATGGAAACATGTACTAACAAAAGAAATTTGCATTCAGAGGTTGCACCTTTTGGGGGTGTGTGACCATTTGCCAGGAGATCACCTTTCTTTGTATGTCAGTTATCTTTAAAGCTACACTGTGTGGGATTTACTCCCATCTAGCGGTGAAATTGTATATGACTACCAACTGAATATTACTTTCTAGCTCCTCCCATTCCAAAGGCGTTTTAACTCCTACGGCAGCCGTATTATTTCAAATCTGCCGGCAGTCGCGAGTAATCTCCCTCTCACATTCGTCACTGTGCCACTGCGTGTAGAAACGCGAAAGGCGAAGCTTGTATGTCCCTCTTTGGCTAATGTAGTTTCAAGATGGAGGGACAACATGGCGACCGGCATTCAAACCCCTCACCCGTATGTACTTTTAATGGTAGATTATAAACTTACAAGAATACTTTATTACTTGAAAGAAGTAAATATACATTAATGAGCACATATATTTTTGAAAGAACTAAGTGTTTTTTGCTAAGAATCAACTAAAAAAGTTACACAGTGTAGCTTTAAACTCTTAAAAACCTTATTACCTTTTGTTTTACTTATTTGGAAATGAGACATTTGTACCAGTTGCACTGTGACATTTTAAATGATACCAAACATGAAAAATACTCTGTGATAATCATTCACATTAAACTATACATTTTCTTGGGCGAATTCAGGTGATCTGAGCCTGAAAGAGAGGGGGTGAGGGAAGAGGGAATGAAATGTAGATTAGGATGACTCTGAGGTGAGACTTTCATCTCGATAATGCACGAGGGCTAGTTCAAATGTTAATTTCCAGAGAGGTCCTTTGTCCTCTCAGGGTCTGGTCGCTCTTCAAACAGACTGTCCGGCATTTCCTAATTTAGACTGTCCGGGAGCATATAAAAACACGGATAAATTAAAGGCAGGGTAGGTAGGAATTTTATAAAATACTTTTTTCCAAATTTGTTTAAACTTTCTATATATATCAATACATAATTAAAATGTAAGTACTCTGAAAAAAAAGAGTATAAAAATCGCGTGACTCTAGACCGTTTAATCTGTGTTAAACACAGCTCATTATTTCCATTCGGGACGAAACAAAGGATTGGCTTAGGCAACTGTCACTCTCTCTCGCAACCATATCAACCACCCTTTTGCCACGGGATCTGCCCACTTGCGCGCGCACGTTTGATTTGAGGAATTCAAAAGGCACGGAACCTAGGAGCAAAACAATGGCAGAGAAAGAGCAATCAAAATTCACATTACCAGCAAACAAGGCTAAAAAAGGAAGACAAAAGGACATTTTACAAACCTACATTTTGCATGTGCTTCTGCACGCACTTTTCCAGTCACAACACCGCAATCAGAGGAGGACGCGCTGAAAACTGTAATGCTGTTCTCTTCCTTCATAACTCGTACTGAGAAGGTTTGAGTTGCAGAGGAATTTGTGACTGTTTCACATGTTCAACCACATCAAAGTTTCGTAATTAGTAAGTCTGTGCTTTTTCTCTTTTTTTTCTTATGTGCTGAAGGGCTGCTGTGCCTTGGTGAAACGGTGTTTGTAGCCTACCTGAAGAGCTCTTTTCCAAAACGCCATAAACCTAAAAAGCTGCCTCAAAGAACCAGCAAAAGTAATGATTATGAATATGTAAAATATTGCAATAAGACATTTTAATTGTTTATTAATTTCTGTGTCGGCTGCAAAGATGAAATTGACAATAGGCTATTGACTCGCGATCTTCGCAGTAGTGAACGCACCGGAGAAATGCACATTTATTACATAGTTTTATTTTATTTTTGGATGGTTTTGTTTAGAACCAGATTTCTGTAAATATATTTCACATTTTTTAGGCCTGTGAGGCGAGGTGATGATATAATCTCCAGTTCAAGCACCTTATGTTGTGATTGATATATTTACTTTTATGTAATAAATCCAGGAAATTGGTTAATGAAAAAAATATTAAAATTAAGATACAATTAAAACAAAACTAAATTCGTTTTAAAGAAAGGCTTTGTGCTTTCTGTTTTGAGGTCTCTGTGAAAGTTTGAAAGTCTTTTAGTGCGCTTTCAGAGCGCTCGCGTCCATAATGGAGAACTGTCACGTAATATTGTTTTTCCTCATAAATGCAAGACTTTTTTAAAAAGACAAACCATACATTTTTGAAAAAATAAAAAAGATGGATTTATAGCGTTTTGGGGAAAAAATGGATGGATTTATAGCGTTTTTAAAATATATATATATTTTTTTACTTTTTGATCATCAACAATATTGTTGTTTGATTTAATAATCACTGTTGCAAGAGATACCTAGTTCCGTTTTTCTTTTCTTTTTTAGTGAGTGGAAAAAGTAGGGGCTACCTCAGATTCTGTTTAGTTAGCTCGGATCCTTTATTGTTTTTTATTTTTCTAAAGCCTACAATAATAGGTCAAATGCAGCAAGTCAAAAGACCAACTGGACCTTCTTTGCCAGTTTGCACACATTTCTTTGAAGGATGGCAAAAATATCGCCTGAATATCGATATCGAGATATTGGGAAAAAATATCGAGATATTCATTTTTGTCAATATCTCCCACCCCTACATGCAGAACACCATATATGTTATGAATCTTACACGAAATTCATCTTCATCACAATGTAACTGATGGTAATGGAAAAACGTGTATCAATGCAACCTGTTTTTAGCTTTGCCTTATAGATATAACTACCTCGTTAGCGAATCAAAAAATATATATTTTAAACTTTACCAATATCAATATGCTAGCTTGATAGTGAGTACTAAAATACATCTTATTTGTTTATATTCATAATGATAAAGTTAGATTTTTTTATTACATGTGATTCGGACATGATGTCACTACATGCACTGTGCTCATTCCTCTCCGCTCGTCTCAGGTAAATAATGCGTCTTCCAGCTCAGCGGTCGGAGTCGCACGTTCATGTGTTTTGGGGGCGTGGCTTTGGAAGGAGCCCAGAAGGGAGGGGGTGGAGTGAATGGAAATAATGAGCTGTCTTTAAAACAGTCGTGAGAGGTCTACAGACACTCGATTTTTATACTTTCTTTTTCAGAGTACTTACATTTTAATTATGTATTGATATATAAATAAAGTTTAAACAAATTTGGAAAAGAAGTTTTTTAGACAATTCCTACCTACCCTACCTTTAACTCATCCACTTACAAGTGTGTAAGTCTCCATGTCTTCCATTGTCAGTTGCGCTCGCTCCTGTTGTGTGTCCTCAATCAATCAACCTGCGTTGAGTCTGAGGAGGAGGGGGCGGGGAAACAACTATCTCCATTTTTTTTTATTTGGACTGCAGTACCCATTTCAACCACTAGCTGTCAATATTACATACTGCACCTTTAAGGGATAATTCACAGCTAGGTGTTCATTACACAATTTTAGTAAATGACTTGGAAGCAAAACCCCACCCGATGCAAAGTGCATTAAAATCATGTAATGCATACTAGCCGTGGATTATCCCTGTTATACCATGGTTACTTGCCAGCGCTTTCGAAATTTGTGAAATAAAAGTGTGAAATTTTTGTCAGCTATATGACTCTTTAGATCTAGCATTCTGCCTGTTTTAAAGGAACCGTATGTAAGATTGTGGCCAAAACTGGTACTGCAATCACTTTCAAATTACTGTAGAGCGGTGTATCCCCTCCCCCTCCCCCCTGACTCGAGGTTGCCAGTTAGGGTGCAGGATCCAGCAGGAACGTAGGCTACTACAAGGAGCTTTCCAATGGCAAGTGACGAGTCCTACACAGTAAGTTTTTTTTCTGTTAATTATGTTTATGCTTCATGAGAGATGTTTTGCAAAGTAATTATGTATCGCAAAAAAAATGTTTTGTTAAAAGTTTGTAGCTGCAGCTGTGGTAACTAGAGCAGAGCTGGCAACCCGGATGACGAAACACTATTGACTTTGTGATTAGTAGATAGGTGGAGGGTGGCGCTTCAGGCCAAAACACAACATGACAACATCAACATCAGTTGAGGGCTGCAACTTCACTTTTAAATGACAATATCCTGGCCGGACTACTGTTGTCAGTGATATAAGTATTTGAAATGAACATGATTTCTTAATGTCTAGTGACATATCAGGGCCATTTTATGATTAATTGAAATACATTTCTTACATACGGTTCCTTTAAAGGGTAATTCTCGCCAAAATGCAACTTAGGGTCTTTTTGTTAATCTACCCGAGGCAAACTTTCGTTTAAAAGAATAATCAGAAATGAAACGCCACTTTTAAGTTTGACCGTATTTTCGTTTTGGGTCAGATTGCCTTTTGAAATGGGAGTGCTTGGGGCACTTCTATGATAGCATCAAAAATCGTTATTTTTAAAACACTAAGAAGGCTCGACACAACATGAAACTTTGCTCTAAGTATCACCAGGGGCTCTACACATGAACTCGAGCATTGAGAACATTGTTTGTGTACACAGAGTTTACTAAAAAGAAAGATTTTGAACAACTCACTGTAGCTGTGTCCGCCGGCATTTTGACAGTCAAAAATAGTCAATCTCTGAATGCAAAGTAACAGGGAGGAGAGTAAAGATGGAAAGCTCCTAAAGCTTGGTTCCATATAAATTCACGGATAATTTGTTGTTTTGTTGTTAGTGAAAATCAATATTGACCTTGTATTTGAAAAAGGATGCTCATATAAGAAGCAATACTAAAATTCAGAGTCAGTTCATTCACATTCGGAGATCCACTATTTTCGACTGTCAAAATGTCGGCGGCTGGAAACAACAACAGTTGTTCAAAACCTTTATTTTTAGTAAACTCTGTGTACACAAACAATGAAACGAGTTTGTATTTTAGCATCGTCCTGAAGTCAATCTTTTTTTTTTTTAATGGGTTTTGGTTAAATGCCTGAAATAAGGTCTGTGGTGAAGCTCAAAGCACAGGCTCAAAATATTTTCACACTTTCTTCTACAATATAAAATACATCAGTAATACCCTCTTACGATTTTTTTTAAAACTGTTTACTTGCCTTGTAAAAGGTGGTTACTAACAAGTTGTTAAATGTGACTACAGAGGTTGTCTGGGACATTAAACATCATCAGCTGAACCGGTAAACTCTTCTATTCACTATAGTCTGCTTACACAGCCTTGTTGTGTTTATTATGACGCTCTTGCAAACTATATAACTCAAACTTTCAGGAAAAATCCTATTGGGTTTTTGTTGAGGAAACCAAGGTGATGCTAACTTCCAGGTTGACCGACAAAAACAGCCCATCCCTGCACCAATCACCTTTAGTTTTGAGACTACACCATTTCCACTGATAAAGAAAGTCTTCTCATGCGGGAAATACGATGTGGAAACCCACAGTTTTAGAAGGAATATTATTTAAAGGTGCACTATGTAACTTTTTTGTTCAAAATGTATCAATACACCAATTCTTCTTCCAAAACGTGTTTTTGCCTTACCCTGATTCACTATGGTAAGCCCATTATAAGTGTTTATATTTTAGACTGAGCGGGATGATTTTTGCATGAAATTGCGAACATGTCCCTCGTACGTGCGTGTCTCGTCACATCCGTAAATAGAGAAAAGTTGCTCTGGCTACTTTGACGCATGTGGGACTGCCATAGGTTAGTTATCACAATGAGCGAGAAAGGTTGACATGGAGCACACTAAATCTTGAACCTGCGGGGAATCGCCTGTTTTAAAAAAACACTAAACAGAGAATTTCTGCTTGCAAAAAGAGGTTGCAACAGATCTCGTAACAAAACGACATTTTTATTGAACAGATAAGTTGCAATATGTAGCTCTTTAACAGAGTTAATTGTAAAGCATTATCTATTGTGAAGGGTCATTTCATTATGATTGTTGTAGCGCTGTGCTGGAATTTATTTTCAAGGAAGTAACGTGTCTATTAATGGGTATAACTACAGTAACGTCTTTAGCTAGTCAGCTTGAGATTCTTTCCATCTAATTTGGTTATATTCCGTAAAACTTGTAGTGAATATTTTATGAACAGTATGATAACCATACTGTATTCATCTGCACATTTACGCAGAGCTGAAGAACAACCAAAATAATGTTCTTCCGCAAAATGTATGCAGTTTTGTTTTTTAACTTCAAGAAGGCCAAAAGTTACATAGTGTAAAAGAGTAAAAATAATATATAAATGGTAAACTATAAGCATGATGTTAAGTTCACTTAAAGAAAACTTGTAGTATAAAACTACTAAACTAGTAGTTTACTGAGAGTACATTAAAAGAAAGCTTGTAGTATAAACCTACTAAACTAGTAGTTTACTGAGAGTACATTAAAAGAAAACTTGTAGTATAAAACCACTAAACTAGTAGTTTACTGAGAGTATACTTCAAAGTTGCTACAAGTATTAAAATAGTAAACTACTAGTATACTCATAAGTTCACTTGCAGTACAAATGAGAAACATAATTATGAACTAGTTGTGCACTTAAAGTTTACTACTGTTACACTTATAGTACACTTAAACATATACTTTTATATACTTCAAGTGGGCCAATTTAGTCCCAAGCGGTATTAAAATAGTACAGTTACAAGTTTACTACTAGTACATATTGACATTAGTATACTTACTACATAAGTATACTAAAAAATATACTTGAACATTACTCAAGTATACTTCATAAAATGAACTTGAAGTATACTTTTTTTTCGTAAGGGTAGTGTCTAGTTTGCATGACATGTGGACTTAATAAATGCTTATCTTGAGCAAAATAAGCAAGCTGACATTCAGTACAACCTTTGTCTTTTATTTAGAATGCATACAAATGTCATTTACGTCTAGTTTGTCAAGAGATGTAAAGCACCGTTTTTGAGTGTGCAGGTGCGAACGTGTTCTACTATGTAAGAACGAGTCTATGATTGAATCTGGAAATAAAGCAAAATAACTGAGAAAAATGAGAAATAGTCCTCAGATGTCATGTCTGTAATTTATAGCAAAACATCTAGCGTTAATTCAATCTCAAACAGATTCATTAAAAGTAGTTATTACTCCACCACGTGCGTGACGTCATAAACCAATGTGGTTGAACGACCACTTTGCACAATACAGTTTCGGGAAACAGTCGTGACTACCCAGCAAACATTGTTCCGACGGCATCGTCATGTCCCTGGCCAAAAATAGTCGCGGTAGGATGGCATAAATCGGTAAAAATATGTAACACAGAACATTTCCTAAAGATGCATTCAGATACATCTGTACATGTCTACAGTTCTCTGGGGTTGCATGTATAATTGTTATTTTGACTTTTAGCTAGTGTAGTTCAATATATAGTGTATCGGGTGAGAGGACGTCACCTGGCGACGTTTTTTACACGTGCATTTATAGTCCATCATGACCCTCTATGAAATCCTTGTGAAATTTAATCCTTGCATGGTTAATACTGCAATAATTAATTTAATTGCCCAAGTAGTTTTTAAGAGGTTGTGAAGATGTCCACTGACGTCCTTTACACGTCTAGTCAAGGCTGTGAATAGACTTCCACTGACGTCTTTTACAGGTCTAGTCAAGTAAGACAGAAAAAAAACAGGAATTATCTTTATGAAATACACGATTTGTATACAAAGTAAATATATTTACTTTATCTTGTTTAAATAAATTATAATCACAAAGTGCCCAGTGTGGTTAAGTGATTGCAAAGCCACTGCATTTTAGTCATTATTTCAACCTGTTGTACCTGATGTATTCATTGTTATTTTTTTATGGATTGTATGCATATACATGTAAAACAGAAATATATCCGGTCACCATTTATGTCTGAGTTGGATGTAATTGCCAAAACTGTGCTGCCAAGAGTAACAAAAAGATCTTGCGATATTACAAAATCCTGCGATAGGATAGATTATCTCGCGAGATGTTAACGCGTTCTCCCCATAGACTCCGGAACATTGAACAACCACGAGGAGAGGAGGAATTGAGGAGAGAGTTGTATCGATATAATTAAAAATCTACTGTTGGGTAAGTAAATTTTGTATTATTAGATTAACGTGCTTGAGTTTTACTTGTTGACATGAATGAACCGAAAGAAATGATGCCCACACTGTCGACTGAAATTTACTGAGTTTGGCTAAAATTAGCTAGTAGGCTAAAAGTTACTTTGAACTTATACAATGGTATACCATAGTATAAGTTATTACTGTAACTTATTAATGTAGCCTTTTGAGAGTTTCTTTCAGAAAGTAAATTATCTGAAATGGAATGAAATGTTTAGCTGGATTTGAACATGTATGTTTTCAGCAATTGCTTTAAAAATATTTTGTAATTTTAGAATTACCCTTTATCTATTCAGGGGACATCACAGCCCACCTGTCTTTATCAGATATGTCCTGTTCACTTTCTCACAGTTACACACCTATTTAAGGGTCTTTCTCAAGGGCACCAGGGGACAAATGCTGTTCCCCCCGCCCCCCAACTGATCTAACACCAATTTAAAGCAGAACATCTTTTATATAATAAAATAAAATGTAATGCATGTTGATTACCTTTTTCTAATGTTTCATTCATGATTCATTCATCTTGTTCCATGTTTTTTTTTTATTTAGCTGTAGACCATAAACATATTTTGAAAATAAGTGCATGTCATTGTACCTCAAATTTTGAATTTTATTTATTTTAAAAATAAATATATTCTCTTCCCTTTGATGCTGTGAAGAGGTGGAGCCCAAATGCTACAGACTCTGAAATTGATGCAGCAATGGCAGAACACCTGAAACACGCTCCAGGAAGAGCTGGGGGTGGTGGATACAAAAAATGAGCCAAACAATGTGTTTAAGGGATAGCTCACCCAAAAATGAAAATTGTCATCAACCTCATGTTTCAAACCTGTATACCTTTCTATGTTATGCTAAACACAAAGATGTTTGGAAGAATGTTTGTAACCAAGCAGATGTCGCTTCCCATTAACTACCATAATAATTTTTTCTCAAATAATGGTAGTCAATGGTTGCTCTATTTGCTTGGTTACAAACATTCTTTAAAATATCTTCTTTTGTGTTCAGCAGAAGAAAGAAACTCATACAGGTTTGGAACATGAGGGTGAGTAAATGACAGAATTTTCATTTTTGGGTGAACTATCCCTTTATATAATAATTCAGTATTTTGTACTTGGTATTTTAGTTTGGTTAACAAATGTTAAACATTGAAAAAAATAAAGAGAAATTTTGCCTGTTCAAGATCAATAAAATGTTGTGCTAAATCAGAACATGCTTCTTTTTTTGCTTATGTCCACAAATAATGTGTTCTTTTTTGTGATGTACACGTGATTAAATGTTTTATTGACGTTCAGGTCTGACTGGACCAATTGTGGACCTTTTTAGAACCTTTGTCAATATGTGTAAACCTCAAGACTTGATTGCCTTTCACAATGTTACACAATAGGTGTGTGATTATTTTATATGCAGGCTTATATATAGGCCTACACTTAAATTATGCAGCAACACATTTAAACACACAGATGACGACGCATTTAGACGTCCAGGGACGCGCAGAAGAGACGTGGAATTCACGGTCAGATGACGTCGAAGACGTCCGTTCAACTTTCATTTTGGAACTATTTTTCAACTATGACGGGACGTGTCGGACGGACGTCTTTTCAACGCTCATTAAACGTCCAAATGTTTGCTGGGTAGCTAGTTGATTTCTTCAACGATGCATCGTACTATAGTTAAGCAGCGAGTTACGTCGTTGTTCGGGAAACGCACCCCAGATTGGTACCTCTTCACAATGAGATCCCGCACATCCTTTGTAAGCTCATTGTGGGCCATGGCTTCAGCCAAAAAGGCCAAAACGATTTT
>NW_028175472.1:162500-173929 GCF_951802725.1 Rutilus rutilus | reverse complement strand
ATCTGAGTTAATTTCTAATCTTTATTTACATGGGACGGGTAAGTCCAAGGAGGCTTCCGTGTCGTTCCGCCATCTTGAAAAAGAGCAGAGAGGGACAAAAAGCACTAGCCTAACTCAACACTACTATAGTCAACAACCAAATTATGACTTAAAAACGTTTTAAGTATTACATTAAAAAGGCGTCATTGACAAAAATTGTAATTCTGGATTAAGTAATAATTATGACAAGTCGAAATGATGACTTAAAAAAGTTGAAATTATGACTATGCGTCATAATTATGAGATGAAATGATGACGTACTAAATTAAAATTATGATAAAGTATTCCATAGTGAAATTTTCTGAATTCAATATTGTCTTCCCATACCGGGAGTCGAACCCGGGCAGCCTGGATGAAAACCAGGAATCCTAACCGCTAGACCATATGGGAGACATTGATACTGCCCCAGGCACATTTGAAAGGCTGCACTGCGCGGTACAATATAATGCTGGATCATAGTTATGCCGAGCCACAGGAGAAGTTTTAATTAAATTCAAATTTAATTTATCGGTATGTAAATAAATATCGGGATAGCTTTTATCTAGGAATCTACTTTCTTCTCGACGGGTAAGTCAAAGTTACGGTCTAAATGACAAGCTTGGTTAATCATTATATAGAACGGTAGAACATGTAACAAGTACATCAGAACGGTAGAACATGTACAATTAAACTCGATGAAGCGCTATCGGAAGACAGTTGTCGTAGATTCTTGGCACATTTACCAAAGTTGAAAAAGCGAGTAGATGGGAGAACCGCTAGATGGGAGAAATCTTTAACAAAAAAAGCCTCCAAAATCGAGGAGGTCAAAGGTCATGATTCCTGCTATAGCTCTCCCCAAAGTCTGTTCATGCGGCCACCATCAACAAATGCTAACATTTGAAACTTCTACATATATTTTGAGTAGATGACCGGTGGTATATTCTCAGTAAAGGGTTTCACCCTAGTTCGGGAGATATGATCTTATACATCTTATACGTGTAATAGATCATAGCTACCGTAGAAAAAGTAAGATCATGCTTTGAATTAAGACGATGTGTGATTTTTACTTTGATTTTCCAAATGATACAACCTAGTCTAAATTAGAGCAATGTCGAGTCCTCGGATTTCTTAAAAAACATTGTGACAAACTTTGACAACATGTTTCATGTTGTCTGTTGTATGTTGTATGTAACAATCTAAAGTTTTTGGACAGACGCTGCTTAGTAACAATAATACATACATCTTCTAAGAAGATATGATTTTAATAAAACTTTTAAAGATTTGATTTAAACTTTTAAGGTTATGCTTTTAAATGAAATTAGTGTAAACTCTGGATGTACTCTGGAAAGGCGTTAGCAGACTAGATTTACTGTGACATTGTCCCCCGAGACTCATCTGGTCTGTAACTCCTCCTCTAGTCTCTGTGAGGGTCTGAAGCTTCAGTTCACACTGTAGTTTATCACTGAAGGATTTTTTTTTTTTTGCTCTGTTTATGACAACTTAAACTATTTGCTTTTTTGGATTATTTTTATCAGTGCATAAAGAACTACTTCGCCTCTCTGGAAATGCAAGGTGTTTTTATTTAGCTAAAACTTTGTTTACATTTTATTCAATTATTTATTTATTTCATTTTTTTTTTTAAATGTAGTTTTCTGTGATGGTCGTTTTTAGGAGTACGGGATAGCTATGGAAAACCCCCACCATAAAAATTGAAACCCCCAGATGGACAAAAAAAAATGCTGATTGAATCTTTTTCATATAAATGACATTTAAGACGACCACCTAAAGTTTTGAACAGACATTGTTTAATAACAATTATACTTTAGGTCACCGTTAAACAAAATAATTTATATCATACACAAGTCTTCTAAAAGATAAATAGAAGATGAGTATGTATTCAAACTTTAAAGATTTAATTTAAACAATATTTAAACTTTTACGATTATGATTTGAAATAAATTTAGTATGGAAAGGTGTTAGCAGACTAACATGACATACGCTCTGACACGATGCACAGAGGCTCATCTGTCATCCGATATCCTGAAGCTATCATTATTGTCAAGTAACTTCTTTCTCAGCGCTGGTCGGAAGGACCTTATTTCTGGAAGATTCTCAGTTTCTAAATGTTTTCATGGTTGCTCTCTCTGAAGATAGGCCTATGTGGTTGTCATTTTCTCACAGATACAACTTAAGAAATTATTGAATATTTCACAGGCGTGAGATGACTTGTGACGCTTCAAATTTCAAATGATTTTACATACCCATGATAAATAAATAAAAATACTTTAAGTGCAAGTCAAATTTTTCCACAGACCATCGTTGTAGAATATTTGTTTTAAGACTTTTAATAATTTATTAAAGTTTTTATTAAAAGTTTTATAAACTTTTATTTTTAAAAGATGTCATTTAAACTTTTAGGATTATAAGTTTAACACACCATTCAAAATGTCTCATCCCATCACTGAATACACTCCTCTGAGTCAGAGACGCTGGTGTGAGAGAGAACCTCTGTGATTTATAGCTCTCAACAGCTTCTTGAACACGTAAGTTCAAGAGTTGTAACTCTAAACATGTAAGATGAATTTTATTTATTCATCTAAAATAATTGGTTTCAGTATATTTATATAACCATTTTATTTATACACTTTTAAGGAACAGTATGTTTTTCAACTTTTGTGAGTGTGATATTAGGAAACCCCTTCCTCACTGTGCTTTGGTATGCGAAGGAGAGGGGTCAAAGCTCACGTGAAGGGGGGGCGCGCATAGACACACACACACACACACACACACACACACACACACACACACACACAGACACAGACACGTGTGTTTTACTTTTTGACACACATACCGCACGCCTCCCTATGTTTTGAGACAGTGTGAGGTCTTTCAGGAATGACTATGTGAATTCAGTTGTGTAAAACAATTTTGAATCCATTCATACATTGCATTTTTGTGGACATCAATGGTATACTTCAACTTTCTAAAATAAGGTAAGATGATTTTATTTATTCAGCTGAATGAATTGGTTTTAGTAAGCTTTTTATTTTATATTCTTTTAAAAAGAACAGAATATTTTTTCAACCTTAGTAAAATTATTTTATAACCATTACATTTATACATTTTTAAAGGTATGTTTTTCAACTATAGTTTAATTATTTTTGTGGGCATCAATATGGACATTGATGTGTTAATTTTAACTCAGTCATTTTTTATTCATCTAAAACTAAAATAGTTGGATCAATAAGATATTTATATTATACTTTTAAGGAACGGTATGTTTTTCAACTTTAGCAAGATATTTTATTTTATATTATACACTTTTAAAGGTATGTTTTTCAACTTTAGTTTAATTATTTTTGTGGACATGAATGGTAGGATTTACTTCAACTCTCTCTCTAAAATAAGGTAAGATGATTTTATTCATCTAAAACAAACAATTGGTTTTATTAAGCTTTTTATTTTGTATACTTTTATTCATCTAAAACTAAAATAATTGGTTTTAGTAAGCTTTTTTATATACTTTTATTCATCTAAAACTAAAACAATTGGATCAATAAGATATTTATATAATACTTTTAAAGACATGGTTTCAACTTTTGTTAGTGTGAGATTCACTTGACAGTTACACTGTAAGGAGGGGGGTCAGAGCTCGCAGGAAGAGGACGCGCGCATAGACGGACACAGACACGCGCACGGCTCCCTTATGTTTTGAGACAGGGTAAGCTCATTCAGGAAGAAAGTCTTTTTGTATTTCCACTTTTTAATAATTTAACAACTCTATTACAACTTTTAATAATGTATTAAATTTAAAACAATTTTTTAACAAGATATCATTTAAACTTTGAAATAATTTCAGCCCCTGATATCTTGATCACTGAAGTCAGAGACCGTCCAGACTTACAAACATGTAAGAAGATTTTTATTTTTATTCTTTTTAGTAAGATATATTGTGTAAGCATTCCATTATATACTTTTAAAGGATAGAATGTTTTTCAACCTTTAGTTCAATTGCTTTACATTATATAATTTATATTATACACTTTTAAAAAGAACTTTAGCATGATAATTATTATATAATTTATATTATAAATTATATAAAGGATAGGAATGTGAAATAAATAAATGTTTTTCAACCTTAAATTGATTTAGATGATAGACTTTTAAAGAGTACATTGTTTATGTCATTTTTATCTAAAATAATTGGTTTTAGTAAGCTTTTTAAACGCTTTTTAAAGGTATGTTTTTCAACTTTTGGTTCATTATTTTTGTGGACGTCAATGGTATGGACATACTTTTCAACTCTCTAAAATAATTGGTTTTAGTAGCTTTTTATTTTATACACTTTTATTCATCTAAAATAATTGGTTTCAATGTATGTTTTATTTTAAAGGATGAGATTATTTTGTGTGACATACGCTTCTCACTTTCACTGTG
This sequence comes from Rutilus rutilus, assembly GCF_951802725.1. Lineage (NCBI taxonomy): Eukaryota > Metazoa > Chordata > Actinopteri > Cypriniformes > Leuciscidae > Rutilus > Rutilus rutilus. The sequence goes on along the minus strand of NW_028175472.1, from coordinate 169,474 downwards.
GTGGGGGCGCAGGCACAAGCCATATAACCACACACATATAACTGGGACAAAGTTCAAACAAACGGCAAAAAACATCTGTTCAAATATAACTACCCGTAAAAAAATTATGATTTAGTCCTACATAGGTCATAGTTCAAAACTAACTGTCAAAACCCATGATCGATAGGGAGGAAGGGTCAATAGGTTAATCCCATGACCGCATTCCGGAAGTTCAACCTGTCAATCATAAAGGTCACCGGAAGTTCAACCTGCCAAAAGGTCAAAGGTCAAAGTCGTAAATCATTTTGACACAAGCCGCCTCATAAGTACTACTTGCCTCTGAGCAAGGCTTCCATGTCGTCCCTTTGGGCAGTGGGGTTTGTTGTAAAAGAGAAAAAGAGAGAGAGGTTAAAACCAATTTCAATAAAACAAGAAAGAAAATTCTTAACTAGGAGAAATATAATTTTTCTCGTAAATGCTTCCTATTGGTGAGAATCTGTTTCCAGAGAGGTAAACAATATTATTGTTTATGTTTACAAGGAAAAATAATACAATAATAATGCTGATACCTCTTTTCTGAGTTTGACAGGATTGACACCACACACCGTCAGTTGGACAGCTTACAGCTGGGATGCTATGAAGGCGACGGTTGTTCAACACTTGTCTCTGTTAATTGATCTTGGATAAGATGTCAAATTGTAAATTGCGTTTACAAATGCAGGGAGAGTATGGAGAACAAGAGAGGGTTTGATTACAAATCAAATACCTAATGATTGTTTTCTTTGGAAAGATTATCTTTCTCTTCCTTTAGAATCGATTGATGGTTCTTCCAGGTTTGTTCCCTACAAATGTGAAGAATGAGATGGGATAAAGCAGAACAGAACAGGAAAGATGTATAAAGGAGGAAGAGGAAGGAGAGTGGGTCCACAAATGGCTCTGAAGCCTTTGTGTCAAACTACGAGTGTAGAATTGATAGTTGATGAACAACTAAACACCCAAAAATAAAACTTTTGTAAGAGGGTTATCTCTGATTTATTTGAAACTCGTAATGAGATAGCAATCTCTCCTATTGAGGCTAAGGTGTGTCGCTCCACAGCGACAATAGGAGGTGAATGAGTAAATCAAATAGAATGGTTAAGTTTATAACCGTAACAAAAAGAAAGGAGAAACGGAGGATACAACGCAACAATAAATGAGCAAGTATGAGTCTAACAATATTTGTAATAGGGAAAATGTTGGTGAAATAAGTTCTTAACTTTCAAAGTTCAAGACTTATTCACCTGAAGTGATTAAATCTAAAAGAGAAATTTAGAAATTATTTATTAAAAATAAATCTAGAAATCATTAGAAATTACCTGTTTAGGAAAATAAAACTTCAATCTTAATTTAATATTTCCTTTTTTAAATCAAATTTGACAATTAATAATCATAAACCAGTATTTTCTTTTTCAAGTAAAATGCAAGTAAACGAAATTGATAATTGCGAACCGAAATTTCCTTTTCACAGAAAAATATGGGTAAAGTATAATATGAGACAGGTAAAATAGGAAAGAAGAAAAGACCAACAGGTGAAACAGTCGAGGTGTTTAAATGGTTAAATCACTTTAACGTTGTTCAAACAGACACTGTATTTAACCACTGATGTTAATACTACTGATAACCATAAATAATGCTTAGGGCTTTAGAATATAGGCCTCACTGTAAACAACTGCCTAGGTTAGCTTAGCCAAGGGTTAGCTAGCCTAGCCACCAAAGGGTTTGTTTACACTGTGGCCAGACGGGCTTTGCTGTGGCTCTGATCATGCGAGGGGTCAGAGTTCCCCCGGAAGCGTTGGTTAAGACTTCCGTGTGACGATCGTAACTAGGGCGACCAAACAAACGCTAGTGGGCAAACATGTGAATTGCAGTTTGTAAACAGTTATGCATGTTACATGAAATGTCGGCACATTTCAACACTGTTTAAAGAATATGCACGCACAGTCGTATTACGTGAAATGTTGGCGCATTTCAAAACTACAAATAAAGGACACCACTCGTAGCTGTTTTACGACATGGGGCTTCACTCTGTTTTTTTTTTTTTTTTAAGAGTGATTAACTTTAAAGGACAGCTTTGCGCTGTAATAGATGGAACAATAGCGATCTCGGCGGATCGTCTCTGTGCAATTTTATCTGAGCACACAAATAACAGGGTTCTTAACTGTTGGTTAAGTTTCAACGTCGAGCTTTACTTGAACACGACTTTAAATGACTATTCAATTTAACTGTTACACTTGGACGCGCAGTGTTACACGAGAATACATGAACAGACACAAACATATAAGCAAACATATAAGCAAACATAGACAAACAGCTATTTATTACTGGGATTGCAATGGAACACGCACTGACAATCCTGATAAAATAAAGACTAAATGAGGGGAATATTCGTCCTTGCAGTGGAACTCGCACTGGCAATCATAAAGGACTTTATGAGGAACACGCTCATTCATCCTTTACAGGGTTATTTTAATTACTGCAGTTTTAATTTCATTCAGCTCTCTGACTGATACAAACACATATAACATTATAGCTATTTGAAAGACTCTGGAACACGCAGACGTCTTAAGCTATAATGGGTATCTCAGAAAATGAGGGACGTGCTCATTTCTTACCTTATTGTTGTGTGAGATTTTATATCATAACTTAATTTACTGCAGTTAAAATAAAATAAAATAAAATAAAATAAAATAGGGAGGCAGACTAGACTAGAGTAGACAGCTCGAGCAGCAGACAGCATTCATTCAAATAGGGCACGTGTGGCGCGCTCTCCATACGTCACACGCAGACTCTTAGAGGTTCGGATCTCTCATCCGCACAATATGAACAGATAAATTACTTGGTAATATGCTAACAATTTAGGTTAAACTGCCCGCATTCTCCACCAAAATAATGTAGCGTTTATATGCCCGAGTAAATATAATTAATTATTATTCATAACGGATTATGATCAATAATTAATAATTTTATTATTTTCAGAATTTACTGCAGCAGAATCAATAGTATGATCATTTTATCAGTTCATCCAATGAACAGAAAGCATAAACAATTATTAACTCTGGGAAATATAATATCTTCCTGGCCAAGAAAGAATAATCCCCAGCTAACAGTAAAGAAATAAAGGGTAAAAGCATAGGTAACTTAGATCGCAGTTCAAGACAATAAATTCGTAAGCACATAACACAAGTAATACTTCTCTTTTCAAATACAAACAATACTTTATTGATTATATACTAACACATAAAACTAATATCTAACACAAACACACGCACACGCATACACACACATTCATTCAAGTTGCCGAAAGAAAGAAAGAAAGAAAGAAAGAAAGAAAGAAAGAAAGAAAGAAAGAAAGAAAGAAAGAAAGAAAGAAAGAAAGAAAGAAAGAGTTTGGAAAGAATTATAGGGCCCTATTTTAACGATCTGAAACGCAAGTGTCAAAGCGCAAAGCGCAAGTAACTTTGTGGGCGGGTCTTGGCGCTGTTGCTATTTTCCCGGCGGGATAAATGACTCTTGCGCCTGGCGCAAATCTAAAAGGGGTTGGTCTGAAGTAGCTTCATTATTCATAGGTGTGGTTTGGGCGTAACGTGAAATAAACCAATCAGAGCGACATCTCACATTCCCTTTAAGAGCAGGCGCGCTTGTTCTAAAGCGGATTCCTATTATAACGGCGGATTTGCCAGGAGCACGCCAGGAGCGGTTCACAGCCGAGGAGACCGACGTTCTCGTCAGGGACGTTGGGGATGGAGAAACACACCCAAATTAACTTCGGTTAAACAGGCGTATGACAATTTGGGTAAATGTGTAAGCTAGATGTATGCTTTTATAATAAAATGTCTATCTATCTATCTATCTATCTATCTATCTATCTATCGTAATAATGTATGATTTGCAAAAATGAGAACTGCTGCGTCTGTGTGTAGATGAGAGAATCAAAGTGTATGTGCGTTGTGCACACGCTACATTGATTAAGGCCAAGCATGCGCCCTTAAAATAGCATATGAATAACATGCGCAACGCGCCACTGACTTTAAACTGTTTTTTTTTCTGTTAATTTCTTAGTTAACCGACGTGCGTCTGTGGAGGGAAAAGTCCGCTTTGCGCGGGTGCAAAATAGGAATGATACATGCGTCGGTGTACAGTCAATTGCGCTGGGTGCAAGATAGGGCCCTAAGAGTGAGATGATGAAATCTCAAGATTCTATGCACTTATTTGACATAACCTGAACAAACCATCAATAATTAATTTCACCCTTCGTTTCTTAGGTGGGTTACTAAATCTGTATCAAATACACCAGTTCAGTTTAAGAGTCTGGAGGCAGTACTTGCTTGTTTGCGTTCCTTTTTTCCTCTTGGGATTCCCTTTTTGGGCGTAAAAGGGGTTTCCTGAGTTCATTGGCTGGTCTTCTCGTGCCTGGGTCTGAGGCGGCCAATCACGTGGTGTGCTGGCGAGTGGATGGAAGTCTTTGTTTGAAGCTGGCTTTGCAGAAGAAACGTGGACCGAAACTTTGCCGCAGAACTTAACTTAGAAACGAGACTCACAACGGAAAAGAAAGGAAAACTCAGAAAAGAAAGAAAATTGAGACGAGAGTAGTAAGATGGCTTGAATAAAGCTGTTGAACCCGTTCTTCTGATCTTAATTTGGGTTCTTTGTCTCTACACGTCTACATGGTTACTGTTCTGTCTGGGTTTTTTTCTTCATCTTTGTTCCGCCAACTTAACCAATGCTCTGCGCTGGTTTTTAAAGGTTTTTTTAAAACAAGAAAAGGTTTGTTCCTCCTGCAAATGGGAGTTCTGACTGCTGCTTTGTTTTCAAAGTCGTAAATCATGTCTTCCCTGGGGGTGTCGGTTCTCTAGCTTTAAGTGGAGACCAGATGCAACAGTTTAGGCATGATTTCTAATTATCAGAATACGAAACATTTTACACAGATTTAATTCCAGCCATCTTGCTAGTTGTGTTCGTAAGATAGCATTGATATGAAACAGTACACACTTTCATTCACACATCTAATATCTAACGATTTAATGACTTGTATGGGATCTAACCAAGTATAGACACATATAGGTTGTAGACAATAAAGAATTATGTAGTTGAACGATGTTTGATCATAGGTCAGTCAAGAATTGTTCTGGGATGAGTTTTATGGATTTTGATATGTAAAGTCTCTTGGTGTGTAAAGTTTATGACAGTTAAGACATTCCAATCTGAGGTCATGGATATTTCCTGCTGAAATCTGTTTTGTTCATCTCTCGTGGGACCTTGGTCTCTGTCATTCTCTTAACCAATCAGTGTTCGGCAACAAATCTAGCATTGACCAGTTATTTCATTAGTGGGGCTCATCCCTGGGGGGCTCTTTTAAATAGCCAGACTGGTGGCGCCGGGACCCGATGGCAAGATTGATGATGATGATGAGAAGTTCTGAACAAATCTTCCCTCTTCATTCGGCAAGAAGCGGAGAGTTTGAATTAATCTTCTGGAAGAAGATTAGTCTGTGTTTGGTTCATCCTCGCAGTCGCTACAACTGTTATAACTTGACAGAGTCGATTGACTCACAATATCATGCAGAATCTGCTATTTAACAGATTCAGTTCAGTAACTCTGAATTCAGTGAGTCTGGATTAGTCTCTTATGGGGGAAATGACACTAATAATGATGTTTCTTGGTCTTGGCAAGCAGTTATACTGTATTATCTACTATATTTGATCAAATAAACATGACAGAATTGACCTTAAACATGTAAAAACAAATACTTCTGTTTCTTTCTTTCTAGTTCCCTTCCATTTCTTTTTGCTTTACATTTGCCACAATAGAATTTTGACCATTTCTAACCATTTTTGGATGGATGTGAAGACTTGATGGATGTGAAAGATGAAAGTGACAAACTGAGGAGATAGTTTTTTTAATTGTTAAGTGACAAACTGATGATATTGTGGTAAAAAAAAAAAAAAAAAAAAAACCTGTCATTGTGAAGCTTTCTAATGCTCTCACTTCTCTTGAAGAATATTTACTAGATTTAAGGATCATCTACATTGAATAACAATTCAGTATTTTCATTCACAATTAATGTAATTCAGCAATAAAGATCCTCCATGTTTAAATTATATCCTGTCTGTTGTAATGTTTATCATGAACTAAAATCATTCTCCAATTGTCACGATGCGTGCAGGCAAATGAAGACCAGGAAGGCAAAAGATTCAAATACTAAAGTGTTTTACTTAAACAATAACTCAGGAGCAGCAAATAAACAGAATTCACACGCCAACATTGACGAGAACCGACAAACACTGAAGGAAAACACAGGGCTTAAATACATAGGGACTAACAAGATAATTAACTAGGAAATTAACAGGGCACAGGTGAGTAAAATTACTAATTAGACAGACTGGGGAAAACTAGGTTACAGGGACTAAACCAAAAACACAGAAAACAGGGTATACAAGAAACTGAATGCAATAAGACAGTCCAAAACACAAACGGAAACGTGACACCAATGTGTATTTGCATAATAATTATCAAGCTGTTTAGATTATACTCAATATCAGTTATAGAATTGAACGCTTGTCTTTATTCAGATGATGCAGTTATTACAATATAAACCAAGATCATCAATATTTCACAAGTAATTCAATGTTTACAGCTGGAGAGGAGAGAGAGAAAATGGCTTCAGAGATTTCCTTACAAAATAACATGTTGAAACACAGTAAGTGTAGCATATTATGTACAATTTAACCATATATAATATTAAATTATATATCAATTTCATAGTATATTTGAAAAGCAAAAGCAAAGTAAAAACGAAAGAGAAAAGCAAACAAATTATTGTGTTGATTAGAAATATACAGATTCGTAATAAATTGTCCATTCAAATCTAGCCGTGATGAAATATAATTTTTAACCAAATCACACAAATATATGTCTCACAAATATTTGATTATAGTTGATGTTGTCAATGATTGATT